>NW_024704752.1:3769619-4332119 GCF_018977255.1 Callorhinchus milii | reverse complement strand
AGAGCACAAGGCAAGTGGTATTAGACTTGGCGACTCGAGGCGATTTCTGCCTGTACTGAACGCTTACAAATAAAGTTCTATGAAGATCAATCTCTTCCCTGATTTATTTTAAATTCCGCTGCAAATCTTCAGTTTTATTTTGGGGTTTTTTTTTGAAAAAAATCTGATACTCGGTGTTTGGCATTGTTGTTGGTGTTTGGCATACTGATACTCGGTGTTTGGCATACAAGTTGTTGTTTGGCATTGTCACTCAAAAAAATTTTGAATAAAATAATTTTTCTAAAATTCAATTTTAGAGAATATATATATATTTTTTGTAGGGCGGAGGTGAGGAGGATGGGGTGGGAGTGTGAGGGTGCTAAGGTCTTAAAAACAACCTGTCCTGGACTCGATAACTAATTTGTAAGTTCAATTCCAGGCAGAGGGCGAAACGTTGGGCAAGTTTCCTTACTCCACACAGAGCCTAATAATAATCCCTCCAAAACCAAAAACAATAATAAATTAGTCATTTTCAATCTTCGACTGTTCGTGGGACATTGTTGTGCGCAATTGGCTGCCGCGTTCACCCACAAATATACAGTCAATTCACTTTACAGTGTGTTCTGTGAAGCGCTTTGGGACGTCCTCCCGACGTGAAAAGCGCTATATCAAATGTAAGGATTATTATTATTATTATTGTGGGTTGGCTAAGGTGATAGACACACAATTCTGTTTCAGTAGCTTTTTCATTCCTGGAAATGAACCCTTTAGCAGATACCAAGCATAATAAAACAATAGATCGACCAGTCCTTCCTCTGTCCTCTTCTGCAAATTCCAGGCTCCCGCAAAGTCCTAGGTTTACCAAAACACTGGTCCCTTTTCAACAGCGACACCAATCTTTTCTTCTTAAACAAAAGAAGGAAAAAGCAAAAAAGGATTCCGCAAAGCTCACAAATTGTGGATGGGTGCAACAGGTGCTTTCTGCAATATAATGCAAAGTAGTGAACTGCATTCACTGGCTCGCTCTAACATTGATTGTAGGATTGAATCTGAAATGGATTCAGGTGGTACAATAGTCAATTTAATTCAAGAGGGGCCATTTATAAAATAAATCCTTGCATTTGCTATAGCGCCTTATCACATTTTATAGTAAATAATATTGTATAATATATATTATTTTGTGGGACTATGTAACCGTATTCAAGATGGCTTTGACTTTTTTTGCTGGGAATCTTTTTTAAAATAAAAATTCTCCCTGAAAATTCCACCTGGTTGCAGTCAGTATGTGTGGATTTGGTTCAATTTGGTTTGAATACGTTCCTCACTGATAGACACAGGCTTTGTTCCTCACTGTGTAGAGCAGATCCCGGGGTCTACATTATGAGAATCACATTGGAGCAAAAGAAGAGACCCTCTTGGCAGTGCCTTACCAGTAGTTCTCCCCTTCCCTTGCATTGAATGGAAACAAGCTAGTTTTGTATCTATGGGGTAGGCTGGTGCTTTCTGTGCTACAGCTCTGTCTGTACAAGTTTCCTTACTCCACACGCCTCTGTTTAGCTAGCCGTAAATAGGGACTCGGTTGTTAAGTCGATTGGTGGGTCGCTTTCCGGGTGTAACAACCTTTTCAAAAACAAATTGGTCACTATCCATGACTGTTTGTGGGACATGGCTGTGCGCAATTGGCTGCTGTGCTTCACCCGCAAAATACACAGTCACTATACTTTGCGCTTTGAGACATCCGAATGATGCTTTATCAATGCAAGGATTATTATTATTGTTATATGTGCTGCAATTGAATGTGCAGTGCAACACATCAGCCATTAAAGTCGGGGACCAACTGGATGATCCTCGTTATGTTAAGAAGGACTGACTGTAATTTTTTTAAAGTTAGGCGAAGGTATCTTCTTTAAAACATCAGCTCACAGACGCAAACGACTAGGCACTCCACACAGCCCACTCAGTGCAGGCAAGTCTGTGAAAGCCCCAGTCAATGACTCTCTCTGTCAAGAGCCCTTCGAGACAACAATGAGGGTGAGTGTGCTTCACTGAGGAAGAGGAGATACTCGACAGCACTAATGGAGTCTTTGAATCCTCCATTTGCAGGGTACTAGTTAGTGATTGATGATGCAGGCAGTGTTTGCAGCTGGCCAGATGTGCTGCACTTTTTTTAAGATGTGGTGGAGGGAACAATTGTTTTAAGTTAACATCATAAGAAGCAGCTTTGCTTGGTGATAGTTTGATTCAACTTAATAATAATAAATAATAATCTTTGCGTCTAATACAGGGTCTTATCACATTGTTGAGGCAATAAATACATTTATATTTATTATCTCAACAGCAGTGAATTTATATAGCGCTTTTCGTGCGGGTAACGTCTCAGGAGCACTTCGCAGGATTTTTACTAGGAAATGTATGTAGTAACTGTGTATTTTGTCGGCACACATAGCAATGTCCTACATTTTAGCTGGGTGGATTGTTGGTCAGAGAATCTTCCCGAACAGGTAGACGCAACATTGAATTAATATCTTATCTGAAGGTCGGCACCTCTAATAATGCAGTGGGCTCCCAACACGGTATTGGAGTGTCAGCCAAGGTAGCAAGTTCAAAGACCCGACTTAGGACTTGGGGAAAAAATAACCTTCTGACTCAGAATGAGAGTGCTACCAACTGAGCCAGGTTGACAGCAAAACATAAAGGAATTTTACCTTTATAAAGAAAAGAGAAATATAGCACAGAGGAAAGGGAAGCTATGGGATTAATGCAATAGGGTTTGAAAAGAAGAAACAGTAACGCAATTACATTTGTAAAGTGCCTTTCACGTCGAAAGGTCGTCCCAAGGCGCTGAAAGCAAAGCACTGGTGATGTAGCAAATACCTGGGGAAGGAAGGTTATTATTGATCAATGTAAAATGTGGATCGTATAACTGGACAGGTAAACCCAATGAGGAAACTGCAGGTTAACAGAACTGCTGGTTCTGTAAGTGAGGGACAAGTGGTAAAGAGGTAATTGATCCGCCAATTGACTTAACAACCGGGATCCTACTTGCTGCTAGGCAAACAGCGGCGTGTGGAGTAAGGAAACTCGTCTAAGGTTTTGCTTTTGGGTGGGGGTGGGGTGGGGGAGAAAACTCTGGGTAGAGTTAATTTCACAGTGAGCTCGTGTCCAGTGCTTGGACATGGGGGTCAAGGCATTACGACAGCACAGGTGTGTGTGGGTGGGAGGTGTGGGTGTGTGGGAGGGGATATGCTTTGCTGGGACATTAACTTTCACTTGGAGGCTGATGGAGCCCTTAGAAACCCTAGGGGGCTCTATATGCATTTCCAGCAATCACTGTGTTGTAACATTTCCCAAGACTCATATATCCGGAGGGAGAGATGATACTCTGTATTGCAAGCTGTTGAATGCAGAAATTATTCCAGGAATGAAGTGAACGAATAATTAATGAGCGCAACTTGCACAAGTGAACTCTTGCGGATCCCACTCACCAGTGGAATAAAGGAGTCATTCATTGAATTAGCATCCAACCCTCTCTCTCTCTCTCTCTGTGTGGTATCCATGAAGCCAGACCAATCCACCCCCCAAAAAAGCCCAATATAATTGATATTAATCAGAGCAATTGACAATGCTCAAAATACGTTGATATCTTGTGTGTTTAGACAAAATTAGGCATGGAAAATGTGGTATGTGATGTTGCCACTGGTGACGATTATTACATCAAACAAAAATGTGGTCAGAAACAAGTCATTAGTTATGACTGACCTCTGGGCTGACCTTGAGGCCAATGAGGACTAGTGACTGCATTTTTCGTCAATGTGATAATTATCAAATGAGGCATTTTTCTCCCTCTTTCTGTAGATCATAGATAGATATGTTTTTGCCCAGTCTTTGTACTGAAATCAAATTCATTCAATACAATGCAGCAAAGGGAGTTTCTCCCAGTGTCCTGATGATCTCCACAATAAAAAAATTGTTGATTGACTTCATGTGGGATCTTGCTGTGAGCAAATGGGCTGCTGAGTTTGCCTGTAAACGCACAAGCACTACACTTTACAGCAAATGGTGTGAAGCGCTTTGACACTTCACTGCATCCAATGTAAGGAATATTATTTAGGGTTATTATTATTTCTATCTAAGTACACCCTCGGTAACCGTATATTTTAGCAATTTATTAGCAGAGAGTGTTTGCGCCTGTAGCTCTGATTCTCGGCTTCATTCCAGTAACACAAAACGATTGGCATTGAAATTCCCCGTCAATGAGAGCAAAACACATTGGCTCATTTCATTTTGTTCACTAACAGCCAGTTCCAAAGCCTGTTTCATGGTGCCCTGCCAGTAGCTAGCACGGAGATAGAAATTTTGACCAGCTCAGAGACAAATGAGAGGAATGCACTGTTCTTTCTTAAAGTGAGTTTAAGATTTGCTTGTAAAACGTGGCACAAGTTAACCCGGTGCAGATATTTCTGGCAAAGTGTGAACGTAACTGGAAGTAGATGGGGGTACGTGTAACACTGGAACTCACCTCTGAGCGCTGCTCAGAAACTATACGTTCACCATCACCATTGTCTTCAAAGCCTGAGCCCGCCATTTTGAGCTTTGGCAAAAACAACACTGCCTCAAATGTCTGCCCCGGCTGAGGTCAACCTGCTCTGCACAGACGGGGATTGAACCTGTGACCTTCTGGTCTGCGTGCCTGACAGATCCACCAGGGAATGTCTTTATCCGCTAGCAATCAGGGGAGCCCCATTTTCCTAATTTCTTTCTGAAGCAGCGTACCAAGCCAGGGTTTGCACTAAGCTCTCTTCCGTTGCTATTGTGGCAGTACATACAACCCTAATACTTTATCAGTGCCTTGGGATGTCCTCTTGAGGTGAAAGGCCCCATACAAACGCATTTGTTATTTAGTATTATTGAGTGTTTTTCCGGGCGAATTGCTTATTACTATCACGATAATGATTCTCGCATTTGATTTAGAATCCTTCACTTCAGGGACATGTCTCAAAGCACTTCGCAGGATTCACTGCGTATTTTTGTAGGCTAACACTTAAGCCAATCTGTGCACAATGATGCCTGAAAACAACTGTGAAGGGACTGAAGGGATTTTATCTGGGGAGGTGGGAGGGCGAGAGGGGATTGTCAGTCAGGACATCCTTCCAAACCTCAGCCCCCATCCCACAATAGCAACGTTTTGATTTTACACACAAGCTATCCTTGTGACACTCCACGAGGGAAACTTGTCAATTTTAGTGCTCGTTGCAGTTAAACTGAACGGTTTTTGTGCCCGGGGCTTCCTGAGTTTGTTGACCACACAGAACCCATTTTGCCTAAGCAAGCAGCAGCTTGGAGGGAAGGGAAACAGACTTTTGATTTCATCCCGTCAGCTTGGGCTGGGCTCCAATCCGGCTGCCAGAGGCTTGAAGGAATAACGTTCAGAGCCCAGAGAACCCTTTAGATGCGAGTGTGATGTATTGAAGATGAAACGAAGAGGTGAATGCAGATTCTAAGCTGCTCGTGCAACTGCTGAATGTGCTCTGGGTTCTTCAGCCCTGGCAGATTTCTGTCCTTAAGGAGGGGGATTGGGACCCAAGTGGGGTTGGGGTGGGGTGGTGTAGAATTACTGAAAAAACCACAGACTTAACAAATCCTGGTATGTGAACTCCAGCCCATTTGACCATAGTCATCCAGTCACTATTTTATTAGCAGATACAATACAATACAAAATTACATTTATAAAGCGCCTTTCATGTAGGGAAGATGTCACAAGGCACTGAACAGTCAGGGATTGGGACCCGAGCGATGGGGAGATGGGGTAAAAATTGCGGTCAAAACATAGAACTTATAGGGGTGCCATTACGTCACTGAGCAGTCCTTATTGTTGGAGGGGGAGGGAGTACATATTTGCTAGGAATATATGGCACGGAAAACAAGCCATTCTGCCCAAGTAGTCTATGTCAGTGTTTATACTCCACCCGCCTATTCCCCTCTCCTATAATATACTGATCAGAGGAACTTGCACTCTTACGATGATGCTATGCGGTTGCTATTTTTATTAGATGTTTTTCGTGTGCGTAAAAACCACTGGGCTACACAAGCAATTTTGTCCTCAGTCGTTTTTATTGAACATTTCAAAGCCCCATGCATTTTTTTTTCACCCACCTGCCAGGGTTTGCCGTTTAAGTTAATATTTTAAGCCATTAAAAAAAATTACAACTGCATGTCATTGTTTGTGAGGTATTGAAGAAAGAATGTGAACTGGCCTCCTGCTTTTATGTTGAAACCTATAAATGAGATGCTTGGTAGATAAAATTATGGTAAAAGTTAGGACTGTGCATAGAAATAAAGGTGAATGGTACGTACATCTATTGAAGTACCGCAAAGGCATGTTATAATTTTTTTTAGACTGTTATAAATGGTGTGTTCATTGGGATTATATTTATTGTGATTCTTTGGGTTAAAGATTCCATGACTTAAAAAGAGAAGAGAGTTTATCTCTCTCTGCTCTCTCTCTGTCTCCCTGTGTCCTGGCCAACAATCCACCAGATAAATCGCTCATTCACTTCATACCTGTTTGTGGGATCTTACTGTGTGCAATTCAGCTGTTAGGTTTTCCCAGAAAATACACAGTCACTGCACTTAACAGTAAATTCCATATGAAGCGCTTCGAGGCTTTTTGACCTTGTCTCAAAAGTAAGGGTTATTCTTTATTATTGATGCACTGGCTTAGGAAATCTTGGCTCGGTTGTTGTTTAGTGTTTTACATCGTTTTTGACAGTTTTGACAGGCTGTATGTTCCTCAGGACAGGTTGTTATTACTTGGCACGGTGGCGCGGTTAATAAAGCTGGGAGTAATGCGCTGGGCTAACTGTTACCGGATCATCGTGTTGGCGGTTGGGGAGTGGAGTGGATGTGAATGACTGGCCATGGCATCGCCTGCAGGAGAAAGGTTCTCCCCAGTGCGGCTTTCTCACGATTTGCCATTTCTTTTGTTGATTTCAGTTGCAGCCTCTTGCTTGCCAATACTGGATTGTAGAGTATTGTAGAGTTTGCAGCCGGTGATTGGGAAGGGAAAGGGAGAAGAGGGTGGGGGGGGGGGGGGGAGAGAAAGAGGGCGAGCAAAATGCAATTCAACAAATGTCAAATTCGCAATCGATGCAGCAAATTGTGTTTTGTCAGTATTTGCAAATTGCCGGATAATTTCAATGGTGCTAACTCTTGTTTGGCAACGCAATGGCTGAGACAGCTCTCTCTTCGATTTCCCCCACTGGTTAACTTGACTTGAACGCCAGTTGACAGGACAGTAGGCCCTCCCTTTAAGGAGAGTTGAGCCGTTTGGCCTTTTAACAAAGTCGTTCAATGTCTGAGAAGTTTTGTACTTTTTGCACCTGAAGTGAAAACCAGTGTGAGGCTAAAAGAAAGCAATCATTATGGGTCATAGACACCGCTTGTTAAACCACAGGGCTGTAATATTTTTACGGACAAGACTGAAGATAAGAGCAGCCAATATAGATAATAGGAAAGAAAATTACAAAGCTCTCGGAAGGTGTCCTGAGAAGCAGCAAACACAGCTGGCCCCTTGGCTAAAACCGAAGCTCTCCAGCAACGCTTATATATAGACAAAACAAATACACTCAGCACCTTTGTGAATGCACTTCTCATGCCTTTAATAAAAGGCCAGGCTGTTTTTCCACGTTGCCCGATGAATATTTATTAGTTGCTGCATAACTTGGGCACATGAACGGTAAAAGGTAAAAATGCAGAACTGTTCAAAGCGTGAGAAAAGATTTCGCAGAATGCTACTTTTTTTTGCCCAGGGCTCTCTCTGTGATCAGGATCAGCCTTGGCGATTGTGTGTTTCAAAGAGGCATTGCCAAACATAGACAGTAGTCTCATTGTTCCCCCACCTACAGCATCACCCACACCTAGCTAAATCAAACCGACACATTCCCCTCTTACAACATTGTTCAACTTTCTGACAGGCTGGGGGGAGGGGAAATATCCTCAGCTGTCTCTGCAGTTCCTTCTGAATAGGTGAATCTTGGCATTGCCAGCCGAGTTTTGCTATAAATCTCCTCCGAATTTCCACTTATTTTACAAAAGACGAAAGTGAGAAAGACTTGGTCGGATGTTCCGTTAGAATCATTTAGCTGTGTTGGGAGGAGCCGGAGGTAGACTCCTGATGCCAGTGAAATGTAATTATCTTGAAACTTTCCTGGAAAAGTTCTGTCTTTATCTTTTTGCTTGATTTTTTTTGGTTTTGTCCACTTTTCTTGTTATCTCAGCTGAGCCATTCGTTACCTCTTTGGCAGGCAAATTTCCCCCTGTAGCACGTGGCGATAAGCACAGCCTGGACTTATCCAGTTTCCACCTGACATCATCACCCTTTCACGTTTCAACAGGGGCCGCATGATAATCATTTCCTTCACCTAACCAGGAGAACTGAGATGAATAACATCCCTCTCCCTCCCAGTTTAGGGATTGAACGGTGGTTCTCCTGGGTTAGGTCTGTATGGCTCAATAGCTCGTGGGCTGATGGTCAGTCCTTTGGAACTTAGGACTATTGACTTCAGATTGCTTTGGGACGTCCTCCCGACGTGAAAAGCGCTATATCAAATGCAAGGATTATTATTATTATTATTATCCCTCATTTGTCCTTGTTAAACCACTGTTACATCACACAGTTAGCATGTCCACAGTGCTACTGGCAACAGCTGTGTAAAACCTGTGTTTTTTTAACAAATAAACCAAGCGGGAAAGACTATTTTAACGCTACACACAACAGAATTGATCCACAACTGTCCTGACAGCTCCTGTTTCTCAACAATACAGATGTGTTTTCATTTCAAGGCAAACAGGAATAAATTGAGGAAGGGGTCTTAAAGAAAGGTTTTGGCTTGTAAATTGCCCATTGTCCTTGAACTTATGGGACGAATAAGGAAAAGCTTGGCCCTATGCTAGCTGACTTCAGGGCTCAAGATTTATGAATGAATGACTTATTGGGTGTGTGACTGCGGCAGGAAATAGCTTAGGAAATATGACCTCATTAGGAAAATGCCAAGATATTATTCAGGTTATTGGTTAGTCGTGGATAAAGAGAGGCGCCCCATGCTTTAGCGCTTGAAGGAAGCCAAGACTTCAATAAATGAATTTTAATCAAAGGTAGTGTTGTGCAGTATTTGCAACTTGTGAGTTGAGGTATGGCCTGAACTCACTTAGTCTGCCAGTTAAACATTACGTATTTAGCAGCAATGGCAGGCTCTGGATCTCTGGAGGTCTCCAGTTCTTAAGCTCTCGCGAAATTACCGCAGCGATGTGAAGCCGTTCATCGATCTGCAGAGAGCAAATAATATAGCCGATATGCTAAGAGCCGATAGACTGTCCAGCGGGTGGTCTGCTGCAGGAGAACAATCCTGTCTTAACCTGGACCCACCCTGCCCCCCCACCCACTCGCTTAGTTTTTTTTAAAGAACTACAGAAAATGGAATTACGGTTATTTCTCACAAATCCTCACCGTCTTAAATTTTAGAGCCGCACAGACTAATGCTAGGTGAAATTCGGGTCTTTACAATATAATACAAAATTACATTTGTATAGCGCCTTTCACGTCGGGAGAACGTCCCAAGGCACTGACACAGGGCAACTGCGTGTGTGGGTGTTTGCTTCTCCCAGCAATCGTAGTGGCTTCTCTGAATGGGATAAGAAGCAATGGAGAGCCTTTGTAACATAGGGTCACTGATAGGCACTGGGTAAGACCGCCTAGGCTCATATGTAGGCCTCTTTAGCAGAGATGTGCATCTCATCAGTCTCTCTTGGTTCTCAGAGGTTAAGAGGAATAGTGTGCTGATTTGCTTGCACCACCCAGTTTCCCCCACACATACATAGTGCTGCATGAGATCTGCTTGAATAGATTAGTGCCAGATAATTAAGCTTTATTGTGTGTTTGCAAACAGAAGCGATTTGATGTCTTGGGTTCAAATATGCAAGTGAGCTCGTCTCTCTCATAACTGCAGCTCCACAAAAAAAGGCACGTATCCACAAGGCATTGTCTCTCTGAATGTGACCCATTCTTATGATAAACACCGCCCACCCTCGACAGCAAACTCATTCCTGCGAGGGGAAAAAAAACCCCAGCTGTTTACTTTTTAGTAAAACAAAATAAAAATCTCCTGTTGAAGTTAAGAGGTTAATAGGATGCAAGAGGTGTTCACTGTTTTC
The DNA here is from genome assembly GCF_018977255.1 of Callorhinchus milii. Classification (NCBI taxonomy): domain Eukaryota; kingdom Metazoa; phylum Chordata; class Chondrichthyes; order Chimaeriformes; family Callorhinchidae; genus Callorhinchus; species Callorhinchus milii. The sequence goes on along the minus strand of NW_024704752.1, from coordinate 4,321,931 downwards.
AGTTACTCCTATGGAAAAGCCCAGCGGGTTCTGAGTAGTCTATTGCTACTTTTAACAAGCTGAGACCTACTGCACTGCTTGACTATAGCACGATTTTCATTCTCCTCCGAAGAATTACTGCCTGCTGAGATGTTGCTGAAGTTCTGCTGAACCCTTGTCGTGCTTTCTTTCATGTGAGTCAAGGCTCACTGCAAATTGATAGGCGAGAGTCATTGAGGGCAGTCTGCAGCTCATTAGCTGGTGAAATTACCATTTTTGCAATTTTTCTGTCTCCCCCCACACACCCCCCAGTTTCCCTTTCCACTCTCTCACTCCCTTCTCGCCTCTACTTTCACCTTAGCATAATTGTGCTTCGGGAATACTTTCCTATGGCCGACTGCACTCTTCAAGCACAAACCCAGAGCTATGGAGGCTGTGGTGTTAAGAGGGAGGGGGAAAAGCATCCTTGCCTTGCGCAATTACCTATCGGACCTCTTTAGAAGGAGGGGGCTGATCCATTCAGCTGACCCCTGTCACATACTGTTGTTCCAGACCAGTGGATGCCTGAGTCCATTGTTGCGAGTCAATGCACAATTTTTTTCAGCCCCCCCCCGACCCCTCCCCATCCTCATTTGCTTTCAAGGAAATCTGTGCTGTTATTGTATTCTGTTATGATATAGAATGTTGGAGCTCAGTTTAGGCCACACAGAATACCACCTATGATCTCCTCCCCACCACCCCCCCCACCAACCCCATCCTTCCTACTCCCCTCCTCTCTCGCCAGCAACCCATACCCGCTCTGTGCGCAATTGGCTGCCGCATTTTGCCCACAAATTGTACAGTCGGTTCACATTATGGTATATTCTGTGAAGCCCTTTGAGACGCCTCGACCACATGATAAGGAGCTATATCAAACTCAAGGTTTATTATAATTATTTATTACATTTATTATAAATGCACTCAGCTTTGCAGCCTTTGCAAGGGCAAAGATAGGAGCACGCAGGTAGCAGTTTTTGAAATCTGCTCTGCCTTTCAGTCAACCCCCAACGAGCCTATAAATTATGTAAATCCAAGCATTTAAAGTCAGCCCGCTGCCCGTAAATCAAAGAGAGTGAGCCCTGGCACAGTGGGGAGAAAGCACTGGCCCCTGCGGCCTGCTGGGGCAGACAGCAGTGCCTCTGGGGGCAGAACGTGTAATCAGGGATGAAAGCAATGTAATCGGTACATCCGCAATGCAATGGATAATACATAAAATGAGGTTTTTATGAAGGTCCCGGCGTGCATGTCCCTGATGCTTCTGCTGTGATCCAGGGATCGTGCTTGCCTCATGTTTTTAGAATTTATTCAAAGCTAACATGCAAAGCCTTTCTTTTCTTCCTCCACACCCACCTCCCCACCCCCTTCCCCCACCACAACCAAATCCATTGTGTTGCAGCAGATTTAATCCATCTCTGGGCCTTGTGGAAGTGACTGGAGCCTACAATTCATTCACAATATTGGTTTGGATGAAAAAGGCACTTTGGTCCATCCATTCTTGTCCCTGTAGCACACCCACCCCACGGTTCCCCCCTGCCCCCAGCCATCATAGTGTTGACCTGCTTTTTTAAATGAATTTGGTGTCTTAACCTCAAAGCACCCTCCTGGCCACCTGTTCCGCCATTAGTCTCTGAGTTTAAAAAAACCTCTTGGTGTCTATCCTGAAATTACCCTTCACAACTCTATGTCCTCTTGTTCTACTGTCTTGTTGCGCCCTAAAGTGTTCAGTTTGGTCTGAAGCATGGCGTCTCCGACAACACATCTCTCACCAGCGCTACACTGGAATGTCAGCCTAGACCGTGGGCTCCACAAGTCCCGATGTGAGGCTTGAACCCACAACCTTCTGACTCTGAGGCAAAGCGAGCTACGGATTGACCCAGACGAACACCTGTGAAGTGGTTTCCAAAGCAATTTGTTTTGTAACGCCTGACTCATGCTACAAGGCAAGTCAGCATGCACTGTGAGTGGTTTCATCCAGGTGGCCATTGCATACACAAAAGATGAGCGGGCCAGTGACTTGACTGTCTGCAGTACACGAGAAGCTGATTCATGCAAGCGAGATCTTTTTGCCCGTTTCATGAGCACGAACCCCAATTGTAGAGCGTATGTCACTGCCCCTAGGTGAGATCAGATAGCACAGCAAAGATCAAGAATTTAACAATAAAACAAGAGGAGCGAGCAGTTTGTTTCAGAAGTGCCGGGCTGAAAGTTTAAAGGGAACATGAATCCCAGCTTCGAGTTTATACCAGCGTCGGATGCAGTTGGAATCTAGTTGTTTCGTTGCTATCCGTGAAATAGAATAGAATGGCGGAACATGTTACTCGGGTTCCAATATTCCTATGAGATATTAACATCTGAACACTTGGATGGGCTTTTTCTGCTTTTGCACGTTGGGGGCATTAATTAGCAAAGGCTTGATCGCACAAGGTTTTATACCACTTTTAATTTCGAAGCGATCCCTTTCAGATTCTGTACATGTTTGAGTCAATTAAACTAATTCAGTCTGTTAACATATTGCACAAAGCTTGTGCAATTTAAAAAGCCCCTGGACCGTGTCGGTCTGTGCGTCTGTGCGGAGGGAGATCTGGACAATGCAATAATACAATTTATCTGGATTACAAATAGCTGAACATGATTTTAGAGGCTTCAAATTATAAATCCATTAGGTCTGAGGTGTAAAATTTCAGCCAAGTCTCCCCACTGTGACATATGGATAAAAAGTCTTCATCAATCCTGTCAAGATTTATTCTGCAGAGAGTGTTTGTCAAGAACTCAGTTCCTTTTTACCTAGTTGATAGGCATCTTTTACAAGTGTCATTACATTACCCCCTTTTTCCCCTGCCTCCACCTTTTCCAAATCTGACTGCTTTGGAGACACATGGTAAGTATAATCAAGAGTCAGGGATCATTTCTTCACCTCTGATGAAGATAAATGACTTCCAGTGCAGGAACTGAGGCTTGTCACAAACCATTTGCACAGAATGGCACACTTGGGCTTTGCGTAAACCTGATGGGAGCGAATTGAAAACCACAGGACAGATCTCTTGCAGGATGTATCTAACTTTTCCTTTTTCCTTTAACTCTTCCCCTGGTTGTGCTATGTTGCTGACGGTTGCTACTGCGTTTAGTTTGGCGTAAGCCATGTATTTTGAGACCTTATGATACCTTTCACCTTTTCCTACTGCCAGTTCTCCAAACCTTTATCCTGTCTCCTTCATTGAAAACCTCACTGCTATTACAGGTCTCTTTCAGTCAAAGCCTTAGCTTTATTTTGCAAAGGTTGTACAGAAGTGAGGGCATGCTGTTGGTTCGTCCTGACTCACTAAATGTTTGTTTCTCCCTTAATCCCCCAGAAAATTCAGTCTGTGGCTGTTCGGCTCCGTAATTATTTGCTGTGGGTAAAATTATTGCTGAAGTTTTCAAGCAAGCAAAATTCCTGAGCTGAAACAAACTCTTAAATATTTCCCTATCTTAGCCACAAAAAAATACATTATTTAAAAAAAAGTTTGTTGTAGTACAAAATTTAGACCAAGAATGTCAAACTCTCCCGATACTTGCGGAAAAGAATATATGTATAAATATATGGTGTACATATATTTATGTGTATAAACACACCGTGTTTACGAAAACGGATTAATCTACCTAACTAGTCTGTGCTGGTGTTTATACTCCACACAAGCCTCCAACCCCTCCTTAATCCGTTCTCCAATACCTTTCTTGTTCTCTATCCCCTTCTCCCTCATGGACAAACACAGACACATAAATCGCAACATAAAAAATAAACAATTTCATGACCTGCATTCAGCTGAAATAATTGATATTGGCCCCGATCTACCAATGTGCAAGTGGAATGACTTGATGATTGACAGGCTGGAGCGTGAGCGGGGCAGAAATAAAAAGCGATCGCTTTAAAATTCAATTCAGCCAACTTTCCAGTTCAATATCTCGCAAAGTAAATGGATTTGAACTGTGATTTGTGCGGCAGCTACCTTCTTTCAGCGAGGACTATTGATTTTTGAACTGGACAAATCGTGGACCCCAGAGCTTTACGTTCTGCCGAACAATTTGAAAAAGGAACTAAAGAGAGGAGACGATGAACAAACCAGGCCACGAGTTTGATTATTTGCGCGATGCCCAGGACATCACGGAATGTGATTTGTAAAAGTGGATGCGGAATAGGTTTGATTCGCAATGCATTTCATAACAACACAACCACCGTCGTTAGACTATCAATCCAGACGAAAGGCATCAGTTGTATCTCATAAGTTGTTTGACAACTGTAGTTGTTTCCTTCCTTTTTTTTAGTTTTCTTCCCCTCCCGAATAGGGAATACGACTCGTACTGGGGTGTTAGCCTAGCTCCATTGTCGAGCCAGAAGGTTATGGATTCAGGACCACAGTCGGGGACTTTGAATCATGGTCTTGGCTGATGTTCCAGTAGAGGAGCTCTGCTTTGTTCGGGGTGCCGTCCTTTGAATGAGCTGTTAAACTGCCTGCCTTTTCAGGTGGATGTTAAAGATCCTGGGCTCCATTGTATAAAGAGAAGGGAGCAAAATTCTGCAAAAAAAAGTTTTAAGATGTCCCAATAAGGATATTAAATAAATATCCGAAAAGGAGATGTATAAAAAGGGTGTGGGGAAAAAGCAGGAAAACGGGACTAAATGGATGGCTATTTGAGAGCGAGCATAGATATGCTGGGTCAAAGGGTCTCCTTCTGTGCTGTAAATTTCTACGGTTTCTAATTTGTGTCTTTTAGAAGTTGCACGTGTTTTAAAAGATGTGAATGGAATAACGGAGGCCTTAGTGGATTAATATTTGAATTCATTAAGCACCCTGCTGGCTAATTAACTTGCGCCCACGTTCACTGACTGTGCCCAGGGTTCCAAACGTCGCTAAAAAGAATTGAAATCGGAGGAAATTTCAGGGAACCAAGAAAATCCTGCAGTGGTTTGCCTTTGTTCGAAGCCTTTGCTCTGTGCTAAACAGCATGTGGTTAGCCACATAGCACTCTACATTAAACAGTGTATTTTGCTACCTCACAAAGGCTCACCTGATGTTCATGGGGCAGAGGGGGGGAAACACAGATGTTGTACAGAATGTAGCTGAGCTTAATGATATTACCCTGCCCCTCCTTCCCCCCCAAAACTCCAATTCCATTGCTCATTCTCTGGAACAGACCAGAATTATTTATCTCTCTCTTCTCTCCCCCCTGTGTCCTTCCTTTCTTTGCAGCCTCAGCCTGTTCTGTCCGCACTTTGTATTGTCTGTATTGTTAAGCAGTTGGACAACAGCAACCTGATCTGCTCAAATTTGCTTACACAGGCATCCGTCACATGTCACTTGATCCCATTGACTGAGAGTTCCTGTCGATTTACATCTCATTATGGCTCTAATTGATTTGTTTAGGCAACAGGAAAATTTGGCAAGACCCTGCTCGTCAGTTACCATACATAATTAATTAGACAGCGTGTTTGCTAATGCTTGCACTTATTCCTTCCTTCTCAGCTCTTCTGCAATAGACCTATCGACAGAATTCAATCTAACAATGGGTTATTCACTTCCTGCCCGTTTGTAAGGGTCATCTCTAGGCCCACATTGCCTGTTCTGTTTGCTTATAGCTGCATCTGCACTTTACAGCGCTTCACAGAATATACTGGGTAAGGTTAGGTGCGAGAGCATGAAGGGATTTGAAAACAAGTGAGAGGATCTTGAAATGGATCCATTCGGTACTTGGGAGCCAGTGGAGCCTGCCAAGAACTGGTGTGATGGGGGTACGGAGTTTTATTATTGCAAGGATTATTATTATTATTACATCAGTAACCTGTGAAGTCTGTTTGAGGTGTTTCGCGATTATAGGTGTACCAAATTGTTCGGATAGCTGGTCTAAAACTCAGGCGCTCTTAAGGAAATGCCCTTTTTGATTCTAACAGTGTGGAAAATGCGTTTTGTGATAATATCACATACCGCATTTTGTCCCCAGGAACTCCGCTGTGACATCTCAGATTGTTAATTTTCAGCTTGGGTGCTCTGTTCCCTTCCTGAGTTTAAGTTGTAGAAAAAAATCTTTCTTATAATTCACCAACATATAGATGAATATTGTATATCAGTCAATGTGTGTGTGTGTACGGAGACTTTAACCTCTGTAGGATACAGACATACACGGCAACCTGTGTACATGCACGCACATGCAGGGACTGGAGTTGGATTTGCAAGACACTGTTATTTCTGGACTATATTTGACCACAATTCCGAGGCTGCATCGAAGAGATTTGAGGTCTGCGGTGTGAAATCAATGAATCAACAGTCTATACTCTTATTATAGACAGCGCAGAATGATCATCTCCCTCATAACAAGCCAGGCCAGTCTAATGCTTGTTTCAATATTAAATATCAAACATTGAACGAGAACTCTTCACCTGCAAAGATTGAAGCGCATAATGGCCAAACTGAGCGAGCAGCTGATGTCAATTTGTTCTTCCTCACACATGGTCAAATAATTCATTCCCACCACCCCCACCCCCATCACTCCGCTGCTGTCTTCAACTGATTTGCAGCCGCCCTGTTCTCTGCTGTAAGCATGAGACAATGTAAATGAGCTGGATCCATTTGTTAAATCCTCATGTGACTTTGACCCTAACTGCTGTCCAAAGCAATTTATGGCTCTGCCTTGCTTTAACACGCCGTTTCACATTTGCTAAGAGACCCCAGGTTGCATTTTGCATAGATTGGAATATATTCTGCGGATAACTCTCAGCTTTCAGACTCGGAAGCAATGTTGACAAAAACACAGCTTTTTTTTAATCTGTTTGGAGTCTTGCATTTGCAGAACTGGAAAATGCTGTGTGTTGTTTTTTTTCCTCCCTTTTTGCAGAGGATTTATTGCTCAGGATTTATTGGGTTCAGCAGCCCAGTGACAAAACTCTGTTCTCGACTCATTCTTCCCTGTCTGAGCTGCATTGTAATGGCTATTTCTCAAACCCTCTTCTTTAATCCCTCGCAAGGCCAATATTGATCGTATTTAATCTTTGGTCCACAGATACACTTATGGATTCGAGATTGGAGACTGCCGAGTTGGGATGGACCGCACACCCAGAAACTGGGGTAAGCTCCAACTCTGGGATATGCATATTTTTGAAACCGGTCATGGACGTGATGTGATAATGATCACTAGAAATGTTTGTCACATCACATATTTTACAGCCACTCTTTCACACTTCTCCAGAAATTGCTTAGAATAAAATGATTGAGTTTCTTTTATCTTTTCAACGCACACCATTTTTCTCTTTCTACAGACCTACACAGAAGCATAAACGTTATTAATAATAATAATAATCCTTGCCTTTGATAGAGCACCTTATCACGTCATTGAGATGTTTGAAAGTGCTTCTCAGAATATATCATACTGTGGAGTGACTGTGTATTTTGTGGGTGAAACTTGGCAGTCAATTGTCTCCCAAATAGTTATGGATTGAGTTACCAATTTTTTTTGTTGTTGAGGGATTTAATGGAGAATGCATTTCAATACGAATGAGTTATCAATTGCGGTAAACTCGTACAGAAGAATAGAACACATTAGTAATGACCAGATTTAGCTCAATGAAAAGACATCCAATGAGCATGAAGTTAATTGGGAAATGCAATCATAGTGAATTTTGTCCCATGGATTCTTAGCTGGGAATATTTGATGAAGGGAATGCTAAGTACAGTCAAATCCTGGATAAGTGCTCAACTACTTTGCTTAACACAAACATTCCCTTTTGAAACAGAATTATTCTTGGATCTACATTTATTTGAATTGGGAGTTTATGCCTTGTATCTTTGCCAAGAATCCTCCCCCCCCAGATAAAAATGAATCATTCACTTCATGGCAGTTTAATAATAATAATAATAATCCTTGCATTTGATATAGCGCTTTTCACGTCGAGAGGATGTCTCAAAGCGCTTCACAGAACACACTGTAAAGTGAATTGATTGTATATTTGTGGGCGAACGCGGCAGCCAATTGCCCACAGCAATGTCCCACAAACAGTCGTAGATTGAAAATGACCAATTTATTATTGTTTTTGTTTTTTTGGAGGGACTATTATTAGACTCTGTGTGGAGTAAGGAAACTTGCCCAAGGTTTCGCCCTCTGCCTGGAATTGAACTCCGGTCTATTACTTGAAAAGCGAGTGCTCTAACCACTGAGCTACAGGGCTCCACCCACTGAGCTACAGGAATCCACAGGACTCCAAGTTTGCTTACAAATACACAGTCCACACCCTTGCAGTGATTTTCACAAAGTGATACCTTTGTGATTTTCTTGCTGACACAATAAGGTGCTATCTTGAATGCATAGATTATTATCAACCTTGCATTACATTAAGATGTGGGCCTATTAGGAAACCCAGTTACACCCTATCACTACGCTAGCTATGCCTAATACACTGTTGTCACGAGTGTAGCTTTTTGTTTTGAGGGATGAAGTGTTTGTTTAGCACTATCTGGAATAGTTATTGCTTCAGTTCTTTGAAGTTCAGACATTAAAGCAATCAAAGGAACAGACAATATATCCTCAATGCTTATGCTCTGGAATTTGCTGGAATAGGAATTAAATGAACAACCCATACAGTAAAGTAAAGGGATCAGTAACTCACTTGGAAGATAAACTGGCTTCATGTCGCAAAAGCAGTTGCATAATTGATTGGTGCCAATAGCGCAGAACGTTGGAATTTGCATGCAAGGTATATCGATGGCCACAGATGATATGCAGTCTTTATGTTTCTCCTTCTACCAAACCCTCCCCAGGATCTGTGTTCTTTTGTTGGCAGTGGTACAGGGTGGAATATTTACCAAGTACTTTGAATAAAGGAATGAATATTTAGGATTAAGTCCATTGCATTCAAGGAATATTCTTTGCAAGCACAGTGTTGAGCTTTGGTTATTTCAGTGGGATACCTCACAGTACATTTGCTCTCTGACAGTACAAGTAAGGAGCCTGACTGTTTGAACAGGTGTACAAGTTCTGAATAGAGAAAGAAAAGCTAGGTTACTAAGTACAAATACATAATTAATCTTCTCTACATTATTAGCTATGATTTCAAGGTCACTGACAAACATTTCGTCTCTGCGTTGGCTTCCACACGTAACAAGAAATGCAGTTACACATCTAGAATTGCCATACAGACTCTTATATATAAATCATTCACCTCGTCTTGGCCTGTAGGACAACTTTGCCTCAAAATGTAAGACAACAATAACAAGTTACATTTGTACAGCGCCTTTCCCGTCGGGAGGACATCCCATAGTTCTAGACAGTCTGGAGTTTGGGTTGGGGATGAGTGGAGGGCAGGGAGCGTAGGAATAGGGAGGTAATAATAATAATAATCCTCTCATTTGATAAAAATAATAAAACCCTTGAATTTTATATTATACCATTCACATTGGGAGAACTTCTTCATGCACTTCACAGGATATGCTGTAAAGTGTAGTGACTGTAGATATGTAGGGAGAATGCCAACAATTACATGCACTATTCAGTGTGTGCCCAGCCTTGGTATTAATTAACCTTTAACCCCAAACATTTGAAAAGAATCTGCTGTCTCACTTGTTCACCACATGGGTTCCTCCAAGGGAACGGGACACTTCAGCAATAAGGCCTTCTGCACCAGACAGACGTAACCAGACCCTCTCAATGGGACGTGTGACTATAAACAGCTAACTACTATTTTGTTAATCCAGAATTTTTGATGGCTGCAAGCACGTTGATGTCTTAAACCACTGACATCCAGCATCAATTTATGCTTTAAGATGCCAGCCACGCAGATTAAAGTTCAGCGGCTTACAAGAATTCGCAGTGGATTTTGTTTTGTTGCAGTGGAGTGGTCCTGTGTGCGACATTTGTTGATATAAAACCATACCAATCAGAAAGATAAACACCGGGCTGGAAGCTGGATATTTCATTTGAGTAAGGATCGGCCTAAAATATTTGAAAATTGCTATTGGATACATATGCACACACCTGTGCTGAATCAAATCAAATGGGGGCCTTATTTACAGCTGTAGCCCTGAGAGTGTTTCACTGCACGTAGCAACCACTTTTTCAATATCATGTACTGTAATCGTAAGGATTTATTTCGTGTGTTGCACAGAACAGCGATGCCTTCAAGCTGCTGTCAATCGGGGGGTGACGATGTACTTTGAGAAAAAAGAGTGGGTGAATTAGCATCATTTGCAGAGAGATCCACAGTGCAATTTAGAATTGGAGTGCGATTATTTCACTAGATTGTTTTTTGGGTGCAGAAGGCCTTTCAACCCATTTGACCTCATCCTTCCTAAACACCCACCCTAGCTAATTCAGCCTCAGCTGATTAGCAGTGTTAAGACAGATGAGCTATAAGGAACCAATAAACGTGCTAGGGTTCTTCGATCTCGCAAACAGACATCATAGATAGGACCACCTAGAAGTATATAAGATTTTAAATCAAAATGAGAACTAAACTCAGAACAATACTTTGGATGTTCCAAGATAGCAGAACAGGTGGATATAGGTTTAGGGCTGCAAAGGGCAAATTCTACATCAAGGACATGTTTCCATTAATGACTGTGCTGTCTCCAGATACTGGGCAGCTCCATTGACACGACTTGCGTCTTATAAGGGAATCTTATTAAAAATCCGATTTATGTTTGGCTGTTGTTACAAATCTGTTCTTTCTTGCTTTGCTCAGTGGGAAGAGGTGAGCGGGTACGACGATGGAATGAACCCTATCCGTACGTATCAGGTGTGTAACGTGATGGAAGCCAACCAGAATAACTGGCTTCGGACTACTTACATAGCACGCAGAGATGTTCAGAGAGTCTACGTGGAGATGAAGTTCACCGTTCGGGACTGCAACAGCATACCAAATATCCCCGGCTCCTGTAAGGAAACGTTTAATTTATTTTACTACGAGTCGGACTCTGACTCGGCCACCCCGACGACTCCGTTCTGGATGGAGAATCCGTATGTCAAAGTGGACACCATCGCGCCGGACGAGAGCTTTTCCAAACTGGAGAACGGCAGAGTCAACGTGAAGATCCGAAGCTTCGGTCCTTTATCCAGGAATGGATTCTACCTAGCGTTCCAGGATCTGGGATCGTGCATGTCGCTCATCTCCGTCCGCGTCTTCTACAAGAAGTGCCCGTCTGTCATTGCGAACTTCGCGGTCTTTCCGGAAACGGTCACCGGAGCTGAGGCCACGTCACTCGTCATCGCTCCAGGCACGTGTCTCACGAATGCCGTCGAGGTATCCGTCCCACTGAAGCTGTACTGCAATGGGGATGGGGAGTGGATGGTTCCTGTTGGCGATTGTACCTGTTCTTCTGGATATGAACCTGCTGAGAAGGAGACCGCCTGCCAAGGTAAGGAAATGATCGAATGGCTCAACTATTCGCTAATCTTTTTTTTCTCACGCTTCTGGCTTGGATTTCTTTTGCAAGATTTTCCAGTTCAGTGCCTGCATGCACAAAAAAATGTGAGAAAAGGCGTTGTGGAAAATCTGATAGTTCTAATCTTGTAGAGAATTGAGAGATCTTTCTTGGTACTGTATGAATATCATGCTTTCTGCACAATTAGCATAGCTTGTATTGCCTCTTGAAGGCTATGAATTGCTTCTGGTTCCTGGGTTAATTATACGCTGGCCTGAAAATAATGGCAGCAAATGCACTCACTCATTGAGAGCAATACTGTTGTTTTTTCACCCCCCAAAAACAATCTCTACCATATTTATTGATGTGGATTGATGGGAATTTTATATTTTTAAAGCAAAGCCATTAAGACATGCTGCAAATGAGATGGATCCCATTTTGTTTCTTTCTCTTTGTCTTTATTTTCACCCACAAAACACACAGTCACTTCACTTTACAGGATATCCTGTGAAGTTCTTTGGGAAGTCCTCCTGATGTGAAAGGCGCTATACTGAATGTAAGGGTAATTTTTTTCCCTTCCCTTTAGATTGCGTTATCTCAACGTTTGCAGCCAATTGTTTCCTGCACAGAGCAATTGCTTTTCAGAATCAAGATATACCTCAGTTGCAGTTTCTGGTTTGCTTGAGTGGAGGCGATAAGAAAGTAACCCTTTTTGTTAAAAAGGAGATAGATTCATATTTCATTTGTGTTGTGTTTTCTCACACACACGCAATAAAGGGCAGTGCATGGCTGAACCAGCGGCTGAATGGTTGTTCTTTCGGATGGTGATTTGCGGTATGGTGTCTTACCTGAGCTAAGAGGCAGATGCTTGTGTTTTGCCTGCCCTGATGTGCAGGGAATGATTTCCACAGCCCGCTTCTGATTTCACAGATTAGCCTTGCAAGAGTGACTTGCTGAACGATCAAATAAGTTCCTGCACAAAGCCTTTCAGTGAAATTTTTGCAAGCTGTCCCCAGCCCAGCGGGCTTCTATGGCGGTTTCTGGTACGACTTTCTGTCCAGTCCATGGCGCTGCAACACACATGATTCCAGCATGCAGCGTTGTCTTATCTTTCTGCCCCCTGCCCCACTTTTCACATGGTGAAGTCCTTACAGGAAAGCGCTGAGCAGAGGAGGGAATCATTCCTCAAATAGGGAGTTTGTGTTTGTGTTTGCCTGCAAATGGTCTTTCGCCTCAGTTGACAGCAATTGCCCATGAAGCTCTTGAGACATTACTAGGCGTTGACATCAAATGCGAGGAGTATTGTTGTAGAGCGGGCGACTCGTGTGTGCCTCCTAGTGGTCATTAAAGGGGCAAAATGAATCAAATTCTAGGGGCGGAAGGCCTACCCGTGTCCGTCCTCCCTCCCTCTCTCCCTCCTTCCCTCAACCTCTCAACTCTTCTATCTGTGGAAAGAGAAGATAAACAGCAGAGAAAGGGCAACGATTACCAAAAAAAAGCTATTTTAAAAACTTGACGGGTTTAATGATAAGAAATCCCTACATTTTTCAGAATCCGCACTGCTGCCACACTAGTGCTTTTGTAACGAGTTATAACCCTGCAGGCAAATAAATCTCTTTGTGTTTCAGATCATTGATTTTTCTTCTTCTTCTCCCCCACCCACCCACCCCTCCTCTTTCCCACTCATCGCACATTCCTTTTGCAAGACAAAGAGCACCTTTGACTCCTAATCCCCTCGTTTTGAATGTGTAATTCGCAGCAACTCGGATAAAACAAGCACCTGTTCTTTCTGGTGAAATGTGGTCTGAAATCGAGTCGGGAGAGTTCACGCAGAACCCCCTTTCTAGAATTATTAAAATAACAATTCACTGCATGGTGATAATTCATCGTAATAAACATGGAGACTGTGCTAACTTTGTAATTCTTTTTATGGTCCTTTTAAGTAATTTCCGAAATAGGGGAAAGAAAAGATAATCGTTAATCCTAATAATCTTTGAATTTGACACAGTGTTCCCGCCCACCCCCCCACCTTCATGCCTGGAGGATGTTTCATAAAACTTCACAGGGTAAAGTGTAGTGACTGTGTACTTTGCAGGCGAATTAGGCAGCCAATTTGTATACGTGGACAGCATACGTTAATGGAGGAATGAGGCAACTGCAGTCCCTACTTTCCAAATAAGTGTTGTCAACATAAAATGGGCCTTTGTTTCACGGGCAAAAGTGTGACAGCCTTGAGAAAAGGTCAATGCTTTTAAAGTGAACCTGGGTTCAAACTGTGCAGAAGCCCATTTTGCAACGATTTGGTGGCAAATACCGTCATTTATCTCTTTGTTTAAAAAAAATCAATAATCTCTTACAAATAAGTAAGGAAAGGATAATCTGTTATTGTTTTAAGAAAGCCTTCTCTTTTCATAACGTCCGTCGTTACTAACCAGCGCAGTGACTGTTTTTCTGGCACTTTTTAACCCCGAAACGTTCTGAATCCTTTTCTAAATAAAACAATACTCCTTGCATTCGGTTCGCAGCGTCTCAACAAGCAGCCGTGAAGCAAGGAAAAAATCCCCTGGGTGATTTGTTAGCCAAATACATGTTCAATCCTTTCCCCCCACACCCCCCGCCCCCATCAGTGTTGTTTAACACATTAGTGGGTGACTGATCTTTGCGAGATGATGTTTAGAATGAATAGGGTTTGTATTTTTGCTCCACTTTTTACTGCTTTTTTTAAAACAAATGTGTGGGGAAAAAAAACTTTTTATGCTAATGTGACCTTTTTCTCACAAGAAATTTACCTGTGATGAATGTGGCCAGAGTTGCAATTCATCGCTCTGTTTCTGTGGGATTCTCGCAAGAATCCACTGGGTGTGAATAACCGGACAGCCCTCGTCGATCATTTCCTCTTGCTTGTTGGATAATACTTAATTATATCAGAAAGTGCGCTCTATTTGTGGCTGGATATTGATCACACAGCCCTATGAGTATTTCGGACCTCCCACTATCTTGTTTAAATATATCTGGTGTGCTCTTTACGGACCCTATTCATAGCCCTCATCTCGACAGATAACTTTCCGCCTCAATTCGCATTGATAAGCTATTGATTCAACCATCGTCTGAGTGAGCTTATCATTGATCACCCATGGAGGCTGATGGATTTGTTTACCGACTGTAAAGGAAAATTAATTACTGCTGTGGGCTGGATGCAAATGCCTCAGGCGGATCAGACTTAGAATGTTTAATGGTATGATTTGAGAATCTCTCTCAGACCCTGTTACAGCACTGGATGATAGTAGTTGCTTTAATTCGGTTTAGTTGCACTGAGATTCTGTGAAATGAGGCAGATTTGATCTGCAACAAGGTGAATATTCATTAGGGTTTAGAATATTTTAAAATGGACCTGAATATATTATAACCATAAATCTCATTGCCCCCAACCCCTCCCAATGTTGCATCCTCCTTTGCTCCCTTCAACCGTTATCTATGTTCTGATTGCAGTCTAATTTGTTTTTGTTCTTAAGCAGAGTTGGGAGTCCACTGCTTGAAATATAGTTCTCTTCTGAGTTGAAACTGTATTCTATTAAAATAAATCTGTCTTGCCGTTCCCCCCACCCACCACCACCCTCTCATTTTCTCAATGAGTTTGACCCTTTTTCCTTCCACACCTTTCTGTATACCAGGCTTCATTTCAATATCCTTACTCTCATTTTCAAATTGCTTCACTTCCCTACCTCTCTCTGATCTGCTCACATCCCACTCCTTTACCATCCACCTTCACTCAGCTAACCTGTTCTGCTGTACATTCCTCGTTCCCTCTGTTGCATAATTTGTGGCCGCACTTTCAGCCAGTTTACCCTGATTCTCTGGAGTTCCCTGCCTCAACTCCTCTGTCATGCCCTTCTTTGCCCATCTTCAAATCACACCCAAAGACTTTCCTCTTTGACCGTGCCTTCAGTCACCTTCTTCCACCCACCCCCCTCCCTCACCCACTTTCTGGCTCTGGTGTCAAACCATGATGTCGTTAAGTATTTGAGACGCTACCCGGATGAAGGGCCCTGTGTAGCTGCAAGTTGTTACACGGTTCTATAAACTCCCTCAATAAGTATTGCGTGTTGCACAAGTGCGGCTGCTGCATATGGGGAAGTACAAATAATACTTCTAATAAAACAATTGAGAAGGGAGTTGTTCCCGGTGTCCTGAGCCAAAATCCCCCGAGTAAAATGGGCCATTCACTTCTTGGCTGTTTGTGGGAAATTGCTCTGTGCAACTTGGCTGCTGGATTTTCCTACAAAATACACAGTAATCTCACTTTACAGTATATTGTACTTTGAGTTGTCCTCCCCAGCGCTATCAGATGTAAGGATTAAAATTGTTATTATTACACTTATATATTTTTTCAGCCCATCTCAGGGAATGGGAGTTGCAGCGTGATGTGTGTGGGAGCTCTGGGATGTGCCACCTCTGAATACAATCTGAAATCTTTTTAAAAAATCCAATTTCTTTTGAATTTCAGCCTCTTGTGTGCTCCAGTGGTTAGGACTTTGGTTCATTTCTCACCTCTGCGGATGCTGCTTTTTTTTGTTTAGAAGTGGAAAATACCCTCCAAATGAGGTCTGTCTAACACCCGGAGCATGGAAATTCATTCTCCAGAGGTGTTTCTGCGACTTCTTTGGGTTTGCATCCTTGACGGAACAGGATACCAGCAAGGTAGCTGTGCGGATTGTCTATCTGCAGAGACGTTGAATGCAATTAATCTGTGGTCACAGCACCCTGTGGTGAGGACACGGTGTAGATGGTTATTTCTCACACAGACGACTTCACACAGAAGAATCCCTTTCACGTCAACAGTAACTTGTGACTAATTGCGGTCATCTGTTAGCAGAAAATTCTCACAGGTGTCAGGCACGTATGGACTAACAGAATAGCTTGCTCCTAACAAATTAGCAGTCAGGGTGAAGCTAACAACCGGCACAGCAATAACTCCAGCTCGGAACATGAATAGAGAAGTGTTGGGAACGAGAAGCGAAAAAAAAAGTCCGGAGTTCATCCATTGTGTTCTTGGCAGGAACATTGAAAAATGTCTCTTTTATTCAATTTTAATTAGAAAATATAATTAGGAAGTGATTCTATTGCTGCGTAGTGTAGCATTGGAGAACTTAACGGTTTCTGCGAAGACCCGATTGTCTAAAGGCTACTGGATTATTCAAAACAAATGTGTTTTTTCCAACTTAAAATGAAAACAGATTAGTTGAGTCCCGCTCTGTGCAAACATGCCCCGCGTTCCCTTTTCTCTTGCTTCTTTGTGTATATATTCAGATCAAATGCACATATTGTGTATAATAATTCTTCCGTTGATATAGCGCCTTTTCACATCATTTGAACGTCACAAAGTGTTTCACAGCATATACTCTCAAGCTTAATCACTATGTATTTGCAGGTGAATGCAGCAGCCAATTTGTACTTAGCAATGTCCCAACAGACAGCCATGAAGTGAAATGACCAATTTTATTGTGTGGATTGTTAGTCAGGAAACTAGGATGAGCTCCCTGTCTTTTCAAATAGTTCCATGGGATCTTTAACGATCATCTGAAAAGACCTCGGTTTAACGTCTCATCTGAAGCCATTTGAACCCTCGCCCTTCTGTCTCTGAGACGAGAGTCCTACCGGCTGAGTCAGACTGACACCCATATATAGAGCTATGGCTCTTCAGCCTTGAAAAAGATATTTTAGAGATGTGTAAGATTCTAAATATATTTTGACAAAGAGAGGAAACGCAAAACAATACTGTCAGATCTGCTAAGAGAATAGAACCAGAAGGTGCAGGTTCAGGGTTGTAAAGGGCAATTTCAGGGCACACCAGGGGTTTTTTTTTACACAAAAGGTATTTAATGACTGGGGTGAGTTACCAGAAAGGGTGTTTGAGGGACGACACTAGAGTAATTTTAGGAACAGCTCGATGCTGTGATGGGAGGAAGGTTAGGTGGATGTTCTGGAAGGATGAGATCAAATGGGCTGAGAGGTCTTCTTCATCCAAACCACGTTTGTCCTTGGCCAAGATGTCAATGACGTGCTAACTCTTTCAATCGTAGCAAAAACTATTATCAACATCCAATACTCCCAGGTCAGCTACACTGCGAGATGCAGGCGAGTGCAATAATTAATAATAATCCATGCATTTGATATAGCGCCTTATCACGTCGTTGAGACGTCTCAAAGTTCTTCACAGAATGTATTATAAATTGGATTGGCTGTGTATTTTGTGGGTGAAACGTTTGTGACTGCAAGCTTAGACTTGCACCCCACACTGTGCCAGTGTCTGGTTTGCGATATCCAGACTGATTTCCTTGATTTGCCAATTACTAGCAAATTGTGGGCAGTTTGGAATGTAGGGTTGAGTGAATTTTAACACCCTCCTGAGTTCATTTCATGGGGTGGAGACTTTCAGCCCATCTGTCCGAGTTGGATTGCAGCCCAGGGCTGACTGTATGTTCCGTGTGTGTCCTTTGTATTGTTAATTAATTCTCTTCTCCCTACCTTGGCTAAAAGAATCAGAAATGGTTGCATTGAGATCTGTCCTCTGAAGCCCAATCCAAGCTGTTTTCAAGGACAGCTTTCTGGCTTTTGGATCCAAGGTAACTGTGGGTTCAAATATCTTAATCCAAGGTTGAAGAGAGCCTGTGGGTGGGGGGTGGGGGATGGGGTGGGATAACACAGCATATACCTTCCCCCCCACCCTCCCTAAAAATAAAAGCAGTGCACAAGGGAAGGGAGGAAAATAATGCCAAAGATAAATTCTCCCACCACCACACACCTCTGTTGAGAGTAAAATATACATACCACAGCAGTAGCTCTTGAGCCCCTCTAGAAAAATAGAGACACAGATATCCAGCTCCTTCAGCAGAACCTTAAACAGTTATGAGAATCTATGCGATGAATTAAGTTCCAATTTTCACATTCTATTGTAAGAATTTCTTGCAAAGATTGCAATGGAAAACATTTGGTAGAAATATTTGCTTGAGGTATTGACTGCTTGAAGGGTGGCATGTTTTATAATGGTAGTAATCTTTGCATTTGACACAGCACCTCTCACGTCGGGAGGACACCTCGAAGCACTTCACAAGAAAGCGCTGGGAGGTGTAGTGAGTATGTGTTTTGTAGATGAATCTGCCAGTGATTCTAAAGTTTGTTTGCCTTGCGGTCGTAATTTTTTTATGGCGAAAATGTTTTTGTTTTTAAAAATGGTACGTAATCAAACATTTACCATCCAGCCAGTTTTATGTTTTACCTTTATTATTGATAAAAAAANGCATAAAATGAGCCTAACCCATTGTGACTTGAGGTTTAATGAGAGCATGTAAATGATTTAATGAATGGCAGATGCCTTCAAAATCTGCCCAAAAGCAGAACAGAAAGAAATAGTGCAGTGTAATTATAATATCTCGACTTTTGCCTTGGATATTTCAGTACAATGCAAGTAATAAAATGCTTTAATGAATGTGCATATGTCATGTTCAGGAGAAATGCCCGAGGCAGTACATACAGTTGAAATGCATTTGCGCTTCTGTATGTCGATGTGGAATCAAGAAAAAACACAGAGGTGGTTTCACGCACAAATTCGCTTACAAAAAATACACAGTCACTACAATTTATAGCGAAATCCTGTGAAGTGCTTTGAGACATCCTCTTGATGTGATAGGTGCCATATCAAAAAAAATATTATTATTATTATTGGGTTATATTCTTCCCCCCTTTGATCACTTAAGAAGACAATTTAGCAACGAACCTTAAACGTGATCACAAATGTAGAGATAATTGCTGATTGATGCAACCGGCTTCTCTTTGGTTTTACTTAACTTGTGTTTGGCCTGGTTTCGGTTTGTGTGTGAAGTCTGTGCCATTGAACAGATTGAACAAAGGTAGTGCAACTCTATTATGCATGAGATTTCTTGCTGATGAAGCTTACTATATGGAGTGTAATTTTTTTAAAGAGTTTACTAATGATCTTGCTCTCGTTGCCAGTGTTTCCTTAATGTAAGGAGTAGAATTGACCTATTTCAGAATCTACTCCTTATAATAAGAATAAAAAAACAATAATCCTTGCAAATGACACAGCATCTACCCTAACAGGAAAACGTCTCAAAGCACTTCACAAGATTTACTGTAAAGTGTAGTAACTGTGTATTTTCTAGGCGCACACAGCAGTCAATTTATGCACAGCAACATCCCACAAACGGCCATCCATCAAGTGGATGACCAATTTTATATGGGACATTGTTGGCCAAGACACTGGGAGAAACTGCCATCTCTTTTCGGGTAGTGCCAGGAGATCTTTTAACATCCATCTGAACAGGCAGGCGGGACCTTGGTTTAATGTCTTATTTGACGGATGACATCTCCCAGCAATGCAGTACAGCCCCACACTGTATTAGAGTGTTAGCCTAATGTGAGTTCAAAGTCCAGACAATGGACTCAAACCCACAACTTTTAAACTCAGAGGTGAAAGTGCTACCAACTACCAGGCTTGCTCAAGGCATAGGCTGATGCTATGCTCCTTGTGTTAACTAACACGGTCATCGGATTAAAAAGGGCTGCTAATTTTATCCTGTAATATAATTCCCCGCAGAGGACAAGTGCAGTTTCCGTGTGCATAATAGTTCTTCTTTTGCAAATAAAACTTTAATTTGCAGCGTTTTGCTACCTTCTTGTAAAAACGCAGTAAAATACCAGGATCAAGAAAGCTTTGGACTTTCCCAAGCATGTGGCAGTTATAGTTCTACCATATTTCCAGGCCCCAATTTTTTAATTAATGGAAAGAAAACCAAAAGTTCTTATTTTCTTTGCAATTTTTTTTACTGTTCTTTAGTTGTCGACTTCGTTCACCCAAAATATACAATATATAAAAAACACAATAACTTGCTTTCTTTAGTTAAACAGAGCGGGGGAGGCGAGCAAGAGTACAGGTTGAGTAGAATGCTAACTGATTCCTACCTAATAAAGTTCTGATTATTTTTCTGGGGTAGCAACAGCGCGCTCCGTGAATATAAAAGGAAAAAACATTAAGTGGGGAGGTAGAAGGTTCAAGGTACATCCCTATAGATTCCCTCTCTGCTTCCCCTTTCCTGGAATGGTTCCCAGCTTTAATTAGACTTTATTTGAGAAGGAGCAGTGTATTTCTGCCATTTCATACCATTGTGTGTTTTGAGTGGAGAATGAAGGGGCACTTCATCCTAATGATTCAACAGTTCTGCCTGCTCCATTCAGCGAGGGCTTTTTTTTGATCAGATCCTCTCATTTAGCTTGTTGCATAGTTTCGAGGCTCGGTTAAGTGTGCCCCAGGCTTTGAAGATCTTTAACCTCAAGTGACAGACAGATGAGTGGAAACTGCCGTAATGCAAACCGTCCAGCACTTATAATAGCTTGCCGGCTACAGTGCCTTTGCTCTGTCAAGTGAGTCAGTGTAAGTGGGAGTGCGACTAATCTTGCCGAGCAAGTTCAATAAAAAAGGATACCATTTAATACTAAAGTAAGAGCCCATTAGAAAGAGACCTAAACATACCCTTTGGTCCTTGAAAGCATTTAAGAAGCCAAACAATCGAGCATCAGCCGAGTGTATTAATAGTCATTCTATAAATTAAAGGGTTCAGCTTGATCTATACTCAATTGTGTTTTAATGCCTTTATTAATTCTGTGGAGTGCCGAGTGGCAGAATGGAATAAAGGAAAAAGAAAGAGAATGTAAATCTGGCTAATAGGTTTAATGGAAATGTCACAATGATAGACTTACCTTTTATTGTTACATGCTACGGGTCTTACATACCTTTGCACAATAAACCTGAAACCTTGGCGTGTACAGACTGGTGTAATTAGTACATGTGGAGATTATCTACATTTCCATCAATGAAACCCAGATTTCAAGGAAGAAAAGGCCACAATGTTACAATGCATCTCCCCCTTTTATAATACGTTTGAGATCGGATGCCTCCACACCCTCTTTATTTTCCATTGCATATCTTATCACAACTCACAACTTCAGACAGATTCTCAGAATGGAGGAATAACAAATTATCCTTGGATTTGATACAGCGCCTTATCACGTCAAAACATCTCAAAGAGCTTTTCTGTGTACTTGTAAGCAAATGTGGCAGACAGTTAGTGAATGGCAATGCCTTACAAACAACCATGAAGTGAATTTTCATTTATTGTCATCTGAGGGATTGTTGGCTAGGACACCAAAGGACACTTCCCTTTATGAAAAATGCCTTGAGATTTTCAGTGTCCATCTGAACAGGCAGTGTTACACCAGGGCTGCAGTAGAGCATTAACCTATCTTGTGATTTCAAAGAGAAAATGGGACAACATCAGAGAAAGTTAACAAGAACCCTCAACAACCCCAGAGCGAGCTGTCAATTGATCCTCAAAAACAAGCAAACACACTTTCAATAATAAATTCACTTTTAATGAAGTGCGTTCCTAACAATGTACACTGTTAACGGTAAATTGTAATAATATCAACTTTGACTGCAACATGATAGCATCATTAAAGTACTATTCAAGCTGTTTTCAATTAAAAAGCAAAGAGCTATTCTTTAGACATGAAGATTTAAGTCCAGATGCACTGTGGTCTATGTAAAATACGCACTACTTTAATGCACAACATATTTAAAAGCAGAGAGTTCGAGAGCTCAGCTTTTGCCGCTTGAGATATCAGTCTTACCAGGTAATGTAGCTGTGACCATCAAATTGGTGAGTGGGGATGTCGATGAAATGGTTGCATCGGGAAGTGAATTCAAGGGGAGGAAAAGTATGCAGCTCCATCCAGCAAGTTGAGTGGATGGCTGGAGGGAAACCGGAGATAAGGCAGAACAAGATCTTCAAAGGCAAAGATTTAGTTTGTAACCTCGCTGGAATTTGAAAGCCTGGAGGCTTTGAGACTTTGTTACAAGACCGGTGTAAATCCATGAAACTGCTTTGCAGACCCGTTGCATTTAACAAGGTTTTTTTTGGCATGTAGGATTGCAAAAGAGGCGAAGGTATGATGGAAAATAATTTGATGTGGAATATCCTGGTTTAGAGACACTGGTGCTAAGGGGAACGAATGTGCCAAATGACCTGAAGCCAAAATATGAAGCGTAACATCAATTGCGACTTAAAAGGCCAGATTTTCAAGGTTCAATGTGCAGCGTGCACTTCTCACAAGCCTGCCATAAAGTGATGTGGAAAGTATTTTTTGGGGGGTCAGCCTGGTGTCTGACACGTGCGGAAACCCATTACCATGCTTAAGAGTATCCAAACCAGACTTGCGAGTTTAACGTTTATAGAAGACATAGACTTCACCACGGTTGTTCAAACTTAAGGTTGCACAAAATTCTTCATTCAGTCTTAATTTTGTTCCGTGTTCGAACAACACAAACCTCAACTTCCAAATTTAAACTGAATTTAAGAATATTGCACAGTACGTGTTTACCGCGAAGAGCTTCGAGACCTCCTCCTGACCTGAAAAGGTGCTATTCCAAACACAGTATTTGTTTGGTGGTTGTTTGTTCTTGTATTTTTTTTATTAATAATATATTTGAAGTAAAAATCATAGTAATCCTTGCACTTGGCTCAGCGCCTTTTACCCTCAGGAGGATGTCCCAAAGCGCTCAGGGGAGTGAGTTGAGTACTTTGTAGGCGAACGCAGCAGTCCAAATGAAATGTCCCGCAAACGGCCATAAAAATGCTCTTACAGCCAAAACTAGGTGGAATTTCGACTTGTTCACCTGCTAACTTTCTCTCGAAACAGTCACTGAGCTTGATTGTCCGTCCGTTAGTTTATTCCTGATTATGCAACTTTATTTACTTCGTTTTCTGTGTTCGTGTATCTTTGTGTGTGTGTGCGCATTGCGTGTGTGCGGTGCGTGTGCGCTGTGAGTGTGGGCTCGCAAGGTGCGTGTGCGCTCGTGGGGTGCGTGTGTGCTGTGAGTGTGCGGTGTGTGTGCGCTCGCGAGGTGCGTGGGCTTGCGTGTGTTTGTGTGTGTGTGCGCGTGTCTGTTTGTGTGCGTGTTTGTGGGTGGGGTGGTGGGGGAGCCGGGCCTGAGCTGTTTCATCACCATGCCCACTCCAGTTGAATAAATAAATGGAGATCATGAAAAATAAACACAGCAATAAGGTAAAGATCAGGAAATGACTAACAATGAGATTATTCACCCAAGGTGTTCAATGATGTTCATTTGACTAACAATAACTTATTGTAACCTTGTTTACAATGGGTGTTGTGTTTGCGCGCAGATCATTCACAATCAAGCTATTGAAATAGGTATTCTGTGCTGTCCAGGATGGTTCTGGAGGGAGTTTGCCATGAAAGATAAGGTATTGACATTGGTGAGATTGGAGAGGAATGAGTTCTTGTCAGATATTGCTTGCCAAATGTCGTTTTGTAGATGTAGTCAAATTTTCACGGCAGTGATAAAAGGCCCAGCAAGCCTCTGTGACA
This sequence comes from Callorhinchus milii, assembly GCF_018977255.1. Lineage (NCBI taxonomy): Eukaryota > Metazoa > Chordata > Chondrichthyes > Chimaeriformes > Callorhinchidae > Callorhinchus > Callorhinchus milii. Next base: position 4,298,070 of record NW_024704752.1, on the reverse strand, counting down.
GCAATGATCTCATTAAGCTTAGCTGTCTGAAAACAGCATCGAGCTTCACTAGCAACTATCCTCTAAAGCTTTCTTTTTCATGTCGGAAAATTTTCAGATAAAATTTATGGTCTAATTTGCACCGTTTCTCAACATGATTCCTTAATAAGGAATCTTGAGTCACGCCAATATTGGGTAGCAGAAATATTGGGATTTTCTATAACGATAATAATAATAATCCTTACGTTTGGTGTAGCGACAGAAAGATGTCTCGAAGCACTTCAAAAGGATTTGCTGTACAAACAGCCATGAAATAAGTGATTTTATTTGGGGGTTTGTTGGGCCAATCTTTCCCAGTGTCTTGGCTGGGCCCCAAATAAAATCTCCCCCAGCCCCAGCCCCCACCCCCGGTCTTAGAAATGTATCCTTATTTGGCAAGGAAAGTGAAAGCTTTTTGAATGACGTAAAGCTGATTCATCTCTTTCCCACAAGGGGTGAGCGCACCCATCAATTCCAGATCAAGGTTATGTATAGAATCAATAATTCTGGGTGGAGAGAGCATTGCGGTAAAATAGCAGTGAGCAGATCAGAGTGGAATAACTCTAGAAAAAGGGCGAGTGTGGGTGAAATCGTCTCGGGGGCTGAGAATGAAGCTCACTGAGCCCTAGGTTCAGAATCCAACAGACCTTTCAGATGAACAGTTACAACAAGTGTAATATTAGCCTCTTCCATTGATATTGAATGCAGAGGCAGAAGGCTCGATATTTTATTAATATAGTTTGGGACATGACATGTGCATGCAACTGCCAGGATGGTGGAAGTCGAGCTGGTGTTTTCTTTTGTCTAGCAATTCTCTTGTTCTTAAGCGGGGGCAGTGTGGGGATTGGAAGGAGCAGAAATGGGCGATTTTGTCCCAACTGTTTAGGCTCTACATCCCTCATCTTGTCCTCTCCTTATACCTCTCTCTATTCCCTTCTCCCACCGTAAAGGCAGTTTCCAGATTGGGTGCTGCAGAATCATTCTGTGGTGTTGAGCTGGGATGTCAACAATGTGTCGGACACCTGGGAGCAGTGTCGAGATCAGCGCTCCGAATATCAGGCGTTTATATTTAACGATTATCTCTGGTGTGAACGCTTCCTTCCCCAATAAACTTTCCTGATGCCCTTGCCAAATGTCGTTTTGGCCTCGGATTTCCCATCCGAGAGAACTCTATCCTTGTGGGTGTGATAAGTTGCATTTGTTCAGACTTGGCACATTCCAAGAAAGTCCCGCATTACTTAGATAGAGTGTGGTTTGTGTGATTAACGGTTGTCCTTTTCTGCTTTGCAGCCTGTATCCCGGGAACCTTCAAGGCCAAGCAGGGCAAGGGGCCGTGTTCCCCTTGTCCACCCAACAGCCGGACCACCTTGGGGGCAGCCACCATCTGCCCGTGCCGGACCGGATTCTATCGAGCAGATAACGACCAGCCCGAGATGGCGTGCACAAGTCAGTCACTTAGCCCTATCTATCGATGTCAGAGAGAAATGTAGCACTTTGTAAGGACGGCATGCCATTCATATCAAGCTCTGCTGATTTTAGCCCTGTTCTCACTAGAATTAATCCTAATTCCACTGCAGTGTACTGACATCCATATACCTGTGGCCCAATCTACTTTTATTTTTTTTTAGTCTTTGGTTCAGGAGATATTGTCGCCTTTGCCCAATGCGCTATATCTTTACTGTAGTAACAAATTAATCAGTAATGTAATATAATAATCCTTGCATTTGACATAGCGCCTCATCACTTCTTCGAGACGTCTCAAAGCACTTCACAGAATATACTGTCAAGTGAATTGACTGCATATTTCGTGGGCTAAACACAACAGACAATTGCACACAACAGTCATGTTGCCAGGTTCCCACTGCTAACTTTTGTATGTTAACACCGACTTGTTTAACCACATCTATCTTGTCCATGTTAACCTGGAATCAGTAGGTCTGAACTTGTATCAGGTTTAGTTGAAGTCTCTACCGTGGAACCACTGTGGAGCAGGACCGAAAGAAAGTTTCCAACTTTAAGGCGGTTGAACCAAACAGTGGACCTTGGCTTTTCATGATCAATTCAGTTCCTGACTCATTGTAACTGATATTTTAGACCAGGCAAATTTGACTTTGTTAGTTTAAAAAAAACTCATCTACCAAAGCCAAGGGTGCAAAGCAAAATGCTAGACTTTACTGTTCCCTTATATGTCACTGTAATTTGAGATACCTCTCTTAATTAAATCACACGCAACCCAATGGCCTTATTTGAAAAAAGAAGCAAGTTTCTCTCAATGCCCTGGCCAACAATCTCCCAGATAAAATTTTCCGACAAAACACACTTTAAAGTTACTCCACTTTAAAAATATCCTTTGGGACATCCTTCTGAAGTGAAAGGTGGTTCACCGAGTATAAGTATTATTATTACCATTACAATTATCTTTCTATCAGAAAATTCTCATGTTATCCAAAACACTATGCAGATAAACAGAGACACAAATGGACAGGACCGGTGCAGTAGAGAGTAATTTTTCGTACTCCCGAAAAGATGGACATGGAATTCAATTCTACTTCTGTCTATTTTCAACGCTCAACAAATGCAATCTTCTGAGTGTTGGTATAGTATACAGAGAAGCTAAGCTGCCCAAACTGGAATATAATCTCCTCTCAAGGGCTATTTTCTCAGAACTAAATAGCAGTTTGTGTTAAGAGGGACTTTAAAGCAGACAATGACTGACAGGAACAAAGAGATCGTTTTTTTGAAATCACTTCCAAGCCTTTTATAATCTTCTCTGTGTTTTCCCTGTGATCCCAAACCCATTAGTTTCTAGTTTTTATGGCACTTGAGGGAACATGTCTGAGACAGATATATTTTTATAGTGCCATTGGGTTATTTGCCATTTAATTAGCTGGAATAGTAAAGGCACCTTTGACATATTAATGACCGTGCTGCTAGTTTGTAAATCTCAAGCTCATGTTTGAGCTCCGTTAACGCACGCTAATTGTAAACTTAACAGAGTATTCAAAGTATGTGCGCGCATATACTCTGTCCATGGTGGCACTTCTCAGGCTGGATATGGAATGTTTCAGGTGGTATGTCTTGTTTGATCTAACACTTTGTTACCAATTAAGAGCTTGAAATTCTTGGGGTCTTATCCTTCGGCTGAACAAACTGCAGGATGATTTGACTTGTTTCAGTCTAGTTGCTTTACTCTACTCGTGGGGAAAGTGCCCTCAAAAGGCTCTTAAGCTTAAGGCGAATGGCTTCAGATCCAAAATTATGCAGAATTTCAGATAAAGGACTTATACACTATCTTAATTTGGAAACCGCTTTTTCTGCAGATCCCTTTTTAGCTACGACTGAAAGCCTGCCATCCAAATTAGGACAAAATTTAGGACCTTTCTAAACTTCAGCACAGTTTGAACTTCAAGACTGAAGTCTATGTAGTAATCTGAAGCCGAGACTTCAGAGGGCTCTGGGTCTCACAGACACATTCGTAAGAAAGTAATTCCTCCAGTCGTTTGATTGTTATTTAGCTGTTCAAATCTTTTTATTAAGGGGAGTCCAACCAACGCAGAAGCCCAACCTTTGGGTGGAATGTTCAGTGAGTTTCTCTTAAGACCCTTGTGCTAAAAGAAACGAGTGATGTGAACAAATCTGCCTCTCCTGGTTTTGACATATTTGCTCTCTATTGTGCCTTGTAAGTGCGGCTTGTTCCAGCGCACTTCAGAGCAAAGTCCAAATAAGTTAGGAATCACGTTAGAAAAACATGGGGGCAGCAATAATCCAGTCGAGAAAAGCGTATAAGACCAACATAGCTGGCCTTTTCAGTCTAATGTTTTGAAGTGCTCAAAGGGACATTAGTGAACGAGATACTTTGGTTTATTTCTTCTCTGGTTCAGATTTTGCTATCTCTCCATAGAAGATTCTCTCCAAATGATCTTTCACCCTATCCCTATCCCCCTCTTGTGCTCCCTCCTCCCTCCCCCCACCAAAAAAAACACATTAGGTGGAAAATAAACGGTTTTACAACCTCCATCCAGCTTGAAAAGGCTCTTCATTCTCTCTGATGCCTTGTATTGCTTTTATCAGCATTACGCAGGCAGCAGACTGACTAGAAAAAAAGGTCTGAAGTCGCTTCCTCCTTCTATAAAATTGGGGTCTAAGATGTTTTGGTGACTGGCTTATCAGCAAAGGCAGAGGCCACACTGACATGCCTTCGGAGCAGACGGGGTTCTGTTGCCTTTAAGTAAAACATTAAGGCACAAATTGCCTTCCTGGTCTGACCTCCGTAGACTCCTGTTTTATAATAGATAAATATTGCATCCTTACTATCTCCTTCCACACCATATCGCCCTCTTCCCGTATGCCCCGCCCCTTGGGCTCACAAAGTTCTTCTGGAAAAAAAGCTATTTCAGTGATTTTTTTTCCCTCGCTTGAACAACAAACAGACGTGGAAGCATCGCAATTTTGTCTTAATTCCTGCTTTGCATGTTTAGTGTTTTTTTAAAAAAAAATGTAAGGGGTGATGAAATTACTGTGAAATGAAACAAAGGCGTAGATGAAGTTAACAGATTAGTTTATGTGTCTTCTTCTGGTTTAGATCTTAACAGTCTGACAAGTTATGACAGCTCTGGATGTTTAATTCATAACGTCAGCCTGGCTGTGCCCGTCGCGCTCTCCCCTCGCTGAGTCAGAAGATTGTGCACTTTTATTCTCACAGTCCAGGCTCAGACCCCAATGCATTGTTTGGGGGAGCTCTGCTTTATTATCAGAGGTGCCATCCTTTCGTTGAGTCGTTAAACTGAGGTCCCGTATGTGGGTCCCCCCCACACAGATAAAATTGACCATTACTTCATGGCTGTCGGCTAGGACATTGCCAAATTGCAAACTGGCTGCTGCGTTCACCTACAAAATACACCGTAACTTTACATTACAATCCTGTGGACTGCTCTTTGAGACCCGCCCCTCAATGGCCCAATAAGGTGCTATATCGAACTGCGAAGCATCATCATCATATTCTAAACATCATTTCAAAAATGTAAACCCAGTAAAACTCGCAGAAGTCTGATCTGTATAAATTGTATAATCTCCTAAATTATTGAAGTCCCGTTTAAGCGTTTATATTCTACGCACGTTTGACATAATTCATACTTTGCGTAAGTCATATTAAATTTATGGTCCCAACTGATAATAACTTATGTGAGGTTTATTGCTTTGTAGTTTGTTTTCAAGCCCCTCAGGCTCGGTAGCTAATGGCATTGCCGCTTGGCGACCTAAAAAAGGGGGCGAAAAGCGAATTGGTTGACAATTTCTTCCTCTCGTTAAGGTGTGCCGTCGATTCCACGGAACGTTATCTCCAACGTAAACAAGACCTCTCTGAGCCTGGAGTGGAGCGAGCCCCTGGACACTGGGGGACGGGACGACCTCCTCTACAACATCATCTGCAAGAAGTGCAGCGTGGAGCGCAAAATCTGTTCCCGCTGCGATGACAACGTGGAGTTCGTGCCCCGCCAGCTGGGCCTGACCGAGAAGCACGTGTTCATCAGCAACCTCCTGGCTCACACTCGCTACACGTTTGAAATCCAAGCAGTGAACGGCGTCTCCAACAAAAGCCCGCACTCTCCCCAGTTTGCGTCCGTCAGCATCACCACCAACCAGGCTGGTAAGTGGCAGATTTTAACAGCGAGACGTCCCTATGGAGTGTAAACATGCGGAAGGTGTCAGCCTGCTTGCCTTTGGGTCACAGAGGGTTGTGGGTTCCAGCAGACTTAAGGAGTGAGTATGCCAATAAGGGTGGAGGCCAGAGTTGTCAAAGACGCCCTTCTCTGGTTAAGTCCAACGTTTGATGACGATACGTGCAAAAGAAATGCTATTCTGACATAGCGGAGAGGAGGGACGGTACTTAGAGACGAGATCTGAGCATAACTGAGAACTTCATTGGAAGAGGGAGAGAATGGGAAGTGGGGGGAAAAAGCAGTAAGATTAAAAGAGCCTGTCTGGTGATCTGTTGCAACTAATTCAAACAGTTTCTTGTGACAGAGTTATAGCGCCTGCTTTTAATTCTTCTGGTTCTATCGTTCCCGAAATGCTGCTGCTTTGATAGATTTCCTTCAAACGTCTGTTGGCTTAACTGCGGAAAGTATCTGCAGTGTTGTGGTTTCTGGTCACGTTTAAAGATCCTCGAGCCGAAATAATTCTAACACTGAATCGTGTTTGATGCATGATGTGGTGAAATGAAGACGATGGGGTGGGGGGGTGGTGGGGAGTGTTGATTTTTTTAATAAAAGATAGCAAAGGCAAGAGAAAAAACTTTTATGCACAAGATTATTGGATCGGTTCCACATCGCACAGCGTGAGCTGTCGATAACTTGTCTTAGAATCATAGGAATTTAATAATAATAATCCTTGCATTTGATGTAGCGTCTTATCGTTGAGACATCTTAAAGCGCTTCAAAAGATTTGTTGTGAAGTGCAGTGACTATTTTATGGGTGAAGAAAGCGGCATTTAAAGAGCATTTTAAAGACTATGTGTTTTCCCTTTAAATCCCTTTAAAGTTGCAAAGACAAAAAGTCACACCAATTCTTTAAGACCCTTAATTCCAACTGTGGAAGGCTCGGGAACCTTGGGAAGGGGAGAGGATTTATCTGAGGGTGGCTATTCTTTTGGGTCGGGGGCTTGTCTGACTTTCACATTAAGCTGCCCTTTTGTACTGTAGCTTATCTTCCAGCGTCTGACTCCTGAATAATTCAATTATCTCAGCGCTTTCTGTATTGCGAGTCTCAACACAATGAGACGGTGTTAGGGGAACCTGCCCTGAGTAACTGGTGAGATGGCATCCAGCTTTTGTCGAGAGTAGGATTCACACTGGCAGCCAGGTGCAGGATGACCAAGTTGTAATTAAGCCGCGAGAGGCTAGTGTTCAGGGTAAGGCTGCAGAGGGAATCCTAGCCCCGGGCAGTATGTATGTAATTTGTCTATTGATTGGTGTTTAATGGGTGGTATTAGCCTCTATTGTGGTGGGAACGGATTAGTTTGACAGTAGGAGTTGTTAAGTTGAGGAAATCTGAAGACTTTTCCTTGTATAGCAAGTGAAACTTTTTTTTATTGAATGTATGAATTTTTTTAAGAAAAAAGGAGTTTAGGTTGAGGATCGTGGGCGGATGGAGGAACTTTTTCTGTCTTTATCCTTTTGCAATTTGCCCGGTCTGAAACTTTGTTCACACAGAAAGGGAAAGTTTCCCTCTCTGCCCTGAGGGTTGTAAGACCATGATTGCATTTTAAAACAAAAGTTTAAGTGTTCATTGTGCTGGTGTGTGTATGTTTTAGATTAAACAAATTTGCTTGGAGACTTTATAAGTCACTGCTGAGATTGAAGCAGTTATTTACTATATTTAAGAGAATTTGATGTGGGGAATATCATTAAGTTCCTCCTTAAAGGCACATTATTATTTTTGGGGCATTTAGCTGCCAAGTCATTTAGTTGCTTTCTACTAAGTAATGACATACTTAAAAAGTTTCCAAGTGATTTTTTTAAAATATGTTTTTGATCTAAAATCCACGCTTGTAAAGGACTCGTTAATTTACGCTTTTAGTGGTTGACTCGTACCCGTCATGGTGCTTAATAGTATCCGAACTAGGCTATTTAGAGTTCGTGGAGTCTCGTAGTGTAGTGGTTAGCGCTCTCGCCTCACAAGCGAGAGGACCCGGGTTCGATTCCCGGGCAGGGCGCAACCTTAGGCAAGTTTCCTTACTCTGCACGACTCTGTTTACCTAGCCATAAATAGGATTGTTAGTCGATTTGCGGATCACTTTCCGAAGGTGGTGATCCCTGAGAAAAACTATTTGGTCTCTCAATCCATGGCTGTTCGTGCGACGCTGCTGGTGCTCAATTTGCTCAATCTGCCGGGTTTTAGCCCACAAAATACACTGTCAATCTACTTTACAATATATTCCGTGAAGCGCTTTGATATGTGATAATGTGCAGTACCAAATGCAAGGATTATTATTATTATTAACAATGTTTTTATGAAATGCTGTTGTGCCTCTTCACAGCACCTTCTCCTGTCCTGATAGTGCATTTTCTGAGTGCAACAGACAGCAGCTTATCCTTGTCGTGGCTTCCTCCCGAAAAACCCAACGGCATCATCCTGGACTATGAGCTGAAGTATTGGGAACAGGTAGAGTGGTGCTGCATTCACTTTACGGACCATTGGTTAAGGGAACAAACTAGCTTATATAGTCATCCGTTTCCACCCCTCACTCCTTTCCTCCGGGTCTGACACGAGCACTATAAAGCACTCTGAGACCTTATCCTAGGTGCAGGACGCAAGAAATTGTTACCGAAATCATCAATGTGGCTGTAACTGGAGAATGAATACCCACAGCAAAGCTCATCGCCCGTAACTGTGATCCAGTAACATAGCGGGAGAAATTCCACCTGGATCTAGATTTACTTGATTAATATACTGATTCAATGAGTCCAGAACTTGGCAAATTCTTAAACAAACAGTCTTAAATTGAAAGCCAATTTCCTGATTAAGTTTTTTTTTCAATTTGTCGTTTTTTGCCTTTTTTTTCTCCCCCAGGAACAGGATGAGAAAACCGCCTCGACCATCACGAGTCAGAAGAACAGCATTCGGATCGACGGGCTGAGAGCTGCCGCTTCCTACGCGGTTCAGGTGCGGGCGAGGACCGTGGCCGGCTACGGGAAGTACAGCCGCCCTGTAGAATTCCAGACCCAGAACGAAAGTACGTCCATCCGTCCCTCTGTCTGTCTCTGTGTCTGTCTGTCTGTCTGCTCCCTTCGCCACTCACATGGCCGCTCTGAGACACTGTTCCGCTTTAAGGTATATAATTTCAAGTTATCGTCATTGTGGTTCACAAAAAGGAATAGCCGTGTGGAGTTCAATAGATACCACTTGGTGCGCAGTGCATTTCACCTGCAAAATACACTTTACAGTATATCCTGTGAAAGCGTTTTGAGACAAAAACAACCACCACTTGCATATATGTAGCACTCTTCACGTGGAATAGCATTTGAACGGAGACATCTCAACAGCTTAATTAGGCACTGTATCAACTGCGAGGATTCTTATTCTTATTATTTAATAGCAGGTGCCTCGCTCTGTTGCAAAAAAAGAAAGTAATGCTTTAACTCTTTATACTGTTGTTTGAATTGAGCGTGGAAGATTTGCAGTGAAAACGCTTTAAAAGTTTTCAAAAGGGTAGATAACGGCATAGAAATTTGGATACCTTTAAGCGTGATGATTTAAGCGCTCCAGGGCACTACGCTATGTGAATACAAGTTGTTGTTGTGATGGGTTTCCGCCTGTATTAGACACCCAGCTGACCAAAAAAAGTAGGTTATTCTGAGCCGCCTGTTATTGTCCAGTTGCAGTGAAATGGGACACCTTGTAAATGAAACCTAATTGGTGTTATTCAGGTGACAGCGGGAAAGGTATCCAGGAACAACTTCCGTTGATTATCGGTTCCTCCACCGCCGCCCTGATCTTTATCGTGGCAGTCGTCGTGGTCATCGTTGTGTGCATCAGGTAAACCTTTTCTCTTTTTCTCTCTCTCTCTCTCTCTCCCCACCAGTGTCCTGGCCACCAATTCTCCGTATGTAATGAGTCGCTAACTACAGGGCCACTTGTAGGACAATGACTGATCTGGTTGAACCCTCTCGGAGTGCCTCACTCAGTAGCGACTAGGAGTGGATTGTTACGCAGGCGGACGCGGCATCCAGTCTACCCCAGTCACGGCCAACAGATAGCCGTGAGCTGAATGACGAGAGAGGAACTGTGCCTCTTCAGTGCCTTTGGGATATGTGCAATAAAACTCCTTTGCTTTATTTTAAGGAAACGCAGTCATGGTTCGGAGTCGGAGTACACAGAGAAGCTCCAGCAGTACAGCACCGGCCACAGTAAGTGCTTTGCTTTATCAGCTATTTCCCAAGTAGAACCTTTGAGGTATTTAATCTAAGCGTTATCGGCTGATACATAACCTGGTTAACCTTTTCCTTCACTTCCTGACAGTTACACCAGGAATGAAGGTCTACATCGATCCTTTCACGTACGAAGATCCAAATGAAGCCGTCCGGGAATTTGCCAAGGAAATTGATGTGTCGTGCGTCAAAATTGAAGAAGTTATTGGAGCAGGTAGACTAAAAGGCATTGACAAACTCTATTATTCTAAACATTATTTTTTAAGTTATAAAAAAAAATTCAAAAATATTTAATTTGCGTTGCATTCGACATTGACAATTTGGTTTCTCTGCGCGATGCAGGAGAATTCGGGGAGGTGTGCAGAGGGCGTCTTAAACTTCCGGGACGAAGAGAGATCTTTGTAGCAATAAAAACGCTCAAGGCTGGGTACACGGAAAGGCAGCGGAGGGATTTCCTAAGCGAGGCAAGCATCATGGGGCAGTTCGATCACCCGAACATCATCCATTTGGAAGGGGTGGTGACCAAGAGCCGTCCTGTTATGATCGTCACAGAGTTCATGGAGAACGGAGCCTTGGACTCATTCCTTAGGGTAAGCGGATGGTGATCGAAACGCGTTCGATCTCATTTTACAGCGATGTTTATTGTGGGTCCTGTCACTACCCAGTGCTAGTTTTGCCCTGGAAGGGCTGTGCTGCAGCCTAAATGGGTGCCATTTGTGGGTCAGCCTCAAGCTCGGTTGGTAGCACTCTTTACCTCCAATCCAACAAGCTCCCTCTTTCCCCCTCAAGACAGAATTAATCATTCACTACAATTGGCGCTGTATAAATGTAAATTCACATTGTATTGTATATTTACTTGTTCCAAACACAACTTGTAAGCGCTGCGAAAAGCTGGGAGTTTGATTAAAAAATTTGTTCTGTTTTTAAGTATTTCGCCGCACCACATTTTAAATGGCATTTGATGCGCACTTTTTTTTACCCATTGGTCTGTCTTTGAATAGATTCTGTGCATGACTTCTCCACTGCAAACGAACTCTGGATTGAATATGACACAGGCATGTCTCAGTCTTTAATTGAATTTTGAAGATTTCCTCAGCCAAAGTTTTCAAGTGAAAATTTCTAGTGATTTGGCTAACAGCCTGGGAATCAATTACAAGAGGCCTGAACACTTTTCTCTCCACGGTTCAGGGGAAGAGGACGTGTGTTTCAGAGCAACTCGGTTGAGGGGAGATTTGTTTATTTTTAAATGAATAATCCACACGCACGCCTTGTGAATTTCTTCCGCTTTGACAACTGAACTCTGTCTTGTCATATCTGTCTGGGATATTCATATTAATGATCCCCTCCTCTCTCTCTTCCCCCCGCCCCCTCTTTTCTCCGTAGATGAACGATGGACAGTTCACTGTCATCCAGCTCGTTGGTATGTTGAGGGGCATCGCAGCCGGGATGAAGTATTTGGCGGAGATGAATTACGTGCACCGGGATCTTGCCGCCAGGAACATTCTGGTCAACAGTAACCTTGTGTGCAAAGTGTCTGACTTTGGCTTGTCGAGATTCCTGGAGGACGATGCAACAGACCCGACCTACACAAGTTCACTGGTGAGGGCAGCAAGGGCTAATGGATTGTGCATTTTGCCCTCAAGCTCTGAGGGAAAGAGAGATAGAGAGAGTACTGAGGAATTACTGTTTGAAAGAGGCACTTCAAACGCAACAGCAAAACCACTTGTAATTGTGTCAGCTTCTAGCCTGAAAGTCATAGGGTCAAGCGCTGTGTCAGGGGTGTGTGGGGGCGGGGGTTTGTGGGTGACGGGCAACGGGTGGGCTTTCAGCTCATCATCCAGAACTGGGAGAGAAGCGGTGCATTATCGGGACGAGAACCAGTAATGGAAGTGGGTCCTGTCTGCCTTGCCTGACATTTTAGGTGAACGTTGAAAGATCCCATTGAGGAAAGAGGAGGGACTTTCTCCTCCAGAATGATCGTGCGGAGGCTTGTGGGAACTTGCTATGCATCAAAAAAAATATAGCCTTGGGTGAATTTGTTTGACAATGGTGACTGCACTGTGTTGATATGAGTAAAACGGAACTTAGTAAACAGAGGGGTTGTGTGTTTTTTTGAACCAGGGTGGGAAAATCCCCATCAGGTGGACGGCCCCAGAAGCCATCGCGTACCGCAAGTTTACCTCGGCCAGCGACGTGTGGAGTTACGGGATTGTCATGTGGGAAGTCATGTCGTATGGAGAGCGACCATACTGGGACATGTCCAACCAGGATGTGAGTATTATGGAGCCGAATGTCGGAACACGCTGTCAACAACAACTTGCATTTATATCTCGTCCTTCGCCTGGGGTAGCGTCCTGGAGGGCTTCGCGGTGGTGGAGTCTGACAACGAGAGCCAAGGGGAGAGGGAGGGAGGGAGGTGACCGTAAGCACCATCAAAAAAGGAAAGATCTTTAGGTGGCATTTGAAGGTGGGGAGGGAGGAGGGCAAGGCGGAGGGATTGAGGAAGTGAGTTCCAGAGTTTCGGGGCATACTGACTGAAGGCTAGGTCACCGATGGTGGAGCGGAGGGCATGAGAGACAAATAGATACAGTGACACAGATACATAGACCCCCTTCTGTTCCGTGCGAAAATTTTTAACCTTCTGTAATGTCTGGCTTTTCCCCCCCCCCTCCTCTCTCCCTCTCCCACCCCCACCACTTGCAGGTTATCAATGCTGTGGAACAGGATTACCGCTTGCCACCGCCCATGGACTGCCCCACCGCCCTGCACCAGCTGATGTTAGACTGCTGGGTGAAAGACCGCAACAACAGGCCCAAATTTGCCCAGATCGTCAACACGTTGGACAAGTTAATCCGAAACGCAGCCAGTCTCAAGGTCGTCTCCAACGCCAACCCAGGGTAGGTCTTTCCCTCCCCCTCCCTCGCACATTTTCCTTTGGAAGTTTGATCTCCGTCGCGAAATTATACCTTCTGCCAGGCTCCCACCTTACAATTATGATCCATTACGGGGGGCGCCTGTTGTTTTTTGAGCTTTACAAAGAGGCCTTGTTTAAGAAGGCTCTTTATCTCCTTCCTCGCAAACAAACACACACTAAAAAATAAACCCTCTCTTTGTGACATTTCCAGCGGGCTAAACTTTTAATCTTGGCCCCCGCTGCTCAAGCATGGAGTCCGTGCAATTCGTGACCTTGGTTATCTGTAGGTCACTGGTGTAAATGCCTCTCATGTAAGGTGACCTGTCAGCCCCACACACACACACACACACAAAAGGACAATATGGGCTGTTCAGTAAACCAAGTAACCCTGAGGTATTTCGGGATAGGCCTGGGCTTTTTCTCTGCCTGTCCATCTAGGGTCTGGCTGATGAGTGATAGACAGGAAACAATAACGCAAGTGCCCTTTTTGCTTTAGGGCTGAAGGTCCTGAGGTCAGTTAGTTAGGTCTTAATTGATGAGTAATGTAGCCTGGGGCGGGGGGTGGGGGTGATGAATACAATATGAAAGTATGTTACTTGCACGAGAGCTTCAGAAAAAAACGGGAAAGAGAAAGATAATCTCAGCAGCGCTCACAAGGATTGAACCAGGAACGAGTGGAAAGTGTAAGGGGGTGAAAGTGTAGAAATTCACTGCACAGAAAGAGACCATTGGGGACATCATGTCTTTGCCACCGCTGCCTGTTTTTCTAAATCACTTTTTTTTAAAAAAACAAAAGGAATGTCACTTACACATCGCACTTCACATGAGGTAGCATCTCGGGAGAGCTGAAAATGAATTCATTAAGTTCATTCCACTTTCCAGCTCTCTCCCCCACGTGGCTAGATGTTTTTACGACTCAGGTACAGTCATAGTTGCCTTGTGAATGATCCTATGAGTCCAGCTTCGCTTGCCACGTGTGGGCTTGTACAGGTGGCGTTTGCGTACAAAACACACAGTCGCTGCGCTTCACAGTAAAACCGTGGGGCGCGCTTTCAGACCCCTCCCCAATGCCAAAGGGACTGTATGGGGGGAAAAAACAAGTTATTATATATTATCACTAAGGGCTTTGCACAGCTGGAGAACTGGCACATCACACACACAGTCTGACACCCCAACCTTCACAAACAAGAGGCAAGAGTGCTACCAACCGAGACCAAGCTGATAACTTAGCAACAAGCGAGTCAACAAACAAGCCCTGTATTCCAAGGGCATCGTTGAATGCGGGATCCACTTCTGTTAATATTAATGGAAAAGATGCCTTCAATGTATATTTTTTTTAAAATTCGACCCGAGTCGCTTGTCAAAAGTTAAATTAAACTTTCACGGCAGAATGATTACAGAGTCCTGAACAGTTGCAGATAATTAATTTCACTGTCACGGAAAAGCAGTGAGGGTGCTTTCACCCGCCCCCTCCATCCTTCGCCTTGCATATATTAGCGTGGTTGATGACGGGAATAAAAGATACAAGAGCAGCTTTGGTGACAGGGTTGACGTGAGACCTGCAGATAAACCTAATGAGCAGGGTTTCAACGCCGCACATCTCGGATTTGATCGAGGGAGAGTGAGACTGGCTGGCTGATGATCTCTGCTGTGCATTGTGATCAAACAGTGAGGGGAAGTGCTGCTCTACACCCTCCCGGGCGCTTGAAGCTTGCAGCAAGATAAAGCTTTCCAGCTGCCGTGAAGCCCCGATCAGCAGATGCTGTTCCCATTGCGTTTTTTGCCAACCAATGTTAGTCAAGTTCCCAAGTGCTCAACAGCAGCTCAGTGTTGAGAAGAGTAACTCTAGGAATGTCTCAGTAGGTAAAGGTGTCAGCCTGATTCAAATCGGTATTGCTCTCACCTCTTAAGTCAGAGGCCCCACATCGGGACTTTGAACTTCTATTGTCTCTGTTGACTTCATGCCTGGTTGGTGGGACGTTGCTGTGTTTAAGCGCTCTGAGATGCTACTCTGCGTGAGGGGCACTGCGTACATGCAAGTGAGCAAATTGTCTGCCACGCCTGCCTGCAAAATATAATCACGACACTACAGTAAATCCACATTCAAGGACTTCAGGAGAGAGTACAGGGTCAGGTTTGACCGCGGTAGTCAACTGGGCTTTGGAGACTTGCTGCCTACACTTGTGTGTGACGAACGGTCACTAAGGGAGATGCAGGAGATCTCTTTCCTGGGGTCTGGAGCTACACCGCAACAGGAGCCATTCAGTTCAGGGGGGGTAGATACAACAAACGGGCTATAGAAATTCACAGCACAGAAGGAGGCCATTTGGGGAGGGGAGCTTTGCCCCTGCATCCTGTTTCACGATTCCCTGCTAATTCAGCATGAAAGAGTTACAACAAAACCATTTCCCCAACCCCATTATGATGAGGTGATAAAACAGCCAGAATGTTGGGTTTCAATGGCCCTACTGCTCACATATGGGTCATTTTAACTGGTTGCAAATGGAAGGAATGGTATGTACACTCAGCACGAGCCAGGAGAAGCCAATATTCTTAAGAGGAGAATAAAAGTTAAACAGCTTGCTGGACTGATGCCCTGATTGGGGGCAGGGAGGGGGATGGATGTGACTTGTTGTGAAGGGAATTGGCAAAGTAAATGGAGAGAAGCTTTATCACCCGTGAAGCTGATCAGTTACTGAAGGACATAACATTAAAATTAAAGACTGAATGGTTAGCGCTAGGGATGGAATGGATTTTTGTTTCTCACAGAGAATGACATGATTTTGATACGAGCTGTCATAAATGTGGAATCAAGGGATTGGGGGATTCAAGGAGAGAGAAATAAGTAAATAGCTATTTGAAGATGGAGCTATTAAAGGGTACAATAATAATCCTTACATTTAATTTTGTAGCTTATCACGTCGTCCAAAACGTCTCAAAGGACCTACCGTAAATTGTAGTGACTGTATGCTTTGTAGGCGAACTTGGCAGCCAATTTGCACCCAGCAACGTCCCACAAACAGCTGTGACATGAATGATTGTTGAATAGGTCACTAGGAGAAACTCCATTCCTTTTTTGAATGGGATCTTTAACCTCCTTTAACAGGCAGATGGGACCTCGGTTTAAAGTCTCATCTGAAGAACGGCATCACTGTCAATGCAGCACCAACCCTCCCTCCCCTCACCAGCACTGCATGGGAACTTCAAGCTCTAATAGTCCCCATGAATATACCGCAATGGTCTCCTGTTACTAAATACCCATGTTTCCATTTGCCCCTTCTGGGGGCATGGATGGGGGCTGTCCTTAACTAATTTGATGGTGGAAGAGTGGGGGGGAGTGGGCGGAGAAGAGAGTAGAGATATCAGTTATATTGCTTTCCGTGTTAATTCATCTGTTAAAATTCTCCCTCCTGTTCAACTTCTCTGACTGTAGTATGCAGATGATAGTGGTAGCCCACATGGACATTCACTAGAGCCTCACGTGCATACTGAACATATTTATCATGCCAGCATTGCACGAATCTCGGAATCAGTTGACAAACCAGTTCCAGAATACAGCCCATTAACCCAAGCATTCTTATTACCCAATTTCCCCCCAACCCCCGCCCCACCTCCCCCAAAAGAAACTCATCCTTTTCCTGTGTGGCTGGATTCCCATTATCTTATTATCTCTCCACAACTTTGTTTCTTTGACAATTATAATTCAGAAATAGCAATATTAAAAAAAANCTTGCATTTGATACAGCACCTTATCACGTCGTTGAGACATCTCTGAGGGCTTCACACGGATTTTACTGTGCAGTGTAGTGACTGTATTTTGTAGTCAAACGCTGCACACAGCGTTGTCTCACAAACCGTGAAGTGAACGGCCCTTTTACTGGCTCGTTCAGCCTGACTGGCCCTCGGGTTCCTTCCTGAGCTCCTCATTGCCGATCTGTTCTTTGCAGTCCGCAACCTCTTGGATCAGAGCGATATTCTCCCCTTTAGTCTCGAGACGTTTGCCTTTTGAATCAAAGCCAAGTTTAGCAACGGCCTGCAGAATATCAATAAACACAGCTATCCTTTTGATGTTTTATTCATAGCGATTAAGTTTATATATATTTCATATAATGCAGGGAAATCGAAAAATTTGGGTTGCTCGCAAACCCAATGCGTCTGGTTCGAAAGATTGAAAAAGTCGTACTGAAGTCAAATGTGGTTACAGAGATGATTTCAGGCTGGAATGTTGCATTTCTTGTATCAAGCGTCATTCCATCGGGCCATGGTGTAGAATGAGCTTCACACTGTTATTAAATATTAAGCGTTTATCAGTCAGTCAGTCAGTCCTAATGTGTAAAACCCACATCCTCAGACTCAGTTTGTGACTTAAAACAGTGCTGGAAAACTCAGCTCATCCACTGGTTAGCCCTAAGCACCATGTAATCTTAACACTTATTCCCTTTCTTCACCCGCTGCTCCCTTTCCACAAATGCAAAGATGCATCTTTCCCTTTTCACCATTGAATACGTCTCAATATTTTCAGAAAGTTTGCATAATATTATCCGGGCAGAGTTGTGTGCGTCACAGGCAGAGTCACTGCAGGAACACCACTAGTTCCTCAGGTCTGCAAAAGACATCATCTGCCGTATTGAATCTGAAATCTGCTGCAGCTTCTCCTCTGTCGCACTTCCCTCTTGCATGAATTAAAAGTCCCTTATTGAGAGCTGAAGGGCAAATTTAAACAGCTCCCATCAGCTTAACCTGTCAGTGCTGGAGTCAAGGCAGCGTAAGCAAGAACATAGAGTAACACTGGCTCACGGTGTTACTCTCTGCTTACTAGGCCACACAGAGGCTAAGTGAGAGATATCAGTAAGGATATAGATTGCATCAGGGGCATGCAGAGACTGTTATCAAAAGGGTCAAAGCTGCTTTGCTGTAAGAAATAGTATATGCAGAGCAGCTGCGATCCTTATCAGTCTCTGTGCCTGAAGGGACCTGCTGTGCAGTCAGTCTGGGAGCTGATGTGGACAGGGCTTAAGATGTGGACTGATTGTGTCTTATCTCCCCCCACAGCCCCTCCCAGCCTCTTTTGGATCGTACAGTTCCCGACTACACCACATTCACCACAGTGGGAGATTGGCTAGATGCCATTAAAATGGGTCGGTACAAGGAGAATTTTATTAATGCCGGGTTCACCTCATTCGACCTGGTTGCTCAGATGACGGCAGAGTAAGTATGATCCCTCATCGCTTTCTCCTTGCTGCACGGATTTGTTAGGCAAGTTCAGGCTGTCGTGGGAACATTTCACAACCATTTTATTTCATTCACAATCTGAATGTTGTACCCAAACCTGCCCCTGGCTACCGTCAGGCTCCATGTTTGGGTTCTGACCCACACTTCAGTAGTTCAACTCCCTGTGTTTATAGGGTTGGCTGACACACCAGTGCAGTGCCGGGCAATTGTTTTTCTCTCGGTAGTCCTTGCCAACTCTTCCCCACCCCCCCACCCCACCCCCGATAAAATAGATCATTCACTTCATGGCTGTTTGTGGGACTTGTGCATATTGTGTATCGCGTTTGTCTGCAAAATACACAGTCACTCCACTTTACAGTAAGTCGTGTCAAATGATTAGAGATGTATCGACAGTGTGAGAAAGCACTATATCGTCTATTGTTCATTTCACGGAATTAACTTGCAAAGCAGGGGCATGGCAGGCGGTGTTAACACAGTGTTTATCAGGGCTTGTCAACCAGTTAGGTGGGTTGAATTTCTGAAGGCTCTGACATTGCACCTCTGGCCATTTTCCCTTTTTATTCAGAAAAAAATGAATAATACAAATCTCATTGTATTTGGATTCAAGTTACAGAAATGTTGGAAGACAGAGAGAGAGAGAGCTTGCAGAAACAGATGCAGTAAAAATCCCAATTCACCAATTTCACATATAACGGCCCTATTTTTGAAACCGGGTGATTAAATTCCTCGTTCATTTTGGAACATGCACTTTACCCTGCGTTAAAGGCTAAAAGAACACTTTGAGGACATTGGTGTTGAATTATTTGGCACTCTCGGGTTTCCTTGTGGCGGTTCAATCGAAGTGACTGGCACAAATAATATGTGACAATATGTCTTATTCTGTTCCAGGGATTTGTTGAGGATAGGAGTCACCTTGGCTGGACATCAGAAGAAAATACTCGGCAGCATTCAGGACATGAGGTTACAGATGAATCAGACTCTACCAGTGCAGGTCTGATCACAAGGAACCTTACTACACAATAGGAATGAAGTCAAGCGAGAGAATTATCTGCCAAAAGGATATTTTGTGTGCAGTGCCTGGCTTCTGGTTTTACCTCTGTGGAGCATCTGGAACCATTGCCTCAGAGCAATCTCTTGGTTCAAGGATAATTGTAGTGTGAACGGCTCCGATAAGGAATGCAGTCTAAAAATCGTTGCGTCTTTCTGAGATGCTTGGCTTTGCCTCCTGGAAATCTATTCCCCTTGCACCAAATCTGCGATGACAACAAGACTGTCGAGAAGTGGCCACCACAGGCGAGAAAGCCAGTGCGTATTAAGTCTTCATATTGAAGATGTGTTATTTAAATCGATGTGTGACGTTGCCACTTGGAATACTGGGTCACGAGTTTGATATATAGTCCGTGTGTTGCATTCCTTCACAGCACCCCTGTCCCCCTTGAGAAACGATAAAGAAGCTGGATAATCCTGTACATAGCATGGCACCCTGCTATCTAGACTCCACGCTAATTCTCAACTTGCAATGTAGATGGATTTGGATTAGGTTAGCGTTAATGGCTTTGGGGTACATTTGGTCCAAATTTGACTCTTCTTCACGACTTGTAAGGCACTCAAGCATTGACTGCCACCCAGCGCCGAGCACTGACAAAATAATATTTGGAAGGGAGAATTGATTCCTGGATTTATTGGCTCTGTCTGTGCATTAGCAAATGCAACGAGCACAGAACAGCTTCCGTTAATGCACCATCAGATATGACATGACTGCTGCAAATGCAAGGTACATGCCTCCCACCCCCATGGACTTCAGCACTGGGATTTCCTCTGGTTTCCATTTGATTTGATGAAGGTGTCACTTGTGTGTGTGTGTGCGTGGGGAGGGAAAGAGCAGTCATGGGGTGGGGTGGGACTGTCAGTGAACAACTCCGAGCTGGAGAATGAACTATGGGAAGGCAAGAAAAGTTTTGTGAGCCGTCATAAAGAAGGAACGAAGATCTTTCGGAGAATGGAGATCCTGTGTGTGTGTGTGCGGTGGGGGGCTGAAGGGAAGCCAAAATGAACTTCACGACCACCTGTTTATTCAAGTGCTGTCAAACTTCTGTTGTCATTGCCAAAAAAANCCAAGACGGGAACTTCTATTTTTCCTAAAGAACTGAGAAAATCTTTTGTGAACTCGAGCGTGGAGCACCTGTATGGCGAAACGAAATAACCGTGGAAATGGCAATAAGCATTTGGGATTTTGGTTTGCAATCCAGCGTGTTTGTAGTTCATCTGCATTCCTCTCCCCTCCTGACGTTCAAGGGAAACGAGGTGGAGGAAATTGTACATTTGTACATACTATCCAATATTTCCCTTTCGTTAATGTGTGGGCTTCAGATACGGACTGTGTATATTTTGCCACTCTGAAGGGATCGGGCCTGAACTGTATATAGAAAAGGCAAAACAAAAAATGTGCAGAGATCTCGCATGAATATTCTACAGTCCTGAATCACACACACACACAAAACAAGACACTTAATCCCAAATTGTACTGTAAAATAACACTGTGTTGTAAAGAAACAAAAAAAACAATTATTTTGAACTATTTGTTGTGAAATGTTACTCAGTAGTTGCTAAAAAGTGTCTGCTCAGCATCGGTGATCATGATAAAAAAAATGTTATGTTATTGTTGCTATGAAATCTGGTACAAGCTTTAATTATTCCCCAGCCCACCATTTCTTCTGTAGTCATCTCTTACCTCCTCCCTTTCCCTACTCAACTCCCCAACGCCCCCCATTTTTATGCCTGTGATAGCCTTACACTGGCTTAATCTTTTGTAGAAAGACCTAATGGCTCTCTTCCGGTCACTTTGGAAAACAAACCTGTATAGTATTTTACAATCTTTTTAAAATATTGAGATGTATTTAATGGTGAAAAAAACAAAGATGCGTTCTTGCATTTGTAGAAATATTTTTAAAAACAAACCCGTTTTGCAATTAAATTATTTAAGAAATTTATGGTATTACTTGTTGCTGTTTTCTTTTTGTTGCTCACTTCTGGGGTGATTGAGTTGGTGCGATGAGCAGTGGGGAAAATGTTACCATGGGCTATTAGATAATTTATAGCAGTTTAATGGGAAGCTAACTCCAGCTGAAATCCGCAACTGTTAGTGGATAACCAATTTTGTGGTGATGCAATCTATTTTTTGTTGAGTATAAAACCAGGAGTAGGGATTACGATGCTGTGAAAAATGGCAGGAAAATCGTTCCTGGTTATAACTTTCTGGCACTTGATTCGAGCCTCAAATCCTTCCACTCAGCACGGCTTGGACTGGGAATCCAGACGTGTCGTTTTTTTTTAATACTCAAAGAAATAGGTGATTGATTGACCGTGATCCTCGTTCAGTGGCACCTTCGCAGTGTAGCAATCCACACGCTATGAGAGGAAGTCTCCAGACAGCACAGGATAAGATTACTGAATAAAACGTAAGTCAAGTGTGTAAATCAGTCGGATTGAGTGAGAACTTGGATTGCCTAATCTGTCCTCAAGGTGATAAGTACACGCACTCCAGCAGAACTTTCGATCGGAGCTGCATTTCTTTGAAGTTTTGCTTTGCACCTGGCCTTCCCTTCTTTTGGCAGCTCTCAACCTGCCCCCACACCACCGCCACCACCTTGTCCCACTTGGTTTCTCCCACTTGAACCTCTTTGGATTGTAAAATAAAATAATTTAACCCCATCATATTTTATCATTGCCAACTAATGCAGCTTGATGGCCGGTGCGACAGGAAGCGTGGCCAGTAAGGTCTCCTTAATTGGCAAAGTCCAACCCAAGAAAGCAATGGCTTCATTGTGATTAGAGCTTTACTTCACAGCTCAAGCCCAGTCAAAAATCAAGGTTGACCCTCAGGGATACAAGTGACCCGCAACCCTCCCATTCCAAAAGTGTGACCTCCTACAACTCTCAAACCCATTTCGTTAAGCACGCTGCCATTGAAATCCTCTGGTTCAAACACAAATTATTCCTGTACATGTACATTCCTGTACATTGGATTTCATGTCTTTGTTTTACAGTTTCCTCTTTTGTCAACCAAAGTGTTTTGTATTTTGGCCTACACGTCCAGAGTCTTATTAACCCGATGCCAAAAAAACAAAAAACCTCCTGACATTTTGTTAGAAGATCTGGGCTTAATTTCAGTCTGCATTGCTTCACGGGGTGTTTTTTTTCCAGCGGGAGAGGCCTGTTGCTGTTTTCAGTGTGAAATGATTTGATTCCTTTGACCTATTTTGCAATATTCGAACCTCTGGTATTAATTTAGCGCTGTCGTTTTCGAAGCCTCGGTCCAACAAAAATAACTAACAGCACTTTCAAGTCATTTTTTTCCCCCGAAGGGAGTGATATTTCTCTCTACTCCCTTCCCCCACCCCCACACCTAACTAATAAACGGCACAAAGCTTTGCTCAGTTCACACGTAACTTCAATTCCGTTACCTAAGATTGGAGAGCGTTCACGGTTACTCAACACAGTCCAATCGTTCAGGCAGCGGTTTAGCCTTTTGTCTTTACGTTGAAAGTCTTATTTCTTTGTTTCTTTTCAGTCCTGCTGACAGGAAACTGAATTTAATACTCTGGAATGTCCTCTGTTCAATTTAGAGTTCTGACCCTGCGAACATATTGAGTTAGTGGAAGATGGTTAATATTCTTATATGCAAGGAAATTTAGAGGCAGCTGTAGTCTATAAAGTTTTATAGTTTAATACCATGGTGCATATTTCATCTTTATTGCTCAGGGCACTTTTATGGAAGATGGTTTCTTTTTTCACTTCGGTATTGATCTTTATTAAATCCTTGTTACAGAGTAGAATTTTAAAAGGGTCATTAAACGATTGTTTAGCGTCGCAGGAAATTTACCGACATGGACTTATGATGCAGTAGGGGTGGAACGGATTGGGTGGCGGGCAAGGGGCTTGGAGTGATACCCTCGCCGGGCTAAAAATAAGCAGCAGTCGTGAGTCTTTGTCGTCGAGACAAAAAAAAGCGGGATTATAATAATAATAATAATCCTTGCATTTGATATAGCACCTTATCACATCTCAAAGCGCTTCATAGAACATACTATGAAGTGAATTGGCTTTATATTTTGTGGGCAAAATGTGGCAGCCAATTGCACACAACAGTGTCCCACAAACAAAAAAGTTATTTTGCTTTACAGCTAATTCTGCCTGATATATGTACAACGTGTCAGCTACACGCAGTGCCCATCCGAGCACTCTGAAGTGCCTTGTGATGTTCTCCCTACGTGAAAGGCGGTGTGTAAATGGTAACTTGTATTCTTTGAAACCTGCTCCTAACTGGGAAATGGGATGTGGGTTTTGTTGGCTGCAAAATCTAGTCCAGATTTTTAAAGCCTCAGGCCTTTTCCAAGGATAGACAATAACAATCTTAGCATTTGATGTAGCACCTTTCATATCAGGAGGATGTCCCATAGCACATTACAGAACTTGAGAGTTCAAAGAGCTGTCGTGGGGCTTGAACCCACAAACTTCTGACCCAGAGGCGAGAGCGCTACCGGCTGATAAACCGTGGAGTGCACACTCTCCCTGAGGAAATAAGCGTGAATTCCAGAAGGTAATAATCAACGTGTTCAGAACAATGGTCTGATCTTACTTGAAACACGATGTACTATTCTGGTTGCTGTATTAGAATAGGGAGATCCTAGCATTGGCTCGAGTATAGCAAAGGAATAATTCATCTAACATGTGGGATTAGGCATACAAACAGTGAAGAGAGTGGAAAATTGAACTATTTATATTGGAGAAAGGGAGACTTGGGAAGATCTTGGTGTGGTTTCAAGGGTTTACAAATTCTACATGTGCAGGGATGGGAGGGGGGGAAGAGAAGGAGGAGGTAGTAGTGATATCAGCTCGGAAAAGGGAAGATGAACAGTCAATTTAGCATAAAGAGTGGTGAATACATGAGACAGACTGACTGCCCAGAGTGGCTGTGGGCCCAACCAAAATTCAATGAACGAGCTGGATAGATATTTGGCAAACAAAGTGATGAGGGACTTAGACGAGATGGAGAGTGTGTGGTATTCTTTAAACCTTGTTGCTAGCCAAATGGATCACAAAGTATTTTCCAATCCTCTACATTCCTATGTCTGTATGTAATTTGATGTTTATAATTTCTGAGTTGTTTTTTAAGTAATGAGTTACATGCTGGTTTATACAGCTCTTTGCTGTAACATTTGGCTGCTTAATTCCCGAATCACACAGAATCATTCAACTTGCTATTCAGTGGCTCACATCCAGCATCTGGGCTTTACATTATTAACACAGAGTTTGATTCTTATCAGAGCTGCACTTCTCTGCAGTACTTGGTATGAAGTTTGCTGAACACCAATGACTGGTTCTGCTGATGGATGAGAAAAAGACCAATCTGATGTGATCTGAGTTTGGACAGTCTGAATCCAGGCTGATTTAAGTCCTAACAGCACAAAAATAGTTTTCACTCAAACGAATGAGAAAATGGGAAAGGCAGCTTGATACGGATCATTGTGCTTTTCTGAAACTGGGGTTGAACCACATTGTTTGAGAAACAAGGAGAGAGCTGTGCTGTATTTAGCTTGCTCCAGCATAGGATGATTTCTGAGACTGGGATTAAGGTATGTTGTTACAGCAGGATAAGCGAGATCTGCGCTGTTTTTAGCTGTTGCTACATGTGTACACCTGTCAGTGAAACCTAGCAAAGCTGTAATATATAGCTAAGTGTTCTGAAGTGGATGTAGAGGTGTTAGCGAGTGAGTTTACTCCCCTTCTGAAGCCTTTAAGTTAGAAGCTTTACAACTCTCAATCCCTCTGCCTTGGCCCCTCCTTCACCTCTTTTAGATCGCAACTGAAGACCTTCCTCTTCGTCCGTGCTTATGGTCATCTCTTCCCCCCACCCCCCCAGCTCGATGATAGCCTCTGATACTTTTAAGCATTCCGAAACACTGCCCCACTTGAAGGGAGTTTTATAAATGCAAGTTGTTGTTATTGGTTATTTGACTTGGACGCATCAATCTTCGAAGCTGGAAAGCCCTCCCTGCCTTTCAAACCCCTTCTCAGCCACTTTAAAGCTGCCTCGAACAGCAAAAAAAAACACAATATAAATAATAATTGATAATTCATCATTATTAATAAGTCTTATAAATTCTGTATCAAATGCAAAGTTTTCTTTTATATTATTCATATCAATTACAGAACCAGTTAGAAAAGGGTTTCCACAGACTTGCCGGCAAGCTAAGGGTGCCAGCATGCTCCCTTGTGAAGAATGAACCTCACAACAAGGTTTACTATAACATTAGTTACTTCCTCAGGAAGGAATTTTCTGTTGTAACATCTTCAATATTTAAAGCATCTGTTTTAGATTTCTTGCCGGAATCCATGTTCGTTCTTTGTAAAAACATTACTTATCGGTTGTTTATAAAGTTAGATTTTGTTTAAAACGTATCCTATTATACGTTGCAGTGAATTGTAAGGTAATTATTGAAGTGAGTACTGAGAACACTGATTGAATATTATTCACAGTTTAATCGGGAGCTTTCCTATTGTTGTTATTGTTGATCTCTAACTAATTGTGTCGGAGGTGACATTGCGTAATATATCTTTCAGGGACCCATTGTTTTTAATTGGAATTATTTCCTTGCAGTCTGGCTCCAGAGCAGAATGAGAAACAGATGATACAGCTTTAAACAATACCTACTTAGGAAATGTGAAGTGTCTGTGATCCTATACTATGTGATGTAATCAAAGGCAAATCACAAGAAGAACTGGAGGCAAGGTGTAATTGACAGCTATTCATTGATGCTTGCTACTAAATACATCCAGAAGCTTGATGCAATGAAGTCTCCATAGCAAGTATTCTGGCGTAAATGAGTCGGTGTGGCCTAGTTTTCAATATTATTTGAACAGGGTTTCTTACAAAGCAATCCTGTTTGATTTCTCATCGCCCTCACTGCAGAGTTAGTTCCTACAAACTTGGCTGGTGGTGATCTGTTCATTTGAAGAAAAAAGTCTCTGTCGGTGAGAATTTTTCTTTTTTAAAGTAAAAAAACTTGTAATAATTTCGTTCCCTCTCCTCACCTCGTTCAAGGTCGGTCTTTAGATCTAATCTTCAACGGCGCATTCGGTTATCTTTCCCTTCCCCTTAGATGGGTCCCAAGCCAGGATTGTTAAGTGCCTCCTGACAGGAAAGATGCTACATTAATGTACGATTGTATTATAACCCTGCCAATGTGAAGCACTATGATGTTATCATATGTGACAAGAGCCACATAAATACAAGTTATTGATATTGATTATAGATATTGCATTATGTGGCCTCTTGGGACGATCGCATGCTTTGTTTTGGGTGCTGGCCACCAAATGCATCTTAAAATAAGGCTATCATCATCAAAGTGAGGGCTCACAAGTCCTCAGAAGTGCACCTTCTGAACATGGCCTCTGAGGTGACTGACTGAGAAACAGACATTGGAACCTACAAATTGTTCAGGAAAGTTACCTGATGGAGTGACGTAAACAAAAATATCGGACGCATGCATTAATGGTGGAAGAGTTGCCACGCAAACCAAAACAACAACAAAAAAGGAAAACATCTTTGCATTTTAGTGCCTGGCTTATTCTGCCCGGAAATTCACTTTAATAACAACCACAACAACTTGGATTTATATAGTACCTTCATGACAGAGTTGGTAAGCAATTATCAACAAGCACTGCACTAAGTGCTTGGAGCAGAATAAATATACAAATACTTATCTAACAACGTTGCCCTGAAGGAATAGCAGAAAGACAGCTTTTTTTTAAAAAAAATGGTAATAATTGTAAATCATTGCATAATAGTGGCAACTGCAATTTGTCTGGAATAACCTCAGTAATAAACACTTCTTGGAATTTAATTAAACGTCTTTACTGATGTCCCTGGTATTCAATCAAAGTGGCGGTGTTTTATTGTTTTGTAAAGCGTGGATAAAGATGAAAGTCATCGCTGAATTAATATTTTCAGGCGATTGTGAGTGAACTGAGAAAGCGAATGTGGGGAGGAAGATGTGAGAGGGGGTTGATTTTGGGGCATGTGTGTGTCGGGGGTGAACTGGGCTCAGTATTTCTGATTCTGCACAATGCCTCCAGACGATGGAATGAATGAATGTCCTGGATTATAAGCTGTGGCTCTAGGACAAACATAGCACTGCTCTCTGGAGATCTGCCTCATGTGATTGTAGACGCATTGTTCACATCTAATCTCAAAGTACACAGCTAGTTTATTCACTTGCAGCAATTTACTGCACTCTCTCTTGGGTTGGTCTCCCGGAGGGGGTGGGGGGGTGGGCGGGGAGCACTGGGATACAATCCAGCACAGACATTTACAGGTAAACCCAGAGGAAGTGGTTTATGAATACCATCTGTGTGGGGTTTTAGTGCGTGAAAACAAGGTTGTTCATTAAGGTTTACAAAGTCTGGTTTTCCTTTAGAGAGGGTTATATTAAAAGGGCATCCAAATGCCTGCTCTGGAAATAATTTATTTTTTTCTCTCTTGCCAATTTTTTTCTCCTCCAATCTTTCCTTTCCTCCTCGCCTCTCTTGAAGGTGTTTAACGCCTCTTTTGCTTCTGTCGGGGTACAGTTCTGCTCTCTTCATTTGCTTTCCTCATCATGCCACGACCACCATCCCTTCTCCCTCCCCTCATCTTCCTCCTCAACTCCTCCAAGCGTCCATTGATCATGTGTGAACCTTGACAGTGAGTGTTGGCAGGCTGTGTGAGCATAGGGCATAACACAGCTAAGCACGTCTTTTCTTTTGCACTATCCGAACACGTACAGCTTCCAGCAGGCACAAGTGGGAATAGCAATCAGGAAAATGACCATCAGACGATTTTACAACTCTCAGCAACCTGGGATGCTAAAGCCAATTGCATTCCATGTAATGCAAAGGGACAATTTCTAGACAGATACAAGGAAGTAATTTTTTTTTACTCAGAGGGCAATTAACCACTGGAACAGGGTTACCTGGAAGGACGATTGAGGCCAGAATCTTGAGAGTCATTTAAAAACAAACCGCTCAATGCAGTGATGGGAGGATGGGAGGTTAGGTATTCTGGAGAGATGCAATCAAGTAGGGTGAAGGGTCTTCTTCAATCAAAACTGATCCTGTGATCTTGTGAGTTCTGGTCTGAGAAAAACCCATGGTATTCGAAAAGAGAAGGGTATTCTTCCACGCCGGTGGCCTGGCCAACAATCCACAGAGTAAAATTTGGTCATTCACTTCATGGCTATTTGTGGGATATTGCTATATGGAAATTGGCCGCCCCATTTGCCTACAAATGCAGTCATCTTACTTCACCGTAAATCTTGTGCAGTGCTTTGGGATGTCCTACCGACATGAAAAACAGTATAGCAAATGCAAGGATTATTATTAAATTCATCCAGCAGCCAACTGCTCAGTCGTCCGACCTTCAGATGAGATATTAAATAATAATAATAATGAAACCTAAGTCATTAAATAATAATAAAGTCAAGGGACATTAAACCAAGGTCCCATTTGTGCCTGTTCAAGTGGATGCTAAAGATCTCATGGCAGTAATGAAAAGAGAAGGAAGTTTTTCCTGGTGTCCTACCGACAATCCCCTCCCCCCCACCACCAAAAATAATAATATTACTGATTCACTTCATGACTGTTTCTGGGATGTTGCTGTGTGCAAATTATCATTGCACTTTACTGTGGAGTCCTTTAAATGTGAAAGACGCTATACGAAATGCAAGGCTGCTTCTTCCTATATTATTATTATAGCTTAGTGCTGCCCCTGGGCACATCTAGGCCTATTGAGGAGTGGAATTCATTTAATTAGGTGGAAAGGTAATGAGACTCAGATTTTCACATGCCAAGAAACAAGGTCAGTACGAAGCAACAATATTTTAATAAATGCTGGATCATACTTTGCGGAAGACTTATACAAAAGTCTTGTCTAATGGAGTGATTATACCAGCGCGCAGACATTGCACTGGCTTTGAAACAGCCATATCAGTGGCAGTGTAGGGCAGCACCACACTGGGAGTTGCTTGATTCCAAAATACTACTTATATAGAAACTTAATGTTTTGCTTTTTCGCCTTTTTTTTCTCCAGTGTATTTTATTCAGGAAATGCATTACGTAGACACTAGCACGGAAGTTTGGCTTTAGGGCTGCTCTATCGAGAGCATTTAGTATAGCTGTAACACACTCCTGGGAGATTTGATACGGAACCCACATTAAGGAACTAGGACTCGTAACTAGGTATTAATTATGTATTTATAGGATTGAAACAGCTGACAGATCCTTGACGTTTTACATTCATTTCCTAATCTGCAGAGTATCTAAGCACCTCTTGTGCAGCTTGTAAGACACTCATCAGTTTCATTTTCCTATAAGAATCATTGCGTTTGAGGGAGGACACTTCAAAATGCTTCGCAGGATTTTACTGTGAAGTATAGTGACTGTGAAGTATAGAGGTTATATTATAGGCAAACGTGGCAGTCAATTTGCGCCCAGGCATGTCCCCACAAATAGATCCAAAGTGAAGGTTAGTGGGATTTTGGAGATCATTCCCAGCAAGCATAGGCTGAACGGGGCTCAGAACACTGAACAATGTGGAAAATGTTTTCTATTTTGGGCAATGTCAGTGTTGATCAGTCCCAGTTTCAGGTATACAACAACAACAATAACAGCAACAATCTCTACATTTGATATAGCGCCTTAACACATTATCAAAATTCTCAAAACTTGCATTTGTTACAGCACCCTTCACGTAGGGTACCATCTCAGAGAGATTACCAGTGGAACATACATCAGTTGCAAAGCACTGCTCAGTGAAAGCAAGGTTGAACTTGGATGCTGTGTAATAGATTTTGCGCTGGAAAGCTCTTCAATGCGTGCTAGTATTTAGAGGTCTTCGGCCATTTAATGTTTGATCTATACCCTCTCACGATTCAGCCAAGTCAGCTGTGGGATGTGCTGAATCAGTGTTGACTAATGAGCACTTTGAACCCATCCCAGGAATCTGCACATCATTATGCTGTTATTGAGAGTTTGGTTCTTTGTCTAACTTGGGTATCAGCTAAACTGGTCAGAGACTGTCCATCTTGCTGAATGAAAAGGTGAGAGGGGCGGGGAGGAAGTCTTTCATCACACTTGGGCTGCAATGGGAAGAGACGCTATAGATGCCATTGATGTTATCTTACATCTTTTGTGTATATATGTATATAACTATTAGGATACAGAGCAAATGACCATAAGTTGTAATTGAGATCAGTTGGGAGCATTCGACAAGGTAATTTGAAAATTGTAATGTGTAAAAGCTAATGTGAAAGAGCAATTAAATGAGTGAAATGGGATCTTTATTGTCCACCGGAACACCTTCAAATCCCAAACCTGAATTTAACATCTCACCCGAAAGACAGCACCTCCGAAAATGCAGTGTTCCCCCAGCACCTCACTGGAGAGTCAGCCTAGACTGTGAGTTCAAAGTCTCGACGTGGGGGTTCAGCAGGGAAGCTGGCAAAAGAGACTGATCCCCTTTGAACTCTCAGTGATTCTGTGTTTTCCTTTTCTTCCTCTGTCTCTTGTGAGTTTGTCATTTTCTCTGGTGATTTAAGCAATGTTTGTGTCCCCCAGTGCCTTGCATCGATTATTGCACCCTTTCTCGTCAGAAGAAAAATATAGAAATAAATCAAATGGAGCTTGAGCGAATCTTAAGATTATCCTTGCATAGAAACAAAGCATACTGTATTTAAAGGCAAATACCATTTCTCCAGTGAGCAAGCTCAACTGAATTGAACATCTGTTGCGCATCTGTTCTCTCAGTGTAGATTTCTCCCCACAGAAGGTTTTTCCCCCCTAGCTGGACAGCTTGGTCACCTATGACTTGATGGGCCACACAAGACCACCTCACCAGGTTTTTAGTACTCTGACTTGAGAGAAGCATTATAAAGTGTAGTGACTTGTGCATTTTGTGATCAAACACGGCAGCCGATTTACGCATTGCACTGTCACACAAACAGCCCTGAAGGTAATATATTAATCAATATTATTTGGGAAATTGTTGGCGAGGACACCAGGAGAAACTCACCTTCTCTTTGATATTGCTTCCAAACCTTGCTCTATGGATGTAACTTATGAAGGGCATCAAACCACTTGCCATCTCTCTTTCCTTGCAATTTGGTCACCTCAATCCCCATTGACAGTTGGTCAAGCCTAAAGGATTCTTCCCTAAGCATTCAGAGGAAATGTAGTGTCGAAGCTTTGGAATTTTCTCCCTCAATCCCTCCCCCCTTCCCTCGCCTTCCCCTCTTTTAGACCATGACTGAAAACCTTCCTCTTCGACCGTGCTTACAGTCACCTACTCCCTCCCACTGCCTCGTGTGAAGGGCGTTACATAAATGCAAATTGTTTTCGTTGTGTCGAATAACCGAGATTCCAATGCTACACGGGGATTTGGGAAACAGTATTCAGGTGGCAAAAGGGTTAAATATTGCCATCCAATGATGCCATTCAGTCAGTGCCAGTCTCTGGAGTAATTGTAATTTTCCCATAGGAAAGGGGGTTGTGAATCAGACAGCAGCTGCCTGTTTATTCTGGGAAGCCATGTTGATCTCAGCCTCAGGAGAGTTTACTGCTGTTTACCAAATGTCCATGTTTTGAGGAGACAATTCCGTCGAGGGTAATGGTAAGAAAAGTGGAGAAACGTGATCAACACTTTATTTCAAATTTCCTTTAGCACAGGTATGGGACTATCTCTCCCCTCCCACCACCCCCAACCCGAACTCAGTCACCTGTGTGAAGCATTTTGAGACATTCTCCTGACGAGTATTCACCATTGGAAAAAGAAACGAAATAAAATGCACAGATATCAGCATGAAAGTGCTGTAGAAATGTAAATCAGGTTGTCAACTGGGTTTGCAAGCAAGAGAGCGTGTCTGCTTGACTTTAAAGCCTGTATTGAAGCTTTAGTCTTTTAGTCTTTACATGCACTGCCTTTATTAAATATTAATTTGCACAAACCACTATGGTCTGTGAAATTAAGGGGCATCTGTGATGCACAGAAGCAGAGACTTAACCTCACTTTTGGAGGAGCTGAAATATAAACGGCGCTCACAATTGCCTCAATTTCCAAACAAAAACAGCTTTGCAGCGTTTAATGTTTTTAACTCTACCAACATTTGTGTTGTCAACTGAGCTCTCCTGACACGATAAACAGGGTGCTGAGATTAATCAAACTGCAGGCTTGGGGTAACTTATTTTATTTGCAGCATTCACTTATGCACACAAAGTCAAATACACGAGGATCGACTTTTGGTGCGATTTTTCTGTCATGCAATATTAATGCAAGGTATTGGAAATAGCTATTGGACTTAAAACAAAATCTGCTGATATGAGCCAAAGTGTGGATATAAATAAAAAATGAGTTTGCGCCTTTGTTCTCATCAAGGCGACTGTAAAGTAAGGTTTCTGCATGGAACATTTATATGTGTGTGTGTGTGTTAGAGAGATTTGAAAAATGTAGGTCCAAAATTTCACATGCTCTTAGACTTAACTCCATTGCCTTAAAACTTATGATTGTGTTCAGTTTTTGAAAAAAATCTTAGATTCACAAAAACTTCCACTGCGACCGTGCTTACGGACCACCTCCACCCCCCACACCCCTGACTCGGAGTTAGGCTCTGCTATTGTAAAGCACTCTGAGATACTACTCTGTGTGGAGGGCGCTATATAAGTGCACGTTGCTGTTGTTGTAACTCTCATTTATGTGATGCCCTTCACGCAGGGTAACATCTTGGAGTGCTTAACAATGGCAAAGCTTGACTCCGAGCCAGGGAGAGATATGATCAGAAGACGGGCAAGGAGTGGGCAAGGTGGAGGGATTGAGAGAGAGTTCCGGAGTCTTGGGGTGTAGTGGCTGAAAGCATGGCGGCCAATGGTTGAGCGGAGGGGAGGAGGGACTGGCAGGGAGATGTGTTTGGTCAATCAAAGGGTCATTATTTCTTATTTGGATGGGGGTTTGGTGCCAGGTAATGGGCTGGCTCATGGTATCAACACATCATTTCCAATTTTGCACATTTGGTCTTCAGTTGCTGTGGCTGTTGATATCAGTTGATGGATTCCGAGCAGCACTTGACTAGCACCAGGTGAGGATTTGTGTAATTGATGCCAATTTAGGATCAAGTGTGTCCACTCCTGAACAAACAGCCAACAGGGCTCTGCAATGCTGATTGCCAATTTAAATACTCGAAGACTCTTTGAGAGTGAAAGGGTTGAGTTTGGAATTCTGTGTTAGAGGAAAAAACAAATTCTGGATAACTTGAATCAAAGGCAAGTATTACCAAAGCAAGATATGGATTCAATGAGAGATTCTCTTCTCTGTTTAGACGGTTTGACGAAGTGGCACTGGAGAGGAGAGTATTTTGTCATTACAAGTCGGCAACGTGCATCCCGGTGGCCTTCTCTGGATTCAGGGAAGTCAAATAGACAACTTTTTTTGACCACTGTAAAATAACTTTTTTTTGTAATGACTTATTTATAATGTTTTTGTGGAATAAACAGAGACAATATACAAAGTTAGATGTTTTAATCCTAGTTTGCACTGCGCTGGGTGTGCTGACAGTTTCTGCTACAGTTTCTTGTTTAAATTAATACTAAAAGGTGTACATAGTCTTAACTATGGGTTGAGATGGATTGCCGTTGAGTGTGGTTTTTCAGTTTGATATGAAAGTACATAGCTCTATTTTTAATTCTAGTTTGACCGCAGCTGGTTCAGAACTTGTTTGGAAATTTTTGAAATTTCCTAGTTTCAAATATAACACTTCCTAGTTGTTCGATTTAGCCCTCACTAAAGGTTTTTATTGCTGATGTTCATGTAGTTTATTTTTTTCTCATTCCCAATGGTGAATACTTGCCCAAAGTACACAATAAACCTATTCTGTTTTCCTACGATGTACTGAAAATGAAATTGCAACTAACTGACTATAACTCCAGGTTTCCATTTGTGAATCTGAACCATTTGTAAACCAACTTATTTATGTGAAAAATATTCCACTAAGGTTGCTAGTGAGTAAAGTGTTTTGTGTCTAATCGGGTGAAGTTTTAAAAGCTTGTTCAGCTCTGTCAATGTACAGGAACATATGAGAACAACTGTCCCTGAGAGTTCACAATGTGAAGAGCATTGCTGCTACTTAGTATTCAACAAATTGCCTTAAACCACTAGGAAAGAAGGGAGGCATAAATCATAGCTGGGCCTCAGTCTCTGAGACCTACAAAGAAGCTCCAAGTCTGGGTTAATGTAAAAGTAAACGGGTGTGAGTGGCTGTTTAATATAAGAAGTGCTTGATGGTAGCACAGTATTAAACAATAATAATAATCCTTGCATTTGATATAGCGCTTTTCATGTCTTCTAGATATCTCAAAGCGCTTCACAGAATATATTCTAAAGTGAGTTTACTGTATTTTTTGTGGGTGAAACAATGATGCATTTGGAAATTGGTCGAAATATTTACTGTTGGCTTTTGGTGTTTTCACGTTCCACGAATTGTGCATTTAACACTGTTTTCAGAGAGTCTGAAAAGTAATTGTGAGTGACCGTTTTGAAAGTCTTTGTCAATGGTCTTCGTGTAACTTGCTGTGTGCTGGCATTGGTGATGGACTATGAGCAACAATGCACTTTTGATATTTAATACTGAGTGCAGCTCATTTTAAGGTGTCAGTTGGTAGAACTCTTACCTCGAGTCAAAAGGTTGTGGGTTCAAGCCCTATGTTGGGTCTTTGAGCTCACAGTCTAGACTGACACTCCAGTTCAGGACCAGGGGAGCCCTGCATTATCAGAGGTACCATCCTATGCATAAAATATTAAAACTAGGATTCTGTCATCCTGTTCAGGTGGATGTTAAGATCCCATGGCATTACTCAGAAAAGTGAAAGTTCTTTTTTCCCCCCTTAGTCTGGGCTGACAAACCCCCNTGCCCACCAAAGAAAAATTAGTCACTCACTTCATGGCTGTTTATTGGATGTTGCTGAGTGCAAATTAGCTGCTACAAAATACACAACAAAAAATTACATTTGTATAGTGCCTTTCATGTCAGGAGGACGTCCCAAAGCGCTGGACAGTCAAGGATCCGCACCTGAACTAGTGGTTGGGATCAGCAAGGATGGAGGGTGGGGAGAGTAGGGGTAGGAGGGTGACTGGGGGCATGGTTGAAGAGGAGGGTCTTGAGACCGATTTAAAAGGAGGCAAGTGAGGGGGTGAGGCAGAGGGACTGTGGGATGGAGTTCCAGAGGGCTAGGGCACAATCAGTGCACTTATCAGCAAAATGAGGTGCTTTGCAACGTTTTGACAACTTAGTAAGGTGCTAGATCAAACGCAAGTATTATTTTTATGTTTATCTTCAAAGCCGGAGGAAAGTGTGGGAGAGTGTTGAGCACTTCTGTGTATTGGCAGGAGACTATGGTGCTCATAAATAGCTTGATTTAGACTCCAATTTCCTTTATTACTACAATTGGTCTTTTTTCTAGAGCAATGTAATACCTTTTTTCCAGTGGGAAGATATTAGACTATCCTAGGCCAGCTGCTAGTGAAACCAAATGGCTCTGAGAGGAAGGAAACTCATTTTGCTCCAAAACAATTTCTTCCACGGATAATAGCTGTGTAAGGGTTTGTCTGTGCTTCTAAAATCCTTCAACAGTAGATTCTGAACTTGTCTGGAAATTGCATCTTGTATGGGCCGGGGAGAGAGACAAAGAGGCGAGACCTCATGCTTTGAGGATATGAGGAGGAAATGGAGGATTCAGTATTGATGATGATCCTTGCATCTGATATTGGGTCTTATCATTTAAATGTGTAATGCACTTCACTGGATTGACTGTAAAATGTAGGGACATCGGGAAATTAACCGTTTTCTTGAATAAGTGTTGCAGGATCTTTAATGTCCACAGCTGATGAGAGTGAATGATCCTTGCTATGCTATTTTGGTTTAGTTTCAGTGTAATTTGATTTAGTCTGGCTTTTTTTTTAAGTCTTGCTTGATTTTAAGAATGCTGCTCTGTGGGTTGATTGGAGTAATGACTAACTTTTCCTTTTTATTCGGTGAAACATCTTACTTGTCCAGCAAGCCAGATGGTTCCACAGCTGATGTTTGCTCAACACAGTAATTGCTAAAACTTCATTGTAGCTTAGTAAACCCTCAGCGAAACTGATACAGCTCATAGGAGCTCCCCCATCCTCACACCTACTTCTGTAGCTGCTCAATTGTTTCCCTCAATCTGTCCTTCCTGATTCAAGCATCAACATGTTAAAGAGAACTCCCAACACGGTATCAATGGCGAGAGCATTGGGAAGCAATTTTACTTTAAAAGATAAACTGTTGCTTCCGATCTAGACAATGGCTAGAAAAGTGTTTTTAAAAAAAGTCACAACTGCTTTGATCTCAGATTTGGCCTGTAATTTTGAGATTAGCAAAGTCTCACCATTTCTGAAAGATTCTTTCAAGTGAAACACTTTCCCTCTCCCGGTTTGTGGCCAAAAGTGTCAGTTGTGACCCATTACTGCAGGGGAAATAATAAAGATAATATATGAATGCTTTTAATTAATTAATAAACAATGACTTTGTTTACATTTGATATAGCGTCTTTTACATTAGGAGGCCATCTCAAAGTGCTTCACAAGATATACTGTGAAGTATATTGACTGTGTTTTCTGAGGCATTGTTTTGTCCAATTTATGTGTGTGTGTATCTTTCTGTATATTAAAAGCAATGGCAAATTGCCTTTTAAAAGAGACTTTAATTTGGGATGGAAACAAAAGGGAATGTTTTTTGTGCTTGATTCAAAGCCGCTTGAATCCCCATGACAGAAATATTGCAACACAAAGGGCAATTTTTCTTTTCAAAGCAATAATTGAGGTTCTGCAAAATGCCAAAGGGAGCGTGAGTTGTGCTATTTTTGCTAACCATGTGGAGTTCCTGTTTATTCAAGATCGAATGGGGGAATTAGTCTGTTCTGATCATCTTAAATTGGCTGGAAAAAAGGGTCACTTTATTGACGCAGATAAGAGATAAGAGATTTATTGTAGCCACCCTGTATATTGGCAATATTAGCACAATGTATTTTGTATATATATATATAGAGAGAGAGAGATCAGTTGCAATTCAGCTCTTTATGAAATAAAACAAATGGTTTTGCAGCAAAGAATAAACACGTCAATCTTTGAGTTTCCTCCCCTCTCTCTCGCTTTCTCTCTGTGTGATTAAAAACAATCTGAACACCGTAGTCCGTTATCCCGATGAGAATACAACTTCAATTCAATTTTTTTTGCACAGATTCTGCTTAAGTGACTAATGGCTTGTGCACAGTCACATGACAAGTATTTTTTTAAAAATCCTGGCTTGACAGCTATTTCCTGGAATAGCCCTGAAATGCAGCTGTAGTATAATGGTGACCTCAGCACATTAGCAGCCTCTCTGCAACTGCTCTGTTCTGGTTTTTCCATTTGCTCTAATGGGAAGCAGGTCAGTTGCACTGGAAGCACCCACCACAGCATAATAACCATTTATTCACCATCGACCGCTCCTGAATGTCTCTGGGGGAAGCAAAAGCTGAGAAGTACAAACTAGGAATGTAATGTTTAATTAGTATAGTAAACTTTTTTGTGTGTTGGGGGTGGACAGGTTAATAATAATAATCCTTGCTTTTGATGTAGCACCTTATCACGTGTTTGAGACGTCTCAAAGTGCTTCACAAGATGCACTGTCCTGGGACTGAAAGAATTGCTCTTTAAAAGACACAGACACGATGGGCCGAATGATCTTCTTCTGATGTTGTACATTTCTATGGTTCTGTGGAGTGAACCTACAAGATATTAATATTCTTTATATTTGGTATAGGGCCTATCACCTCGAGAGGATGTCTCAAAGCGCTTCACGGCGTATACTGTAAAGTGTAGTGACTGTGTATTTTGTGGGCGAATGCTACAGCCAACTTGTGCACAGCAACCAAGAAATGGGTGGAAAACTGATCAGTTTAATAATAATCCGTGCCTTTGGAATTAGCACCTTCTTCGCTGAGATTAAATTTTCCATCCTCTCAGTCGTGGTTGATTTTTGCTGTAATTTTAAACTCCTGTTTGCTCTTAAGCTCATCTATTTACATAATAATTTTGCGCAGTTAATATACAGTTAATTCATCTTGCAGTATATTTTGTAAAGTGCTTTGAGATGTCTCAACAATGTGATAATGCACAATATCAAATACAAGTATTATATTAAACTATATGATTATTATAATAATACAATATTTTAAAGTTGGCATCTCAGCAAAATTGTTATGGAGCCTTACTGTGAGACTTTTCAAGGCTTTTGGGTGAGGAGGGGGAGGAACAGATAAATCTGAAGGGAAATTCAAAGCAGAGAAACCTCAGCTACAGACACCAAACGAGTTCTGACAGACTGCACATTTTTCTCCCCCCACCTGTTCAAACCATTTTCAAAGTGAATAATTAAAGGTGAGCAGATGAGGTTCTTCAAAGAATGAATATTTGTTTGATGTCTGACCTGCTGATATGTGGGTGAGAAGCTACTGCCAGCTGA
The DNA here is from genome assembly GCF_018977255.1 of Callorhinchus milii. Taxonomy (NCBI): domain Eukaryota; kingdom Metazoa; phylum Chordata; class Chondrichthyes; order Chimaeriformes; family Callorhinchidae; genus Callorhinchus; species Callorhinchus milii. The sequence goes on along the minus strand of NW_024704752.1, from coordinate 4,259,371 downwards.
CTGCTAATGAGATCCTGTCTTATCTTTACATTGCTTCGCAAGAGGAGTCACTTTGTGGAGGGAGAGAGAGAGAGAACCTGTGAGTTCTGCCGAAAGGTCATCAACCTGAAACGTTAACTCATTTTCCTCTCTCTCCATAGATGCTGCCTGACCTGCTGAATGCTCCCAGCGACTTCTGTTTTTGTTTCAGATTTCCAGCATCTGCAGTATTTTACCCTTTGTAACGTGTAACAAGGAATCACTAATTTTTTTTGGAGAGTGGGGGGGTATTCAGTCGATGTCTGACACAAGCGAAAACCCATTACCAGGCTTGAGCGTATTCAAACCTAACTGAGAATTCCATGCATTCTACTCACTTGGAAATCCCAGAGATAGATTAATGGACTGTGCATTCTCCTGGAGGGATGGCAACCTGTTTCCCTAATTCCCTAAAGTATTAAATACAGGTTGGCGGAAGCCAAGGCTTGGGGACCCAGAGTATGTGTTGGGTGACTGCTGGAGTCTACCATCCAACCTGTTAATGCTGTGTTCAATTTTTTTTTGAAGTGGATTGAACTTTTTCACCTCAATGCAATCTGCAACGTCACTGTTGTACACACAATAATTGTTTTAAGTAAAGAAAAAGTTCCAGTCTTTCTGAATGCCTTTAGCTTTTAAGCTCAGTTTTAGAGTTGTAGAGTTACCATCCCATTCTGAATATGTGGTACTTTATTCACTGTTGCATTACCCTGCGGGGGAAACTGTCAGACTCGGTGTCGCTTGCTTGTGAAAGCAGATACACTTGATTTATACCCTTTTGTCAATTAAACAAAATGCTCCATCCTTCTGCTTCAGTTACTTTGAACAATAATAACTGTGCAAATGTATTTCTCTCTGCTGCCTTACTCGCAGCTGGGCTAGATTGCTGTTCGGTAAATGGAGGAAAAATTGTGCTGAAATGAAGTGTCTGTGTCGGGGCAGGGTAGTTCAGCTATTTATCTTCCTGTCTCATGTACATAGGTGTGCAATGTCAGGAGTTCAGCAGATTCAATGGAGCTACGTGATGTTGTTATTGCTGTACATTGGTTAAATGGCCAAGAACAGTCTGGTGGTTTCAATCAGACATCATCAACAAGTGTTGGAACAATAATAATTAATAATAGTAATCCTTAGTATTGTGCCTTATGTTGTTGAGACGTCTCAAAGCGCTTCACAGGATTTACCGGGTTGGGTATCTGTCAAAAGGGTTGCTATGAATCCTTTCTCCTATAGTGGGTGGGACAGTCATTCCTTTCCCTCCCGATTGGCAGTGATGTGCTCGCTCAGCAGGGCTTGTGGAAAGGGGTCAACGCTAAATCTGTAGGGGGAAAAAAATATCCCAAGTAACTCAGGTCACTTGGGGGAATGCGACTTCAAGAGCAGCCTTTTCCTGGAGAGCACATGTGAATAAGTGCTAAAAAGCTAACAGTCTAACATCCCATATCCTTACTGTATCAGCTCTGCTCCCACTTGTGGGAACACAATCTTCCCATTACATGCTTGCTGTGTGTTCATGGGTGTTATAGTCCGTTATGACGGCATGCCCGCCGGTAATTAGCTACAGGATTTGAATTGGAGACACTTTCACTCAAATTACCAAAATAAGAACATCGTGTAATCCTGGGATCATGATTTTGGAAAGCTGCATGCTTGTGCTGCAGTCAGAGCCTACGGGGCAAAGCTAATTGGGTTAAGCTGCCTTCTGACCAAGGCCTAGCTCTGTAAAACATGTGCGGCATCACCCTTGTCTTTCAGAGATTGATGTGTGAGAGCAGTCCTTTTTGACTACCAATCCAACTCTGGGGCAAGCGCTACTTTGACGCAGGTGCCGTCCTTCAGAGATGTTAAACTGAGGGCCCCTCTATGCTTATTTAAGTGGATGTTAAAGATCCTGTGGTGCTTTTTGAAGGAAAGCATTTTTTTCCTGGTGTCCTGGCTAACTAGATAAAATTGGTCATTCACTGCATGACTGTACATGGTTGTGTGCAAATTGGCTATTGTGTTGCCTGTAAAGTTCACAGCAATTCCTATGAAGCACTTTGAGACTTCTCGACGATGTGATCAGATGTTATAATCAAAAGCAAGTATTATTAAATTTGAAGAAAGAAAGATTTTTTTCTCTGAAGAGTTCAGAATTGCAATCCAGGTAAATCACTCTTCCCCAAGCTGTTTATGGGACCTTACAATATGCAAATTGGATACCTTTGATTTGGGGCATTTTGATGTGATAAAGTGCTAGGAAAACACAATTTCATTGTTTCGAATCTTTTTAGATTTGCCGTTCAAACAGTATTTGTTCAGCCCCTTTTGCCGTGGTTGGATGTTATCTGAGCATTTTGTGACATTTTATGTTTTTTACCGTGTTTGATTATTTATAGTTGATTTAAATGTCACCGATATTAACTCAGCCCAAGGTAGTTTTTTTTTGTTTGACCTGTGATATATTGAGGGATTTGAGGTAACAGATGCACGCTCATCCTTCTTGCCTGCAGACTGATACTGGATTAAACTTGCAATGTTTACATTTTCCAGTGTCTATTTTAAAACCTCAATAGTCCGTGGAAAAAAAAAGCCCTCGAATGTTTTTCACATATGCAATGCAGGAAATTGTGCTTGTCGTACTTTTTTTTGAGCAATGATATCTATTAATATGAGATAAGGGTGTGCTTGTTGAACGTTAAAATCATAATAATCCTTGCATTTGATATAGTGCCTTATCACGTCTTCTAGACATCTCAAAGCGCTTCACAGAACATACTGTAAAGTGAACTGACTGTATATTTTGTGGGCCAAACGCGATAGCCAGTTGTGATTAATAAAAAAAAATCCATTATAAAGATCAAGCATGACATTGCTTCACGAGCGCTGTGCAATTAAGCAGACATTGAACAAAAATTAACCAAGGTCCTCCATCAAAGATGTGTGTCATGCCATGTGTTGATCATCGTTGACTGACCCCAAACACTTAACTTGATATCACTGGGTGCAAAAACTCCTCTTATACTTTCCCCACCCCTTCCCCTCAGTAGCTATTCTAACAAGTTCACCCAGGGGGGAGACCCTGGATTACATCATTGTAGGGGGTGGGGGGGGGGGGGAGTGTTCTTGCCTAGTGAGATGATGAACTTCCAGGAGGCTGAATGCTTCTTCAATATTCCAGTGCCTCTATCCTTCAGTGCTCCCGAGCTGGTCCTCACTACTTGGAAATGACTTCAAAAGGGCAGCAGGGAATCAACAGAGCTGTAGTCCAGCCGTGGGTGAAACAGTTGCCAATGTTGCCCATTTCCAAAGTGCTGAATATCCCAACGTGATGGGGCGTGAATCCTCACGTTGGTAGGAAATCTATGATTGCACAGTATGTGTGTTTGGCTAATCACTGAAGCTCTATAACCCACATGTAAATATTAAAGGATATCAATGTGCAATGTCTCATCTTTACTTAGTGACTATTATAACACCATTTCTGTCTCTGTGGGAACTTACTCGAAATTATGGAATTAATTCTGAAGTCTTCCTCAAAGGAATCACGTAGCAATTTATTTATTTCCTCCCTTGTATCTCCAATTGTTTATGAAGTTCTTTTACTTGCACCTTTTCATCATCCTTTTCTCACCACCCACTCTGAGGAAAAACAAGTTTCAGCCGTTTCCAACCTTTAGATTGTTTTGTCCTGATGTCTCTGTCCTGACTTTGCCAATCCTCAGTAATCCTTTTTTAAAAAAAATCTCCAAAAAGGTACAGACTAACTTAATGGCTTTGTGAGAATGCCATTGCCTTTTTTNGTTTGTTAATTCGTTTTCCTTAGTGAGCAGCACACTCGCCTCTAGGCCCGAAGGTTGTGGGTTCAAGCCCCACCTCGGGACTTTGAGAGACTCAATGGGTGCTCAACTGGGGGCAAGTGCGGCATTGTAGAAAGTGCTGTTGTCACGAAAACATGTTAAACCAAGGTCCTGTTTAAGTGGACCTTAAGGATCTCACAACACAAGAAAAAATAAACTTCTTGCCCAATAATGATTTGGTCAGCCACTTGATGGCTATTTTATGGGATCTCATTGTGTATTAATTTTGCTGAGAATTTACCTGGCCTTGGAAATGTTAGCAACCCCCCCTACCTCTCCCACCCCCAAAAAACAAACCAAATAATTTCTAGGTTATCCTAAATCTCACATTAAGAAGGAAGACACCTTTCTGACCATTTCTGGATTGCCTGTAGACTCTCATGTTTAGGTTACCTGAGGAATCATCACTTCAGAGTAGAAGGAACAACTTTAAATTCTAAGCCGGACGTTATGGCCGAATATATGTGTTGCTTTCAAAGTCCCAGTGTGCTGCTTGGGGATGTAAAGCGCTCTGCCTTGCTTTTATAAAATGTTTATCACTGCAAATCTCAACCAGGTGAAAAGGGTAAGTGGGTTGCGAGTGGATTACAACAGTGAATGAAACGCAAATAATTCCTTGTTGAGTCCTGAACTTTTAAGTAAACCTATCTGAGGGTTGACTGTAGAGAAACAAATCTCACTGCCCAGATCAGAACATGTCCATATTAGAGGCCATTATTGGTCAACTTGACTTATTCCTGACAGAGCTGAGCACTAGTCTCCTCTGACAAATGTCTTTATTGGATGTTCCTCTGTATTTTCAGTCTGAGAGGATGCATGGTCTGACTTAGAGGATTGAAACAGACACAGTGGAAGGTAATTAAACTCACAGATGATGTCAAACTGAGGGTGATATGGGTGGGGGAGGTATTAGCAAAGTGCTGGTGTGTGGCTGGATTGCTTTGCCAGTCAACTTGCAGATTTATTGCCTGTTTCTCCATAACCCACCCAGCTTGTCCCTCATTCCAGTTCAAAAGTAAATGGAGCATAAGTCAAGGCAATCTATTGTCCTTGGAAATGTTGGCATCCAATGCTAACTAGTGTCTCCCCCCACCCCCTACCACTGACAATATTCAGCAGCTGTTACAGTGATTTGTTTCCAATACAATTGCCTCTGGTTGCCTGCGAGGCAGTTGGTAGTTTGTATTCAGCATCTGCTGTTTCAGGTCACCAACTGATACTGTCAGGTTGCTGATTAAATGTTTTGAACCTGGGAAGTGGAACGAAGTGTGAATTGCTGAGGAAATTGATGGGGCAGGTCTCGCTCTTGGTATCTGATGCTGTCACCAGCCTAATAACAGACCTGATTCCGCATTCATCAAGCTAACCCGAGACCCTTAGAAATGAAGGTGGTGAACCTTCTCTTTCTTCCCTCCCATTGCCAATACCACCCTTTATAAAGCATTAAGTAGTTTGTAACTCCCAAACCTTCAGGTCACAGAGATTAAAGCATTGCTCTATAAATACTTCTCTCTTAAGTCTTATTCAAGTAGATTTTTTTTTAAGGCCTAAACTAGTCCAAATTCGATCTGCTCTCTGAACCCTCCTATGTCAAAGCAACGGCTGTTGAAGTATTATACAACATGCCTGTCACAGCAGACAGAGGGACCTTTACTATCACGGAATCGGGCAGTTCAATGTGAGCAGTTATCTCATTACCTCGAGAGAGAAAACTGAATTTATTTTTGACATTTTTCAATTTCTGAACACGTTTTGTTTTTAATGGGTGGTGTAAGATTCCTGGGGCAGAATTTAATTCTCTCTCTCTCTGCAGCTCCACATCTCGCATCTTGGGTCTTTGTCTCCGCTCAATCGATAGCCATTTTACCTCTGGGCCAGAAGGTTGAGGGTTCAAGCCCCACATTAGGACTTGAGCTCAGTGTCCATCCTTCATATGAGACGTTAAACCGAGGTCCTGTCTGCCTGTTCAGGTGAATGTTAAAGATCTTATGGCCCTATTTGAGAGTGCTGCCAACTGAACCAAGTTGCCTCAGTTTGCAGAGAGTGTAGACTTGCTCAATGTTTTATCTTGTTTGGGGGCAAAAAAAAGAAATGTAGTTGAGGTGCAATATGGTAACCTGTAATTACATTGTTTGATCTACTAGGTTTATCTACACTCTGCAGCATTAGGCGGTTCGACAACATAATGGGAGTGGTTTTGGTTTAGATTAGATCGATCCATTGCGTATTAGAGGTCTCAATTCTACTGTTGGCACTTTGTTTTCAGATTTTGGTTTTTGCCCTCAACTTGTGCGGTTGTGGTAACATTATTCATTGCATTACCTGCATCACTGTAATATAGGTGACTTTCCTTCTCTGTACCCCCACCCTTCCTCTGAAACACAGTGTTATGCACCTCCCTCCTCTTTCTCCCTATTCCCTCCCCCACCCCTGAAAACATCTCCCCATCACAAACGAGCAGAAGAGAGTCAGAATATCACGATTCAGATTACCATAATGTGTGAAAAGAATGAGGAAAAAGCCATCTAGATACAAGCTGAATGTTTGAAGTCAGCTGGAGTCTGAGACCAAGTGTTGGCCACTGACCTGGACAGGGAGAGGCAAAATCAATAGATCTCCCCCCCACTCCCCACATGAGTTTTCCATCAATTGGTGTGAATGTGGAAATGTGATCAACAGAATTAACCCTTTACAAAAAGACTTTAGTTAGATCAGCCATTCAGCCGCACCTTCAAGTCTAAATTAAAATACACCGACAAAAGCAGGTTTTAATTCCTGTTTGCAGTCGGTGCCTGGAGCTTTGCACTTCTACAACTTGATTCTTTGCAAGGTTTTCTGTGAATGGCACCTCCGTAGTCATTTTCACATTTTATGCATTGATTTGAATACTTTTACTTGTGCTGTTTGACAGCAATTTCCAGGTTTGCATTGCCGTCTGAATACTTCACGCCGACTCGCAGCACAATCTCGTTTCTGAAACCCTCTGCCTTGATGGATGTCCGTGTGGAAATCTTGGTAAATAAGCATTTCTGAAAGAGCCCAAGAACTACCTTTTTTATTTTCCTTACAAATTTATAAAGGTGAAGCCGAGATCTGTAAATGACAAGGTCTAATATGTGGCCATTTTAAATTGGATCTTTTTAATAAGGAAGCTGAGTGGAGACACCTATAGAATCTTACAGAGCACAGAAGGAGGCCATTTGGCCCATCGTGCCTATGCTGGCTCTTTGAAATAGCTATCCAATTAGTCCCACTCCCCATAGCCTTGCAATTTTTTTCCTTTTCAAGTGTATATCCAATTTCCTTTTGAAAGTTATCATTGAACTTGCCTTCACTACACTTTCAGGCAGTGCATTTCAGATCTTAATGACTTTTACTAACTCCTCTTACTAACTTAGATTTGGGGTCAGAGTGGAATTCCCAACCCTTGTTGTGGTATATCTCTGTTTTTTGGGAAGAGTCCAGGAACCTCAAAAATGTAGGAAAACTGGAACAAAGGAGGACATGTAGCCCACTGCATCTGTTTCACCATTGTATTAGATCCTGGCAGGTCTTTTAATGCCAATGCCTCACCTTTTATACCTCTACTATCTACAACAATAACTTGGATAGCAACCTTCACATAGGACAGCATCTTGGAGCTAAGTATTAACCTAAGCATTATTTAGTAGACCTTTTAGAAATTGCAAGATATTGCACCTTTCATGTGTGCAGTGTGCTTTTTTCCTTCCATCAAATAACCTGAATCTACTGTAGACATTGCATTTAAATTGAAACATCTTAGTCCATAACATTTAAAGTCGCGCACGTTTTTAATCTAGATTTTTTTGAAAAAAAATGTGCTTTTTATCTCCAGCAAGTTGTTTCTGACTGGGTTGAATTCTTTCATTAAACAGTGCACAAGGTATCGGAACCCATCAATGCATGTTGATCAAGTTGTCAGGAGTTGAACGTATGGCCGTAGGTTGCAGGATGTTCTGTTACACGCTGATCGCAGATTATTATTTGTGATGTAAATTTTTAGGGACTATAAACTACCCCTCGAGTCAACAATCGAATGTTATTTGTTTACTGACATTGACTGGGGAAGGATTTGGCCTGCATCCATTTATACACCTCAATATTGATAACGTGAGATTATTTCCTGGTTTACAATAGCGAAATGCATTTTAATGACCTCTGCGGGGAATAGAATGAAAGAGAGAGAGTTTGCAATTGTAGATGGTTGAACCTCATTGTCAGGAATATAAGCACGTAAATTGTTGTACGCCTAAGATCGTCTTATCAAAAGAGCCATCAGAGCGAACATTTAGCAAACACAAGTGTAGTGATTTGAATTTTAAATGAAAACTGGCAGCAACAAGCTCCCAGCGCAGAGGTAGAATGCCAAGAATTATCATCAGAAAATTGCCCCAAGGTAGATACGCTGAAATGGATACCTCTGCCAGTGCTTGTATGTCATACCTGTCTATCTACTGTGAGCAAGAATGCACAGCTGACAGGTGAAGATGTGTCAGTCTGGTTGCTGTCGGCCCAGATCAGTTTGGAGTTTCAAGTAACAATAATGAGGACTGAAATGGAGAGCTCAATTAATACGGCCTATCACTGTGACATTAGGCAGGAATGATCACTGCATACCTGCGATGCGTGGTATTGTGCTGATGCCTCAAAACTGTGGCAGGGCTATTGTTGTACAAGCCGCCTTTTATTAATTAAAAGAAATGTAATAGACTACTTTATACGAGACTCATTTTTAAGGCACATGTGGGAAAGGGACTGATTTGAGGGTTGGGGTGTGCGTATGTGTGTATTTTTTACCCACACGCATCTCTCCCCCACACGCATAAATATGCACGCACACACACACATGTTGATATGTTCTTTTTAGATATGACCAACACAGACTGATGCATGCATATATACATTTATACACAGGCACTCACGCACAGTCTGATACACAGAGATTGATAACGTTTATCAGGCATAAAGTGAGGCTGGATGGGTGACTGGCATGAACCCAGTGACCACTCACACCGCATGGATTTCTATTTGTTTTGCAGTAAGTCTTTCTTCCCACACCTCCCCTCCCCTTTAGCAGGGAGTCTGAAGCTGTGCGCGGGTGGGTTGGTTTGTGTGCGGCGGCGGTGGTGGTGGTGGGAGGCAAATGCGCAATCAATTTAACCCCATGATAGTTAGAAAGCTCGCTGTAGGAAAAGAGATGATCTTTCAAACCCTCCAATCGGCTGCTGCGTTTCGCCCACAAAATATAAAGTCTATTCACTTTACAGTATATTCTTTGAAGTAGTTTGAAACGTCTCGAAGATGCGATACAGTGCTGTATGAATTGGAAGGATTACTATTTTTATTACAAACAATCAGATGTCAAGGCCTGTAATATGAAATGTAAGCTGGGTGTGTTATGGCTGTGATGTGACCTAGAGGCAAGAATGCCATTATTAAGCTTTGTGCAATAATTTAATCTGATGCCCAGTTTTACTCTTTGTTGGTATTCATCTTTGCTCTCTGAGAACACAGTAACACTGCTGTTATAGGCAGCACCTCACTAAGTCACAGTTGAAATGTGTCGAAAGAGCTTCACACAATGCGCTATATAAATGTATAGTTCTGGTTGGGAGGACGTCTCTAAGCGCTTCTGCAATGCAGTTAGTTTGGAGTGGCTGCCCATTATCAATAAAATAATAATCCTTACATTTGATACAGTGCTCTTCACATCTTCTAGGTGTCTCAAAGCGCTTCACAGAATAAAATGAATTGACTGTATCACTCTTGATGAATATTGGTTATATTCTCGCAAACAGGATTTTAAATACTTTCCCAAGCAGATTTCCCAACTGCCGTTGTATTTAACTTGACTTTACAGACAGCAAAGTAAGTTTAAGGAGAGCTTTGTATCTGTCCATTAATCTTCTAGTTTCCTCTGTTTACTTCCACAATTTTAGTGCAAAGGTGACGTACATGTTTGCCGTACTGGGGCTGAATACGTCTTGCCTTCAAAGCAAAAAAAAATGTTTGTTCCTCAAAGATCCATTTGGAGTTTGAGCCCCAAATAGGCCAAATTAACTGTGATCCTTCATTACATTGTGTCTGTGTGTAAAAAAAAAAGCTTCTCCAAGTCTGTGCACGTGTTGGCAGATATTTTTGCAACACGTGTTGAGTTTTGACAGCTACAATCCACTGGAGATTGCACTATCCTTCTGTAAAGACTTGATTAGCCAGTGATATAGCCATGGTGCATGTGCCCTGCATAGCAACTCATCAGACAAGGTTTTTTTTTAAAAAAAAGCTCCTTGCAAATCTCTCTTCACAGGGCTGTTTAACATTGTTACTGCGGACACCCAGTATATTTGAAGCTTATTTATGTGACTTTGTCCTCGAGGGGAGATGATTATTCGAGAACCGAATGTGCTGATCTGGCCATGTGGTTTCGAGATTCCGTTAGTTACCTCGCTTTATTTTACCTCGTTATGGATTAATGTGCCTTTGTGGTAATGTGGAGCACAAATCCGATTACTGTGTATAACTTTAATACAAATAAATTTCAAAAATCCTTGCATTTGATACGGCGCCTTGAGCAATTTAGTGAAGACATGAATTGAAGGGGATGAGAAATAGTATGTGTGTGAGAGATTCACTTTGGGAACAACAAGGTCGACTCTGTGGGTATTTCCCAAACCTGTAGGTTCCTCACATTCGCATTCGTCACCTCAAGGATCATCTACGGAAAAGCCCTCCTTGTCGTCTTCTCCAACTCTTCCCTACACAAGCTGCAGGCCATTCAGAACTCTACAGCTCGAGTCATCGCTCGCAGCAGTCTCGGTGACCCCATCACCCCCACCCTCGTCCGGCTCCTCATCCCTCAGAGGATAGAATTCAAAATACTTACTCTCTCATTCCTACCTCTCTGACCTTCTAAACCCTTAACAACTAGTCCTCTCCCTCCGTTCAGCAGACTTTGGGCCTGTTCCATTTTTCCCGCCCTACCATCAGCGGCTGGTATTTCAGCCTCTCTGCCCCCACCCTTTGGAACTCCATCCCACAATCCCTTCGCCTTGCTCCCTCCTTTGCTTCCTTCAAGGCAAAACTCAAGACTCTCCTTTTTGACCGTGCCTTCAGCCGCCCTCCTACCTCTCTGCCCTCCCTCATCCCAACCCTGCCCCCCCCCACCTGCCACGCTCAGGTCCTGATCCCCGACTGTTCAGTGCCTTGGGACGTCCTCCTGATGTGAAAGGCGCTTTACAAATCTAATTTTGTTGTTATTGTTTCCCTGCTGAGCCTGGTCTGGTGATCGATTACTTCTGCCGTTACAAACACTTCTGTTTACCCAAGTAGTCAGTAGGAACTTACTGTTATTCGATTGTCGAATCGCATTCCGGGGGTAATATCCTCAAAAAAATTTGGTCATTCAATTCATGACTGTTTGTGGGACACTTCCGTTTGTGAGCAATTGAAATATCGAAAGCAAGGATTATTATTATGACCTGGTGTGAATTATTTTGTGGATGGAAACAGAAATGATTTTTAACCTTCCCCCAATACCATTCCCTTCAGCTCCCCTGCAAGGTAATGGCACTGCCAAATCAAGGTCATTTGAGGAGCAAGCTCATTGCAGACACACTGCAGATACTTCCTGCTGATAAAGATTCCAGCTGCTTCTCCAGATATTTGTTCCTGATGTGATTTTGTAGACACCTCAGATTTCCTCTTACAGACCAGCACAGAACATGAAGTACTGAATTACCAGACTGTGCCTTTGTTTTGTGAAAACTTCAGTGATTTTATTTCTTGGCTCTTTGATGAAGAGTTTTCAAACTTGCTTGGATCCAGATTGAATGACGTGGATCTGTACTCGTCTCTATTTATCAGTCGCTGTACCAGAGGACCAGATGGTTAACTCTTTTATTCAGGAATCTGACCTAAGTATGAGATACAAACTGGATAGTTGAGGGGATTAATTCTGTGTGTCTCTTGCTTGGTTTCTATAGTGTGTTGGTTGAAGCACTTGCCTCACAAAAACAGGATCCAGGTTTAATTCCCAGACAGATCGAAATCTTAGACAAGTTTATTTACTCCATACACTTCTGTCGATCGGCAGATCACTTTCCAGGGATAATCATCCCTTTTTTAAAGGAGCGTTATTGGCTGCCGCATTTCGCCCACAAAATACACAGTGAATTCACTTTATACTGTATGCTGTGAAGCGCTTTGATAAGTCTCAATGATGTGATAAGGTTCTGTATCAATGCAAGTATTATTATATGTACAGTATATATTTCTCTGATTTTATGTGTGTCTGTCTCTTTCCCTCTCTCTTTGTCTTGCACTAAGATTATTCCATGCCCATTCACTAGGAGAGGCTATAATTTGCCACATTCCTCCTGCTTGAAAGGTTCACACCTGCTCTGAGAGATAGAGCACCAACCCACCTACAATTCCTAATATACTGCTGCTGCGATTTACATCAAAACCCACTTGCTTAAAATGAAATTGTCTGTCTCGGTTATAAAATGCACAGCAGCTGGTTTTGGGATATCAGATTCTGATTGAACTCCCAATGATTAGAGTCTGATTTCCATAATATGTGAGAAAGCTCCCAGGTTAGATAAGACGCAAGCATCATTCGAAATCTGTCAGACTGTCTATAACCTCGATCTAGCAGTATATTTACATGATGGATTCTGGACAGTGCAATATTGCACTTTAATGAAAATGACTTGAGGAAAATTGTTTTCCAAGAACTTAATTCCAAATAAGAATTCTAATCCATGTGTTCGATTTGTCAAGGTCTCCAAGATCTTCACAGGGTTTATTGTAAAGTGTAGTACTGTAAAGTGTAGTACTGTGGCCAAGTAATTTGCACGTAGCAATGTCCCACAAACAGCCAGGAATGGCCAATTTTATCCGGGGGATTGTCGGCCAGGATACTGAGAGAAACTCCTTTCTTTTTCCGAGTAGTGGCATGGGGTCTTTAACGTTAACCTGTACAGGTGGATTCCACCTCTGTTTAATGTCTCATCTGAAGGACAGCACCTTCGACAATGCAGCACAGAATCAGTGCTGCACCGGAGTGTCAGCCTGGACTGTGAACTCAAAGTCCTGATGTGTGGCTTTCTGATTCAAACGAGAATGCTCCCGAGTGTGTGCGTGTGTGTGAGAGAAAGAGAGAATGAACTGGATATTTGCCCTTGGAATGTCTCTTAAATTCTACAAACAAAATGAGTCTGCAGTGTGTTAGGCGCTGATTTTTTTTCCTTCCTATAGCTCCAAGTGCCGATTGTGTATATCGGTTGGCGCGGGCACTGAAAGGGGGGCCCTGTCTCTCTGGCCCCCTTATCATTGACGATTACATGCCTAAGGCAGCACTGGACGACTGCAAGACAGCTTTGTCTTCTGCCTGCTTACTCTCACTGTCTCAGGAAGGATGTGTGGAAGTGCGTTGGGGAAGGGGGCGTGGTACCATAAGATAACATGTAGGTTCAGAGGCTGTCTGAGTCTGGCTACTCAAATCTGCAATGTACTGTGTGTTGCCTTTTTTGGCATTGTAATGTGATGCCAATGGAATATTATTTGTTTAGTAACTTCAGATGTAAGGACCCTGACACAGACAGCTACTTTTGAACAATGGATTGATGCATAGATTTATATACACACGCAGCAGAAAATGGACGTTCGGCCCATCCAGTCCCTGCCAGTGCCTCTACTCCATCTCTACTATATCCCTCTATTCCCTTCTCTCTCCTGTATGAATCAGGTTTCCTCTTAAATATGCTGATGCTTTCTGCTTCGACCACAGCTTCCGGTACCGTTTAACATATTACTCAACTGCAGGGAATTACTCTGAATCCAGGTCTGGGCAGTTTTTATTAATATAAATCCCTTGCAAGAACGTTTGTGAAATCCTGTAAAGGAGATGATTCTGTAAGTAAGTAGGGTGACTGCTCTGAAAGTATTGCTGTCTCCTACAATTCCATTACCCGCATGTTAAGGGTGGCAAAAGCATGGCCAGGTAATGGCTTAAAAATCAGACGAAGTGAAGGGGAGGTATTGCTCTCCCGTTTGAAAGAGAGAAGCTTTAGTCTTGGAAAAATGCAACTGCGCTTCCTGCGAGGGAATTTTTTTTTAACCAATGCAAATGTTGGAGCTCTGCGTTGAGAGATGGCCAAGTGCCATTGACAACAAAGTGAGCTGCACTTTCGCTTGGAAACTGCCCAGACCTGTCAGAAAACCCACCGAACCTTGAATCTGTACTGAACTGTAGAGAGTCTCTCAGGATTACAAGTGCAATTTAGTCCCTGCTTGAGGTTGTGCTTGTTTTTTTCCCCCGTTGCACCGGTTATTTTTCGAGTGTTTCTGTTTTGACGATCGCTTCGGGTTGCTCTAATATTTCTGCTGTCTTTTCACTTATTTTTGGGTGTCTTCTTCATTCTGTTGTGCAAATCAATCTCGTTTTTACATTATTATCCTCCCCATCCTCATCAGTAATTGTGTGAGGAATTTTTTTTTGGTCAGCCAGGTGTCTGACACATGCGGAAACCCATCACCATGCTTAAGAGTCTCCAAACCAAGCTGCAAATTTCATGCATCTCACCCACCCACATGGAAATCTCAGGGATAGATTGTTGGGATGAAATGCGCTCTCTCTCCCTGGTGGGAAGCGTCCATCCTGCTTACCTAATTCCGGAGAGTATTAGGTGCAGATTGGCAAGAGCCAAACCTTGGGGACCCCAAAATGTGTGTTGGCGGTAACTGCTGGAGTCTAACCAGCTAAAGCTGTTTGCCATTGATATTGTTGTCGGGCAAGCTTTCCTGCTGTTTGTCCAGTTAAGACCACCCTACTCGTTAGGACTTTGGCTTGCAGAGTTAACAGGAGCTGAGTGGGAACTCATTGTGAGCTTCCTGGTGGGCAATGCATCTCAGCATGAAATGCTTGAGAGCATTGCTACCGTCTTGCTGCCGCAGCTCAAGCACACATCCCTTCTCATTGAGCCAAAGCTGAGGAGTTTAAGCAGCAGCGATGTAGGTAGTGACCAGATCCAGTGAGCTTGCTACTGTTCAAGCCTCACCCTCTCTCTCTCTGTCTGTGCCTGTCACTGGTCAGCAGGTCTTGTCTTCATGGGGGATCACACTCGACGGAGGTCTGTGGATATGCTGCTGGCTTTCGTGCTCTATTAGAAAATGAAAACCAATTTGCCACCTATAGATTAATCAGGCAGCAAGGCAGGCCACAGGCCTTTAGAGATTCGATGCAAACCTGCTGGGAAATCAGACAGGCTGCTGTAATGTGGTTCATATACCCCCTTGTTTACCCAATGGAAACCCACCGAAGAATGAATTTTCTGCATGTAAGCCTGCGATTTTAAAAGAATGGAAATTGAATAATAACCCGAAGAGATTTTGTAGTGTGATTGCAATGTGGCAACCGAACCTGCATAGCCTTTGACCAGTCAGGGGGTGGGTGTGTGTGTGGGATGGGGGGGGTTAAAACCCCCACAAAAGGTCCTTTTTTAAAAAAACAACAGCCGATTATGTTGTGCAAAGTTTTTTTTTAATTATTTTTTAAAACCACTTTCTGTGTAGACGGTGTGGGTGTGTTTGTTGCGGGGGGGAAGAGAGAGGTCAAGATTCCATCGAACCTTGCAGCTGTGTACAATGAACGGAATTCAATTGGAGTGGGATTCCCAGGATACATCTTATTCTCCAGAACATATATTTTTGGGAAGCTGCAGCATTAACAACGTGAATAAATACATGGGAAATTGCTTCCAAATTAACTTTTTACTTTTTTAAAAAATATAATAGTTCTCTTTGTATGCAATGGTTTCATCATTGCATTATAACCGTATCACAGCTATTTGCTGTAATCAAGAGAAGCTTTTTCCTGTGTCTTTAATTCTAGCTATTCTACCTTTCCCCTCTTTCCTCCTCCTTTGTCTTTCCCTTCTTATCCCCTGCCGTATTGTGAAAGCTCTTTAGCTCCATGCAGCTTTGTGCAGGTCATTGCTTTCAATTGCCTTGGACACTGTCCATCTCAAGACAGTCCTGCTTGGAAACTGTCCCTGTGTTATATGTGCCAGGAGAGGCTCCTGCTTTGTTATAAGCTTAACATTTGAACTTAACTCACTCGAGATCAACTGAATATAGTCTCTTCTTCCCCGAAACCTGTTACCTTTCCCCTCCTCTCCCCATCTCTAGAAAGAAAATTATAATACTTTTTAATACAGCTTTAAGGGCTCAGTTTTTGTGAAGCAAATATTAATAACACTTAACCCGACACCTTTCATGACTGGAGGGCATCTCAAAGCACACCGCAAGATATACCGTAAAGTGTGGTGTCTATGTGTTTTGTAGGGGTACGTGGCAGCCAACTTGACCACAGCAATGTTCCATAAACAACCGTGAAGTGAATGATCAACTTTATCTGTGGGATTGTTGGCCAGGACACCGGGAGAGAAACTCTTTTCAAGTAATGCCACAGGATTTCTAACGGGTCCGCTCAGCTGAGCCAGGCTGTCAAAATCTTTGATATTTCTTTGTGATATGATATACCTCACTTGTGTAACACACAGTCTTTGTGCAGGTAACACCATTCTACACCAAAGACAACAAGTTACATTTATATCCTACCCATTAGAGCTTTGGTTTGTAGGGTCGAGGATAAGTTTGCATTTTATGTTTAGAAATAATTCAGCGTTATTCTTCCACACCTGCCGTGAGCATACACACACTTTTTTTGTTTAATGTTCCTTCTGCTCTGGGTGGCTGTATGTGCATTGATGTCGCATCTCTTTCTGCTTTCTTCCAGAATTTTCCTCCTGGAGCTCATTCAACTTCGCAGGTGGCTGTAAGACAGATACTGTTGAGATGTGCATATATAAATACAAGTCTTATTTGTTTGAGTACGTTAGTTAAATGGAGTAAACCTCATTTTAAAAAAATATATTTGCTACTGCTGCAAGGTGATATAGGTTCAGCTGTACACACACACACACGTCTCTTGGTGTTGAGACATAATAATATATAATAATAATCCTTGCACTTGATATAACGCTTTATCACGTCTTCTAGACATCTCAAAGCGCTTCACAAAATTACACAAATTAAGTAAATTGACCGTATATTTTGTGGGCAAAACTCGGCGGGCAATTGCGCACAGCAGCGTCCCAAACAGTTGTGGATTGAAGTGACCAATTTGTTATTGTATTTTTATGACATCTTTGAAATGGAGTATCAGCATTCATATCTTTGATAGTGGTACTTGAAGGGGAAGGAGAAGAGTGAGACTGCTCATGTGGGGGTCAGGAGGGGTGGAGGAGTGGGTTGCTGTGGGCTTGTCAATAGCTAAGACATCAAACTAGACATCTAGCGTTAAGGCAAAATTTCCGTACTCCAATTACGCTTCCTTTTCTGCCCCTCACAATATTTCTGGATACTCAATAGTGCAAGTAAACTTTACATTATCCTGACATAATTTGCTGGTCCACCTTTTAGCACCCCCCTTCCCCACATACACACACACACGCAACCTTCACAATTGTGTTTGAAGCTCTGTAATGATACGAATTGCAAGGTTCATGCAAGTCTGCTCTTCATTATCACATCTCACCAAAACATCCACATTCTGTAATGTGGGATTTGATGCACTTCATTCCCTCCCCTCAAAGCTCTCCTCTCTAGCTGTTTTGCTGAATGTATTTGATATGACTTATCCGTTGGCTCGGGTTCTGTAAGGGCCAAGCCATGAATCACAGAGGCTGAACCGGAAACTGGTATTGAGTAAACCAACCTCGGGGCTTTTGTAGAAAGTTTGGTTCTAATTTGAACTGATGCCGAGATGATCTCTCTAAGCTTTTGCTCGGCAAAATGACCCTGGTTTAGTCAGACCAGACCGAGACCGTTTGCGGAACCTTTTCCTTTGTTTCAAAATTTACAACAGGCAATGAATTAAACCGTAGGGAATGAATAACATTAGGAACTGTACCTCTCGCACAGCATTGCATTCTACTCATCAAATTCTCTCTGTTAAACTCTACGTTCACTCCTCATGGATAAATGGGCAGATGAATTATAAGGTATTGTGCCACATAAGCAATACTCCTGGTTTGTCTTATCTGTCTTGAAGTCCAACCTGAAAACCTACTTCTTTGACCTCACCTAGAGGAACCTTTGCTCAATATCCAATTCCATCCTGTGAAGCATTCCGAGATATTATCCTATGTATAGCACTTTGGGACATCCTCTTGACGTGAAAGGTGCCATACAAATCTAATTTGTTTATGTTGATATACATGCTATTTACATGCAGGGTACTATATTAATGCAATTTGTTGCTGTTATATCTTCAAAGTTGGAGGACATAATAAACCTAATAATCCTTGGATTTGATTTTGCGTCTTCCACATCAGGAAAATATCTCAAAGCGCTTCACAGGGTTTTCTGTGAAGTGTAGTGACTGTATTCCAAGGACGAATATGGCAACCAATTTGTGCACAAACAGTCACAAAGATTTTTACCTGGCGGATTGTTTGCCAGGATACCAGGGGAGAGAAACTCCCTTCTCTTATCGGCAGATTATAGAAATGTGTTACCTGAAGAGTCTCTGGGATTTTTGGACATCTGTAGTCCAAAGACGAGTTCTATTACCAGCAGAATTGTTGGCCAGGGAGTAAGGAATTGATCTTGCGATCCCTGTGATGGAGCCTGGAAGATCGACCAGAGGTCTTACCACTAAAAATCTATCTTCGAAAGGAATGCATCTGTCCAGCTAATATTGAGTGTTGGTTCCATAAGTGGCACTCCATGACTTTTCCTCCAGGAGACCATCCCAGCATGTGGATAAACATCATGTTCTAATTACACTTCTATAACCTGTTTTACATTGCTTCAAAGCCAATTCTTTTAACAGGCCAATATCCACGTCCTTCTGGCATACCCTCAGCAATGTTTCACTTGTAGTGATGTTGCAATCGCCAATCCCCAGATGTTGGATTATTACAAAAAAATTAGATCCAGAGTAGCCTCAAACAGGAGATGTAAACTCCCTGTGATTAAACATTGAGCTCACAGTGTAGACTGATGCTCCATTACAGTCCTGGAGGAGTGCTGCATTGTCGGAGGAGCTGTTCTTTGGATGAGATGTTAAACTGAGCTTCAGGTGGACATTAAAGATCCTATGGCACTATTCAAAAGAAAAGGAAGTTTCCCCTGATGTCCAAGCACCCACCTTCCCCATTAAATGCATCATTCACTTCATGGGTGTTTGTAGGATTGGCTTCTATGTTTGCCTACAAATGGTTGATACACTCTCTAGTAAACTCCTGTGAAGTGCTCTGAAAAGGCACAGTGACATAAGGCACACTACCTCAAATGCGAGTAGGAACATCTGTCTTCCGTTTAGACAATTAACACACTATGTTATAACCAGGCTTTGCTAATAAGGAGATTTGGGTCATGGACTCCGACGTTTTCTTACCCCCAAAACAATCCCAAAACTCCACATCGCGGGGTCCAAATCACTCGGTCCACTTTGAATTGCGCTTGAAATCTGGTTGTCCAGTTTCCTAACGTGACAATGGGATGCGAAGCGACGTGAGTCGTTTTGAAATTCGACTGTTTATATAATAATAAATAGTAATCCTTACTTTTGATATTGTGACTTATCCCATCTTCGAGATGTTTCAAAGCTCTTCACAGAATAAGGTTTCAAGTGAATTGACTGAATGTTTTAGAAGGATTTTTGAGCACAAAGGACACGGATGGCTTTCTGCGGGTGGGCATGCATTGTGACGTGACAACGTGGAAGTACTTACTGAACATCGCGCCCCTTTCTAAACTTTATAAACTTGAACCCCCACAACCACTGGCTTATAAAGCCACACGGTTTCATCGATGACACGCAAAGCATTTGGTGGTGTTGCTTTTCTATGCATGTAATGTCCACTCTTAACTATGTTTTCACGTCCTCACCTGCTTTGTCTAACCTGTTCCTTTTGTTTGACTCGACATAACCCACTGGGTTAATCTCCCAGCTGATGTCCTAGTTCAACGAAGCCTCCCTTATTCCAATTACATTACACATTTCCTTCAAGCCATGTGTTTCCAATTCTGCAAACCTGTTCCACATGCTCCTATCAATGGTATAAAATTCATCTTTTCTCCCATCTGTTTTATTGTTTCTCTCTTTTGCCCTTTGTTCCTTTCTCCCCCCACCCCCCACCCCACTCTACACACATGTAATTGTCTCCTGGGGTCACTTATTTACACTTTTACAGCTTTGGAAGAATAGTATTGCTTTCCATGAGATATGTTTTGTACCCAGCTGACTCAACAGCTGTTTTAACCCTTTAAGAACCAAGAAACTCATCCTTCCTCTCTCTCCCACCACCCCCACCTGCCCCCCGGGTGCTGAATACAATTGGTGGAATTCAGTCAACCATCTGTGGTAGTCTTGGTAGTCTAGTTCCTGAGCCAGTCAAGTCCGCAGTATACTCCAGGGCATGGCTGATGACAGCACAGTCAGAGTCAGAGTCAGAGTCCTAACAGGTAGGGTGGTCTGAGCTGGGTTGGTCTGAGGACACAGGGCTCACTGGCTGTTATTTTACCCATCTGACCTGGTTGGCGAGGATCTCTAATCAAACCGAGACCCTCACTGGCGTAACCGAGGAAGCAAATCAAGGAAGATCTCGTAACAGGTTAAAGAACTGAACCTGCTATGCCTTGCACCAGAGTCTCAACACATTGCTGACATTGTGTGGTTCCTGCAGGCAGCTTTCTTCATGAATTATAAAATAACACAAGCTTCAGTTGACCCACTTGAAATGCATTCGTTCATAAATGTTTGAGCTCATATTTATTTCGCGGTTGAGTTTTGTTTTGGGGGCAAAGGCACTTTATTGTCGTCAAGTGGCATCAGCCAAATGTTTGCACACTCCTTCGAAGTTTTCCATCCGTCTCCAGCACATTGGGACGTCCTCCTGCCGTGAAGGGCGCTGTACAAATGTGATTTGCTGTTGTCCTCTCCATCCTACTTTATCAGAATCTGCCTGTAGCCGGCCAGATGGGAAAGTGTTTGGTTGGATTTCTCAACCTCACTGAAATTCAGCTTAACCTTTGCCCTTTACTATCCCTTCCCTGCATTCTGGCACACAAACAAATGGGAATGGTGGGCGGTAGGGGGGAGGGGTGGTTGGGGAGAAGCAGGGATGTTAGCAAGGAGATGCAAAGCGAAACAGCCTGCAGCAAACAATTTGTAACTGTTACTGCTGCATTCTGCCCGTTACGTAACGGCAACACCAACACCTTGCGTTTACAATGTGGCTTTCACTCGGGGCAGCGTCGCGGAGTGTGAAGACGCAACATAAATGCAAGTTGTCTTGAATGCAACAAATAGTGTTGGGGCGTGTTTGGCAGGGGCCTGCTTTTGGTTTGTTTCGACGGTGCCAAACTTAACAGTCGATGGCCACTCAAACCTACCGAAAAAAACCTCTTTCTTTTTAAAACGGAAAGTAATGTTTCGAGTTCCCACTTTGCAGTCTCGACAACTCGCCAACAACTCACTTGGCGCGTGTTGTGGAAAGTCAGCTTGGTGCCGGCCAGCACAGGTGCAGAGCAGAGCGAGTTTAAACAACGCCTTGCTGTACCTTGTAGCTCTTGTGCTGGTCAGTGCCTTTTTCAAAAGGTTAAATATCACAACAAGAGGGTTCTGCAGAGCACCGCTGCCTTTCAGATTCCAATAGCAGGTGGTGCTATGTCAGGCACACAGAGCCGGGTTGTGTGTAAATGCCTTGTTTGTTACAAAGGGGGATTAGCCACTGTGTGGGCAGAAGCTGCCTCAAAGGGGGGGGATGAAAATGCCATTCTTAAAAACAAGAACCGCATTGCTAATCTATAAAAGAGTGACAGACTGGCACATACGAGTCCCATGGAATCTCCATTTGTCACTGGCTCTGCCTTAGAATGACTGAATGACTAATACAGCTCTTTGAGTGACTATTGTTTGCCCTACAGTATGCATGAAACTCCCTCGGAATTCAGACTGAGAAAACAATGAAGGTACTTCTCTCTCTCTCCCTCACTCTCCTCTCTTTTATTTTGATTCAGTTCCACAGCTTGGCTGTGGTGATATTTACTGGCAGCAACCTACAGAACGATTGCCAAGCAGTTTTAAGAGTAACAATGACTTTCTTGTTGGGGCGTTTTGTTAATTCCAGCCCTGTAGCTTCCCTGGACGCATTGCGAAAATCTTTATGGATTCTATAAGTGCCAATATTTTTTTTCCCCCTTTCTCTATTTCTATCTCTCTCGCGCCTCTTTGGGAACTGATGACGGTTGATCTTAATTTAGTGGTTTACTAATTTATCTCCATTTAGCTGCAGCAAGTAATCCCCAGTTTTGACGAGATTAGAACACTGATGCATGAAAGTCGCTTCTCGGATGGGGAAAACTTACTGACGGAGCTTGATAGAAAAATTAACATTGATTCCTATGATTAATCACCTTGGGTAAGCCACTTAGATAGCAGGCCGCTGTGAAAAATTCTGATGCTGCGTGAGGCAAAGTGAGATTTAATCGTTTCTCAAGCATTGTAATGTGCCCACTTCAATATAACAACAACAACTTGCATTTATATAGCGTCCTTCTTGTGGTGCAGCCTCTCGGAGTCGGAGGGAGGGAGGAGGTGACCGTAAGCACAGGTCGAAGAGCAATGTCTTCTGTCATTATCTAAAAGAGGGGAAGTAGTGGGGAAAGGTTGATGGATTAGGGGGAGAGAGTTCCAAATCTTCGGGGCGCAGCGGCTGAAAGTGCAGCCGCTGATGATGGAGCAGAGGGGCCGAAGGACAGGCAGGAGGCCAGAGCCAGCTGAGCGGCGGCGGCGGGTAGTGGAGTGGGTAGAAAGCAGATCAGAGAGGTAGGGAGGTGCCAAGGCCAAAACGATGGGCTGATGTGCAATGCAAGTTGGCCACAGTCTTCTAATTGTGGGTATTTTTGTGGTGTTTTGTCATTCGGATATCCACAAATAAATGACCTAAATTTGGGAATGCCACGAGTACATCTTTCAGAACAAATATCATTTCCTTTGATCCCGTGTTAAATAATTCCAGCAACGTCAGATGGGTATCTGCATTGTATTGCACAAGAGAACCAAGGTTGGGCAATTCAAATGAGAGGGAGACCATGAGAGGGTCAAACATAGAAGAGTACCAACAACAACCTGCCCTTTGCGAGGTAGCACTTAAACCATTAAATCATTCGTATTGTTCCATCATTTTATTTCCAAGGTGGCTCACTTGTAATCTTGTTGAACCGAACACACTGCTTTCTCTTTTCTCTCTCTCTCTCTCTCCCCCTTTCATGTATCTTCCTATCTAAACGTTACAATCTGCACTGCACTTGTGTCTCTCACTTCCCTGGTGCTTTGCAGGTGTCTCACTAAAATTGCCTTTGCCGGGGTGTTCCATTACCTGAAATCAGGTCTACCCACCTTCTCCGATATGACACAAGGATCAAAATATGCATTGTCTGTTGATACAAGCTCCCCTAATGCTGGTGGGCTTACAAATGATTCTGAAGTTGGCATTAAATGCCATAATAGAGTGTGATGGGAGCGGGGTGGTGTGGTGGTGGGGGGGGTGAAAGAAATTCCAAACAGGTATTTCTGCTCCTCAACTCGTGAAGTGGTCTTCAGAATACAGCCCCTCCCAGATATCTGCTGACATGCTGTCAGTAACGAAAAAAAAGCTTTTTAAACATTAGTACTTCCATTAGCAACACTTTAGGAGCTCTGGATGAGTGAGAGGTAAATACCGCGTTTCACTAGGCAGCAGCGTAGTCCGGACTGGATCGTGGCTTTTTTTTAGAAAGAGTTTGTGTTCAGCACCTCTGATGGCCTGGTAGATAAAGGCAGCGCAGGGTTGGAAGAGCTGTGTTAACTGAATGTTGGTTTGGAATTTCGTCTGTGGTTAGGAAGGGGAGAACGTCCAGGGCGTCTACTCCTTATTCCATTCTTGCCCCTGAGTCAGAATGTTCCTTGTTCAAGCTCCACATTGGTACTTGGAATCCCATAGTCTAAACTGATGCTCCAATGCAGTGCTGGGGGTGCATTGCATTGTCAGAGGTGCCGTCCTTCAGATGAGACATTAATACAGTCTGCCTTTTCAGGAGGATGTTGAAGATCCCATGGCACAATTCGAGAATGGAGTTTCTCTTTCCCTGTGTCCTGACCAACAAATGCCTCAAATAAAATTGGTCACTCATTCAATGGCTGTTTGGGGGACACTGCTGTGGGCAATTGGCTGCCGCTTTTCACCCACAGAATACGCAGTCAATTCACTTTATAGTATATCCTGTAAAAAGCTTTGACACGTCTCGACAACATAATAAGGGACGATATAAAATGCAAGGCTTATTATGAGACCTCTTCTGTAAGGTGTGGATGGAGGGTAAGGGTGAGAACAGAAAGGTGCTCAACTGCAGCGCCCACCCAGCTCCTTCTCTTACATCTCTGGCCTCTGTTCTACACATGTGAATAGGAAATGTAGTTTACAGACTTTTTTGGTGTCGGCCGGGTGTCTAACACATGCGGAAACCCACCCATCACCATGCTGAAGAGTATTCAAACCAGACTGAGAGTTCCACATGTGTGCAAAATTATAACTGCATGTATTAGAGGAACACAAGTGTTGGAATCCAGGACTTGTGATTTAAGCCAACTCTGGTTGGTTTTCAGAGTGTGGTACTGACTGTAATGGAGTATAGCTACTTATTTTTCAATGTTAGTTTTGATAGCCATGATACAGAGGAGCCTGGTTATAATACCTTTCGATATAGCCTTGCTTTGTGAGGCAGGTAGTTAACAGAACACAAGGTTTTGCTACTGCAGGGTTCTGCTGTGTGCGTGTGCGTGTGTGTGTTCGTGTGTGGGTGCATGTAATAGGAATTTGTTTCAGTGTGTTCTCATGCACGCACTAACTGTTTAACAAGCATATGTAGAATGAATGGCCAAAAGTCTACATACCACTTCAATTATCCACTGTGCAGTGTGGCACAGTGCAAATGCCTCTAGATATATAAAAGCCTTTAATAAGCAATGCTTCATACTGTGAGGAAGTATGTTATTGTCTTGTATCCTGGGCTTGTGTCAACAGTGATACTAATTTATCAGAATCATTTCCTTTAACATGTATTGCTTCCCATTTCCTTCAACACAGATTGCAAATGTATAACGAGTAATTGATTTGCTAAGTACTAATTTCTTGCATTTTGCAGGTCCCTTTACGTTAAAAACAAACTTCTGAAATGCTTTGCACAAAGTCTAATTGAAGTGAAGCAACATAGTGCTAAATGGGCAAAGGCAGTAGGCTTATCTGCGCTAGCAATGAGCCAGAAACAATCATGTGCAAAACCAATTTATTTGACAATCTTAGGGATTAAACTTCGATAAGAAAGAGAATAATAAAACAGGTTCTGTAGGAGAAAAACTCCAGGTATATGGCAAAGATGCTAACCTGGGTGTACGGAGTGTGCAATTGTTGAATTTGGCATGAATGAAGCTGGGTTTTGCTAGCAGATGAACTAAAGGCTTGAAATTGTACTTGGGCTCAGCCTGTGAGAAACTGCTGCCTATCCGTGTCTTCATAACCCTGTGATTTTTTTTCTAAAAAAAATACAATTCTATACGCTCAGCACAGATTATGGATCAGAGTTGTTACGGTCTGGAATGCACAACAGATTCAATAACTTTCAAAAGGGAATTGGAATAGGTACTTGAAGAGGATATGGTGAAACAGTAGGGGAGTGGGACTGATTGGGGACACAGGCACGATGGGAATAAAGGCCTCCTTATGTGATGTAATATTTTATGATCCAATGGTTCTATAAAACCTCAAAATTCCAGCTTGATTTACTCTCTACCACCCTGTATGCCTTAATAAAAAAATTAAGATTGCACAGTATTATGGATAATTCTGAAAATTTACCCTGAATTTTGACGAAGGGTCGTTCAAGATCCACTGACCATCAAGATGAAGATAGTATTTAAGAATTTTCCACATTTCTGTACACAATTGGCTGCAATATTTTTCCCACAAAATATATAGTTAATTCATCTTACAATATATTCTATGAAGCACTATGAGATGTGATTTTCCACTTAGTGGTCTCACTGACATAATCAGGTGCTATTTCTCATGGAAGGACTTACTTCTGAGCAATGTTTAAGATTTAAGACCGAATGGAGCTTTTTTTATATAATTTATAAGGTTTTTTTATTTATTGCCAAAAATGTATCTCAGTAGGTTCGAGCCAAAAAGGTATGACTAGTTGGTGCTTCCTTGTAATTCAGAATGAGTTGGAATTTGAGGTCTGAATGTGATGAAAAGCTGAGGGACTATTTTTGAGACTAAACGTCTTAAAAATATGCTGACAATGAGCTGAACAGACAAATTCTTTAATGGTAGACTGAGTGCAGCCTTAGGCAGGCGATGATCTCATACGCTGCAATAACTGAAGACGTGTCTGGTCTGGTTTGCATGGTTGTTAATGAGTTACCAAAGACGGCCAGCAAGAAATTGTCAATTTGAAGA
This sequence comes from Callorhinchus milii, assembly GCF_018977255.1. Lineage (NCBI taxonomy): Eukaryota > Metazoa > Chordata > Chondrichthyes > Chimaeriformes > Callorhinchidae > Callorhinchus > Callorhinchus milii. The sequence goes on along the minus strand of NW_024704752.1, from coordinate 4,232,919 downwards.
AACAGTTATGGATAAGTTTGAAGGCACAAGACTGCTGACCATGATTGTGTAGACGGACGTCACAGAAAGTGCTGTCCCAGAAATGATGCACGATTCTCATTGTCCACACCTCTACCATCCACCACCCCACTGAGATCTCAGTCTTTCCTCAATCTATGTGCCAGGTTCTAACCAACGAGTCACATAAGTAAAACACTTATAAACCTGTCTTTATTGCTAGCAGTAAGTGGAAAATCTGGTTCCTACAAATGGTAAGATCACCCAGTTACACCCAGAGGTCTGAATGTTTGACAACAAAGAAAATGCTCCGCTGGTGATCTGCCTCTGTGATAGTGCAGTGTAAAATATTCCCTTAAGCTAAGTATTGCATGCTTTGCATGGTAGGGCAGATTGCAGAAACCATGAACTTCTGCACTTAATAGAAGTTCTTACTCAAGTGTTTTTTTGTGTTGGAGGGTTTTTGGCTTCAAGAGGTTAATTCCTTACTGTAGAGAATGGGGCCTTTTTACTTTATAGTGTCAAATGGAACGATTCCTGTGCTGCACATATGTAGAGTTCCTACAGCAGGAAGATTTAACTTGTCCTTTTACATGAGTAACTTTGTGGTGTGAACTAGGTTCCCAGCAACAACTAATTACACTTGTATAGCGCCTTTTACGTCAGGAGGACGTCCCAGTCTACACCTCAGGTTTCTTTAAGTAAGTCAGTCGTTATGGTAACCCAGAAACTGAATGACCAATTAACACTGACTTGTGGGAACTCTGCTGTGGATTCAGATTGATTCAGGATGGAGTTTGAACAAGTCGTTATAACAAATATCTGGTTTCCCGATTCAGGGAACTTTTTTTAAGTATACAGATTGTCTTGATTTAGATCCCATTCCATTTTCAAGTCTGTTTTATAGTCAGAGTTTGGCCTTTGGTTTTATTGAGTGTTTCCTACGCAGCTTTCGGTTTCAGGCTAAAGTCTCGAACAAGGGGGTCACAAATGGATTTACCTATCTGGCAAGCTTTCCCGCTGCTTATCCAGACATGATCATCCTACCCATTAGGGCTTTGGCTTGCAGGGTTAACAGTGCGATGAGTGGGATGATTCCCTGTCTTCCAAGTCCTGCTGATGACCCAGTTGGCTGTGGTGTCATCATCAGTGCCCTGGAATACTGTAGACCCTCCTGAGACCGCCACAGAGAGCTGGCTCAATTCTGACATTCCGTTGCCAAGCATGTCACCTTGGAGTCAGTTTAGTTCCATGTGGTCATTGTGGACTGGACTGTCTTGTCCTTCAGTGTAGAACATGGTGTGATTGTTTTGGCACTGAAGATATTGGTGGGGCTGGGGGAGAGGGGGAAATTTGAGCGCTTCATCCATGTGGATACCCGGCACGATACAACACATTCTTCTCTAATCCTTGTACAATTTTCTCCAACTGGAACATCTGTGAAATAAACATCTTTTATCCGAATACTTGTCTAAGACAACAAGTATGATAATTGCAGATTGGAATTAGAATTGCAAGGCAGCGAGATGTTCAACGGCACAAAGTGGTGCTTAGCTGTGGAGAATAACCATGTGGTACAGGATGGTCCCAATCATTCCACAGTTGAGTTCCTTGCGTGAATGATGTGTTAGAAAGGACTTTGTACAGATTATTGTATTCATTTCGAATAACGTGTGGCGCAGCCTGAGGCACTTGAGGATTCCAGTGGGATTGTAGATATTTTTTGAGCTGTTTCCAATCGTCGTTTAAGTAAAACAGCCTGGAAGTATGTAACGCTCTTCATGTAGGATGAATGTCTTGAGGTTCTGAACAATGGTGGAGCACCTCGCAGGCAATGTTAAGGATAGTGACCAAAATCACAGTTGAATATAATAATAATCCTTACATTGTACACAACGGCCTTTCATATTGGGAGTTCGTCTCAAAGCCCTTCACAGGATTTATCGAAAAATGCAGTGACTGTTTTTTAGGCAAACCCAGGAACTAATTTCCACACAGCAATTTTCCACAAACCGCTGTGAAGTGAATGATTGATTTTATCTGGGAGATTGATTTCTGGGAGAGAGAAACTCCCTTCTCTTTTCCAATAGTGCCATGAATCAGCTTAAACAGACTCATCGTGTAACTGTAAGATTAGGATAGAACTTCTCTCTCTCCCCCTCCCTCCCCCTTCCAAACTTAATTAAACCTTGTCTTCTCATTTGAGGGGAAGAATGTTTCACCGAGGGGTAACCCATTCTGCATGTGTTGCACTAATTTACTGAAAGAGCACCAAATGAATGTTGAAAGGTAGACCTTTATTTATACACATGAGAATAATGCCATTTGGTAAACATCCCATCTGCTCTGTGTAATGTGTCTGTTTCAGGTTAGTCGCTGGCTATTGGGTAACTCGCAGGGTATGAGTGTGTGAAACTGCCTTAGCAAATTAGACAACAATCTAGCTGATCGACATAAATATTTTTATCCTTCATGTGGGTCACTGGTCTGGATCATTTATAGATAGGATTTATGGCCTTTGAGGTTGGACCTAGACACACCCAGTTTCTAAATTATTCTGCTTCTAATCTGTTTGTGTGTCAAAATCAATAGTAATTACATAGTAGAGTAGCAATTCCAGATAGGAGTAGGCCATCTAGGCTACCTATCCAGTTTCCCACAAGATTCCTTCAATATATCCATCCCTGAAATCTAATAACCTTCTCAGTCGATGCAGACTTGCCTAGCTCCCTTTTGGAACTCCTTAATAATTATTGTTCACTGTTGAGTATAAAGTTTTAACAGTCAGAATGTTTAAAGTTTAACAAAGATTAGAATGAATGAGATGGATTACGTTTAATTTTTTTTAGAAGGAAAAGATGATGAAACATTTATATAAACTGTACAGCGCAGAAACAAGTCACTTATTCAAACCAGTCCATGCAGGTGTTTATATTCCACCTGAATCCCCACCCATTCCTTACTTCTTCCAAAGCATTCTATTCCCCTACCCCTCATTTTTATATCTAGCTTCCTCTTAAATGCCTCTGCACTATCTGCTGCATCCACCATTTGGGCAGCGAGTCCCACATTACCCTGCGTGTGAAGAAGTTCCTTCTAAATTCTCTTTTAGATTTCCCCCTATGCTGCCTCGTACTTGTTTGCCTGATGGAGCTGAGCAATGGCCAGAATACCCATGAAACAGAATTACTGTAAGATTTTGTTTATTTATTTGTTTATTTTTTCGGTGGTGCAAGCAAGCTTGTTTTGAAGTGAATTTATTATTATTATCTATTAGCGAGTCAATGAGTTTACTCATTATTGCAGTTTCAGAAGATGGACTGGGAGGAAACTGGCAATTTTGCTTGCACCTGCTGGTATGCAAAGTGTTAATACTGTGCCCATCTGGGTAAATCTGCCTGCTATGACCAGTCAAACAATGTTCCATTCATAATCAGGGAAAGGCTGAGGCTGAGAAAATGCCCAATGAAAGGTCAGAGCTCCACAGCTTCATCCTCTGTCTTTGGTTCCTTCCGTGGCCGCATTTTATAAATAATCATACAGTAATCCTCTGTGTGATCCTTATACGGCCCATGTTACGGTTTAGCATGCTCCAACTTCTAAGGTAGCGGTGGCTATTTTTCTTGGTTGTCCAACAAAATAAATTTTCTTGATCGAATATTTTTGGATTGATGCCATACATCAAGAAATATCCAATCGAGGAAAAACCCGGAAACGCACTTCCGATCAAACACAGACTTACTGAGACTAGTGCGGGCCGTAGTTTAGCCGGCGGTGTTCGAAGGCGTTATAAACCAATACAATTGACGTCTGTATAGGGTCTTTCATGGAAGCATGGCGTGTTGAAGTGATTAACACTGCTAACTGGGTACCCGAGCTGGGAGTGGGAGATGAGGGGATTGGTGAGGAGGGGGAAATGATGACCAGTGAAATAGAAGTGCAGTCAAGGGCATACGTCTTGAAACTGGACATGATGACAATTCTTGGAGCATGTGCTGTTGCAGTAGAGTTTTATTGCACTGTGATACGTTAAGAGTTGAATAAGCTGTTATTAAACCCGTTGAAAAATGGTCCCGGTGGTTACTTTACCATGTGTGAACAGATGAGCAGTGGTTTTGTTTTTCGCCTGAATTAGTTTCAGACGAATGCCTGCATGTGGCTGTCATTTGTGTGCTAACCATCCCTGCAATAACCCAAATACCTATTATTTTCTTGTAACATTCCCTAAATTGTCTGAGTACTTCTGTAGCACATTTGTCTCTTTTTAGTTTTGTTCGAGTTTCAAGTTCCTCAGTGCCTCTTCACTTTGATACTCGGCTGTTTCATAATAATAATATATAAAATAATCTTCTGGAATAGGGCAAGATCAAAGCAATGGCAATTAATTAGTAGAATGCTAATGATTTTCAAGTTGGCAGTCACAGATTCTGAAGGTAGAAAATGCAACCAAACACGTTATTTAATGCTTATCTTGGTATCTTAGTTAGTCGCACACTTGCCTCTGAGTCAGAAGGTTGTGGGTTCAAGGCCCACATCTGAATGTTGTGCTCACACACTCGATCGAGGCTGACGTTCGAATAGAGACCGTTCGTGTACTCCAGTTGAAACATTAAACCAAAGCCCCATTCTGCCTGTTCATCCCATGGCACTGTTCAAAATTAGAAGGGAGTATCTCCCGGTGTCCGGCCAAAAAGTTTTGTGAATTGCAAGTGCTCTCTGGATTTAATAGATCATGTCACAGTGATTCAGTCACTGGGTGTGACGGTCGCCGCCCATCTCTGGCTACGAGCACATCAGATGCTGCATTTGGAAGCAGTTATGAGTCGAGAGAGTAAACAAAAAGCTCCAAACTGAATAAATTCAATGGGTGAAATCCCAAGCAAAAAAAGGTTAACATTTCAAAATAATGTCTGAGGAGCGAACGTAAGGACTGGCAGGTTTGGATAGTATCGAAGCATCTGACGTATTTTGAGCTTTCTGTTCTATGTAGAGTGTTGTTACTCTGATGGATCAAATCAGGTGGAAAAGAAGTTCAGAGCCGGGAAGGGCAAGTTTAGGACAGAGCCTGGGAAATGGCTCTTTACAATAATCTCCAGTTGGGATGCGTTACCAGGAAGGCTTTCTGAGCTCAGGATTCCATTTAAGAAACCACACCTGATGCTTGCAATAGAAGGATGGAGTTGCTGTTTGGATGAGATAAATGGTCTTCCAACCCCTATGTTCAATGCCACTTATCACTGATGTAGAGTTTCTTTGGTGCCTGACACATGTGGCAACCCATTGCCATAGTTGCACGTCTCTGAAGTAATTCAATATAACCAAGCCACAATCCTCAGATGATATTTTTCTTAAATCTTACTAACATACTGAAATTTTAATTTAATAACAAGTCTGAGGCCAAATGACCACAGCGTTTTGGTTCCTTTTCCATTGCTATATATAACAGAACTCACTGTAATTGGACTTTCCAGAAACCTCTTAACTTTTTTTCTGTTGGGTATTCAATCAAGGTCAAAGGTGTCTGTCTTCCAGATTTTCCATTTCCTTGTATTTTGGGAAATACTGTGAAAATTTTAGTCAGAGCTCTTTCCCAGATGTTGCTGAATTGGGGTGTTAGTTGGTTCAATGTTCCCCATGTAAAAAACAGTAGGAGGGAGCAAGAAACAAGTTAAACAGGATACTGGGCTTTAGATTCCTAGATATCACACTATTAAGTGCTCTAGTCAGAGTACTGGGTCCAGTTCTGCCAAGGACTTAGAGGCAACGTGGAAGAGTGTGATGCGGATGATCCATGAGTGTTAGGGGAGTGATCGATGAGTAATGTTTAGACAAGCTCAAAGGCTCTTTAGTCTTAAGAGAAGATGTGTAGAGGTGTATGAAATTTTAAATGGAATTGATCAACTAAATCCAGAACAATGCTTTTGGATGCACTCAGACAACAACAACTTGCATTTGTATAGAAGCCCTCACCCAGGTTAGCATCCCAGAGTGCTTAACAATAAGAGGTCACAGGTTTAGAGATGTAAAGAACAATTTTAGGACCGACATTTTTCTTTACCCAGAAGGTAATCAATGACCGCAACAGGTTGCTGGGAAGTATGGTTGAGGCAAGGATTCTGAGATTCGTTTTTTGAAACAAAAACAACTTGATGCTGGGATGTAGGGCAGGTATGCTGGAAAGAAGAGCTCAAGTGGGCCTTCTTCATCCGAGCAGATCTTATGACTTGCTCTGGGTTTTGGCTGCTCTCCTGCTCATAATTATTGTTCCTAGCCACAAAGGTAAAGTTCAGTTCTCTGTGGTTATAAATTGGTTATTTACTTTGTGATATTTTCGAGATATTGCTGTGGTGCAAATTGGCTACCGCATTTGGCTTACAAAATGCGCAGTCACCCGCAGTAAAATCCTGCGAAGCACTTTGACGTGAAAGGCACTGTATCAAACATAAGGAACGTTGTGAATAGTGGTACAAAGTGGATTCCCCTTCTCCAGTGTGTGCGTTCTCTTTGCATTGGTTCCATGTGGCAGAGCACCTGAACCTTAATGCAGACTGTCAGCTGTCGGAGCCATTTCAGAAGTAAATTATCCAGCTGCACAATGCAGATGCATGTAACGTCTTCCAGACGGGCCAACCATCTCGCTGACCCCTTTAACTCATCGGGTATGTTTTCTAAAGTGGCTAAACTAAATCTCTTGCAAAGCAGTTGCACCCCGCCACCCTCCACCCCCCACGCCATAAAAATAATAACTATTGCCTCTCGAAATGTAACCGCAAATGTAACAATTCTTTTAATGCAACTTTGCGAAGCTCTTGCGAGCGAGACTGTTAGGCATAGTGAATTACGAGACTGGGCGAACAAAGTTTCAAAGTGGGCTTAAATGTGCGAGCTGCTATTTTGTGTGAATGGAATGCATTATGGCTTTTTTTTGATGAATCGACATGAAAGTGTACCTGTCTCTTGCAATTGCATTTTCTTCAGGCTTCGCCGTTTCCCGAGGAATTTTAATCATCTGCAATTTAGCTTGCGCACAAGCAAAATGCCCAGTCGTATCAGACCGTGCTCCTCTCGTTGAAAGCTGGGAGCCTGCCTGCCTCCTGCCCTGCAGGCTTGGAGATGTGCCGTGTGCCGTTTGCCTTTGGAGGCCCACATCAAAACAGCCCCGGCGCGCACTCCCTTCAAGTACATTAAACAAAAGGCAAAATACTGCAGATGCTGGAAACGTGAAATCAGAACGGCAGAATACATTAGCACCTTTCCCTTCAAAGGCTCCCGGAGTAAAATAAGATGCTCGCTGCTGAGAAAACACCTCTCTTTGTTACCCGAAAAAAAAAGGAACCTGGGAGGCGTGAAGGTCCCTTCCGTTTTGCTGGAGAGAGAGAAAAAAAATCTCTCTGAGTTTATGGCCCATGTCTTTTCTCAGCAAATTAAGCGTGTTACTCACCTCTAAAATATTCAGTCGGCATTCGTTATTATTAATCACCGTAATCCGAACGGACACAGCAATTTAAACAAATCGAAAAATCCCTCCTACTAGTTTTGGATTTGTTTTTGATGGCAGTTTATTGGCAAACAACCCCTGCTTTTATACATGTATTATTTATATATGTATAAATATATATGTGTGTGTATGTATGTGTGTGTGCATGTATACAAAAGTTTGAACACTCACTTTTAATGCTCATGGAGGCGAATTAACTTTCCAGCCAGCTGCTGGCGTGTCAGACAAAGAGCCCAGTGTTTCAGTGTTAATTGGTACAATGCTTTGGCTGTGAGGTTGTTCACTTTTGCTTCATTAAATTACATCGCAGGTATGGCCCCTATTAATGAGTGATTATGGTTCAGCAAGCTTTCACAAAAGTTTCTTCACGCCATAGTTTGCGTAATATGGCTTGGAGTCGAACACAAAAGGGAGCAGGACATATCTTTCAGATTGAATTTGCTGCTGCTGTTGTCCCCTCATTTAGTGAGGAGTGGCGGGTGAGGGGCTTGCTTCTGGGGGAGGCGAGTACAGCAATTTGGTTCAGTCCAGTCATGATGCCCGTATATTCACCCGTCCTAAGCTCCGTACCACTATCATATCAGTCCTAGGAAGGCTCCACTGTCTCCCTATCACCGAACAGATTGATTTCAAGATCCTCACTCGTTTTCAAATCCCTTCTTGCTGACCACAACCCGTTGGCTCCGCTCGACTGGCTCCGGTCTTCTGCATATCCTTCGTGCCCTTCGTTCCACCATTGGTGGCCGCGTTTTCAGCCACTACACCCTAAAACTCTGGAAAACTCTTCCTCTATCCCTCCCCCTTGTCTCTTCCTACCCCACCTTCAGGTCACACCTGAACATCTTCCTAGTCGACCCTGCCTACGGTCACCTGTCCCTATCCCTGGCCCAGCGTGGTGCTCTGCCACTGTCAAGCGCTCTGGGATGCTACCCCGTGTGAGGGGGGGGGTTACATAAATGCAAGTTGTTGTTGTTCATGCTGCTCTGTACCTGCAAAGTGTGGGTGGGAGGCTTGCTGTAAAAGGCTTTTCCCGTGGCAGTTTAACATGCTTCGCAACGCAATCGCAACTCCAAGCTTTGCTGAATCGAGTCTGATCGTTCCATCTGGCTGCAAAAGTTTTCTTTGAAATTGCTTTTGCCAGTGCAGATAAAATAATTCTTATGTTTGTGTTGTGTCTTTTCTCGTTTCCTTTTCTCACAAGTGGGATGTTACCCCTTAACGGAAACCATCCATTCTAATCCCAGGTACCTGCTTTTTTTTGTCAAATGTGTTAAATTCAGTCTTAAACCTAGACTTTGGTGACATTTCTCCTCATGGCCAGAGTAGGATCCACTAAGGTTTGAAATAAACAATAATAATTAATAATCAGTGTTTGGTACAAGCACCTTCCAAGTCGTGTGGATGTTTCAAAACACTTCATAAGATTTACTGTGTCGCATATTGACTGTACTTTGTGGTGATAAACAGATTTGGTACAGCGCCTTTCATGTCGGGATAACGTCCCAAAGCGCTTCACAGGAAATACTGTGCAGTGACTGCGGCCAATTTGCACACAGCAATGTCACGCAAACTGCCATGAAACGAATGACCGAGGCAAGAATTGGATGTAGGCTGTTGGCTACAAAAGGGGTCCACTTATAGACGGCTAATTGACTATCGTTATAGCTAGTTTCCTTTAACAACTTGTTTTTCCCTTGGCACCTTGATACTATCTCGTTCTGGAAATAAATGTTACAAATTTGCATGATGCGCACAGCTGCGAACTTATTACCTCCTTTATATAGTGACTCAAATATATTACAGTCCCTCACTGTTGGGAAAATTGCAGGAATAATGAGTGTGATGGATTGTTGAGGGAAATGGAAGTAATAACCAAAGTGCAGTAATTGTACTGAATTAATGGTAATAATCAAAGATGGCGTCCTTTTTACTGTTGATTTATACTCCTTTAACAAAGTTGAAGTTAAAATTGTACATCTGGGAGGCATAAATGTTCAGATTAATTCAGATTTGGCTTGGACCACCTGAATTTTGGATTTGATGGAATGTGAAGGTGCAGTGTACCAGTGCAGGAGGTGAGTCTCTGCAGACCATCGTCAAATGTGTTGATCCATTATTTCTCCCCTTTTTTTATAACCCAACCCAGGCAAAGGGAAATGCGCTCGCTTCCATTTCTCCACAGCTCAAGACCACACAGAATGCACAAGAATCGTTGTTTCCAGGACTAAATATACTACAATCTATTGCTGTCAAGCAGATAGCCGTTCGGCATGTCTTCCTGACATGAAAGGCGCTATACAAATGTTGTTCTAGCAAGCTGTGAGCTAACCTTCCCATCCTCGTGCCACATTTGTATAGCGCTTTTCAAGTTGGGAGGACGTCCCAAGGCACTGGACCGATAGAGTTTCGGACCCGAGCTGGAGGTCGGGTGGGGAGGGTAGCGGGGAAGCAGGGACATCGAAAGAACGGTCGAAGAGGAGGGTCTTGAGGTGGGTCTTGAAAAAGGCAAGATAGGGGGTGAGATGGAGGGACTGCGAGATGGAGTTCCAGAGGGTGTGGGCAGAGTGGCGGAAGGCCCACACCCCCAAAAGTAGGGCGAGCGAGGCGGGGGACATGAAGCAGGCCGGAGCTCGCTGAGGGAAAGGAGCGAACAGGATGGTAGGGGGTTAGGAGGACAGAGAGGTAGGGGAGAGCAAGACCGTGGAGGGCTTTGAAGGTGAGACCAGAATCTTGAACTGTGAAAGGCGCTATTCAAATGTAATTTTGTATTGTATCCTCTTGTGTGATGAGAAGCCAGTGGAGTTGGGCAGGGATGGGGATGATAGGGTCTGGTATGGGAGAGGACACGGGCTGCAGAGTTCTAGATGATCTGTAGCCTGTGGAGGGAGGAATTGGGAAGACCGACAAGCAATGAGTTTGCATAGTCGAGCCTCGATGTAATGAAGGCATCTATGAGAGTTTCGGCAGCCTGTGGTGTGAGAATATCGGAGTCGTGAGATGTTGCGTGGGTTTTGACTTGCCCGGGAATCAAACCCAGGTCCTCTCGCTTGCAAGGCAAGTGCTTTAACCAGTACGTTACAGGACTGTGCATTACTTGATGACATCGAGATGGCATCCTCACTATTCCATAGTTTGGTCTTTTTTTTATTAGAGAAGCTGGAGACGAGCGGTGCACAATTCATCATTTTGTTGTAGTCCGTCTGTTATCATGAATTCTCTGCAAAGTGGGTTAAGAAGCGTGGAGGAATGGACCTTGTGACTTCAGCTCCTCGACTTGTTCAACTGAGCCAAGCAGCTTTAAAATGGGGTTATTGCAGACTGCTGGACGATGGGTGCTCTGTGACTGTCGAAGTCTTTAAAATCGAGCCAGTAACTCTGAAAGCTTCTAACCGTCCCAACATTCATTAATATGAGTAATTGATCTGAAGGGCCGGAGTTTGTGGACGAACTTCAGATTGAGTTGCAGAGTGTATGAATTAGCGGTTAAGTGGCACCGACTGTAAACTTCAAAAGCTTATAGATTGAAGGAGGAACCAAGGAAATCCTGTGAAGGGCTTTGAGATGTTTTCCCGATGTGAAAGGTACTGTGTCAAATAAAGGATTATTGTTACAGAGTTAGCGATCTCACCATTATTGTGACTGACTGGGCCATAGGTCATTGGGGGTCTATCACACAGCATTCCCTTAACATTAACAATCTTTTCATTTACTTCTACGCAATGCAAATTCCTGTTTTTAAACGGGATTTATCATTAAAAGCACTTGTAATGTTAGTACCGTAGACGCGTGCTGTATACACAAGAGTCATTTGACTGTTTGGAAGGTCCATATCGAAGTATCCACAATCCAGGAGGTACTTTCTGGAACAAATGAACCGTAGTTGGAATTAAAAGATAGAATTCGTGGGCACTGTGGACAGCATCCGTTTATGACCTAACACTCAAATGAACGGATAAGGATTTGCATACCAAAATACAACCAAACTCCTAACCCGCTGTCAGCTCATCCTTTTGAAAGACATCAAAGTGAGCAATAAAAATCTAATGGAGTTCAGTTTGACAGAGTCTGCTTTTCTTCACTGATGTCTCTAAACAGCAGTAACTTTTTATCAAGGTTTTATACGTTCGGTGCGGTAATGATATCAATCCAGGGTTTTAGAACCTCAGGGTTGTTTTCATGTGGAGCATTTATTGCACTAAGGAATGAATCAAGCCAAGAGGCCTGTCTCAGTTGGCTGGAAATCTCTGTTCAGGTGGACGTTAAAGATTCTGTTGCACTATTTAAAAAGAGAAGGAAGTTTATGTCCTAGCCAACAATCCCCCAAAGTAAAATTGGTCATTCATTTCATGGCTGTTTGCGGGACATTGCCGTGTGCCAAGTTGGCTCCTGCATTCACCCACAAAATACATGGTCACGACTTTTCACTGTAAAATCCTGTGAAGCGCTTTGAGACGTCTTCCTGGCGTGAAATGAAGGGCCCTTTATCAGTTGCTATTATTAAAAATATTGGTCATTCACTTCAGGACTGTTTGTGTAACATTGCTCTGTGGAAATTCGTTGCATTTCAGCTACAAAATGCGCAGTGTCTACACTTCACAATAAAATTATGTGAGGCCCTTTGAGAAGTCTCTCAACATGAAAGGTGCAATATCAAATGCAATGATTCTTACTTATTATAAATATTATGGTGGATTCAACAGAAATCATGACAGCATTGATGAAGTGCATCAATTATTTTGTAATCTTATATAAGAAGGGATCCGTTTTCAATAATTCAGACATTTTGTGGAAGTTAAGTCTGGATCTGGATTGAGTTTTCCTCTCCGAGTGGACAGCAGAGATGGATTAAGTCTTGGAGACTGAAATCATGGTTCATAGTAGAAGCAGAACTAAATTGTGAGCGCAATCATGGTACACAGGCAGCTGGCTTTTGTTCATTTTGTGTGTTTACTTGCACTCATTATTATAAAGTACACAAAAGTTTAAAGTGACACTTCTCTCTGTTCCACTTCATTTCCCTTGTTGAGTTGATTTTGGACTGGGGAGGGAGTGAGGGAGCTTTTTTGGTGATTAAGTAATGGGCTGCATTGTTTAACGTAGATTGTTTAAGCGTGTCTGATAAGAGAAAGGTCCACTTGAAAGCCATTTTTGACTCAAGTGCAGGATTTTTCCTTTTCATGTCTGTAGCACTATGTTCCTGATAAGGGGAAGCAAGCCCTGGTCCCTTTTGTTCTTCAAACTGGATCAGAAGGTCACCTTGAGCAGTTCACAACTGTCTGGGCTCCGATGGACACATAAACACTGAACTCTGGAGTTTAAATGGAGTCGTGGCTTCAAGGTTGTTGCCTTCTTGCCGCTTTTAATTTCTCTATAGGGTGAGGGACGCTAAATAATGTAAGTTGCTGTTGTTTGTTTGGTGATGGAGGCACCCAACAATTTTCATAGGCTTAGGCTTGAGATGTCACTGAGCATAGATTATCTACTGGCTTTGCCTACAAAACACAATCACTACACTTTCCAGTAAATGTGTAGCTCAGTGGTAAGAGTACTCGCCTCGCAAGCAAGAGAACTGGGTTCGATTCCCAGCAGGGCGAAACTTTTGGCAAGGTTCCTTACTCCATACGCTGATAATAATCACTCAAGAAAAAAAAACAGTAATAAAACTGATCACTTTAATCCACGACTGTTTGTGGGACACTGCCGTGTGCAATTGACTGCCACATTTCGCCCACAAATCTACAGTCAATTCACTTTACAGTGTATTCTGTGAAGTGCTTTGAGGTGTCCAGAAGACGTGAAAAGCGCTATATCAAATGCTAGGATTATTATTATTAAATTCCACAAAACGCTTTAAGAAGGCCTCATGATGTGAGAGGTATTATATCAATTGCTATTATTACTATTTATTATTGTTAGCAAGCTCCTACTATTACCCCTGACTGTTAATTGCTTCTGATTCTGGATTTCTGACTGTGATCGGTGTGACCATACAGTAACTATGTGTCCCCTGATCTCGTTCAAGGTCCATCTCAAGATCTGCCTCTTTGTTTGCACTTTCAATCACCTTTCCCATCACCATCCTCCTCAGCTCCCAACTTGGGTGCCAAGCCCGGGATTGTTAAACCTGCCGATGTGAAAGGCGCTATATAAATGATGATTGCATTGAGCCCATCGTCAGTGATCAAACTGGACATAAATATCATTTTGTCTACCAACAGATGCTTTCCAATGCTTTGCAGAAAGTGAGCGTGGTTTCCAATGGGACCCTGAATGTAACAATAATAATAATCCTTGCATTTGATATAGCGCTTTTCACATCTTCTAGATGTCTCAAAGCGCTTCACAGAATATACTGTAAAGTGAACTGACTGTATATTTGTGGGCGAAACACAATAAAGATGTACATCTTGCTTTTTTGCTCTGAAAGCATTTTATTATGAACCCCAGCTGGCGGGGCTGTGGTCTGGAGGACAAAACCCTATTTAAGCACCATAAAACAGTTGGCTCGTCTTGGCAACCCCCAAATCCGAGCTTTCTTACTGGATTGAGTTGCACTGCTGTTTACATAGCCTAATTCGATACAGAAGAAGGTATGTTGGAACAATAGCAGGACAATTTTCAGATTAATTACGCCCTGTGCACATGTGGACAAATGTGTGGAGTCTTGGAAACTGAGCTCTTTCTTTCTCGATCCCCTCTTCTCCCCTTCCCTCCTCCGCCTCTTCCCTTCCCCTTGACCTAGTTCAATGTAAGTTGGGAAAACCAAAAGCATGAAGTGAAGCCAAGTAGAACAGCTCCTCGGGAGTAAGCAAGGCTATAAAGTTTCTCTTAACATCTTGTAATGTCTGGTAAGGAGGTGCTTTTTTTTTTGGCATTGTTTCTAGAGAGCGGTGTTTTGTGTGCTGGAATATTAGCCACGTTCGTGTTGTGAGGAACTTGACCTAGAAAGAGACGAATGGTTCAGAATCTGATGTCATAATTCCAGCGCACCACTGGCGACCATATTCGCCGGGGTCAACTCGTGGTCACACAGCCTGTGTCTATTCTAACCATTATAATGTCAAACATCAAGGCTGGGTTCAAGGCTAGAGGGCTTTGACTACCAATCTGCGGTACCTACGATGACCTGAATATTTTCTAAGCTTGTCTGTCAGGCTGCATTTTTTTTTTGAAAGTTCATCTGTAGGGGAATTGGTTAGCAATTCATTGGTTTTGTACTCTGCTTTGTCCGCAGCTGTGAAAATGTCAGATTACGCTGACGCACTGAGCACAGTTGTCAACTCCTTTGTACCCTGAGCCTTTTTTTTAAAACCCTCTGGCCATAGAGAGGGAGGGGAAGCATTGATGCGGTGTCTCTTGAAACTCCGCTCCCACCCGTTCATTAAGTCTTTTCCTTCTTACACTAGTAAGGGCTCTATCTAATAATTGGAATGGAGACTAATGATCAATACTAGATGTTCTCCTGTCTTTTCTTCCTCCATACTCCCCCCTCCTGATAGTTTCTTGTCGATCACTGAACCAAAACCTAGAGGGGGAGAAAGGGACTGTGTATCAATGATCTTGATAACTATCTTGAAACTTGATGATGTTAAGAACAGTAATTTTATCCATAAGAGTTACTTTATTTATTATATATGTATATAATAGAGATAAAAATTGTATTTAAAATAATAATCTTTACTTCTGAAACAGTGTCTATTCTGTTGAGCATCTCAATGAACTTCACAATTAATTGTCTCACAAAAAAGCCATGAAGTAAATTATAATTTTTTTTGGGTGGTGGGTGAGGTGGGATGTTGGTCAGGCCACAACAGTGGGAGAAACATTCGGACAGTGGCAAGGGATCTTTAAAGTCCAACTGAATGGCCAGACAATGAGATCTTGGTTTAATATTGGATGTTTTTTTAGCATTGTACAATTGTTTGTTCAATTGGTCTCTGCTCCTCGACCTTCGCTGATCTTAAAGCTGAGCTGTCATCCTCTGTTGCACTGCTTACTGATTGGGATGTCCTCCCAACATGAAAGGCCCTCTTCAAATATAATTTGTTGTTGTTGTCCAGTTGATTCTGTGTAAATGTGTGTCGCGGAGTTAGGATAACCACTCTCACTTTGATGTCGTCGCATCTTTATTGGGCATCAAAGCTGCTACAATTCGGTTTCATTGCTGTGAGACATGGATTGAGGAATGTATCAGATGAATTCAATTACGGACTCTATAGCCAGCACGTAGCTCATAGAGTAAGCAGGATATTGGGCCAGAAAGCTAATCTGAACGGGACTTGAATATTTGCTGCAAATTGGCAGTTTGTATCCAAGAAACCAATCCCAGCATTTGCTAGTAAGTATTGTGCTGGAGAGCTTTATTTGCACATGCACAATATAGATTCAGCAGCTCAACCTCAGGGGAAGGGAGTTGGGTTCAGAATTGATGGGCTGAGTTCAGCACACGCGAAATTGACCTGCAAATTAAAATCAATGGTACTTCTGAGCATCTTTTGATTGCCCTGTCTGTGGAAATTCAGTTAACCATTCATTTGCCTCCATTTGCACTTGACTAAGTAGTCGGTTGGTTGGTTTCTGGGTGTCATTGAATTGTCTGAGGGAATTCTGCAATGCTGGTCACTTGAAGAGCAAAATTAAGAGCCCAGAGATGCACATTAAGAGAAGGGTTAATGTGTTAGCTGGATTAAATTGATACTGGTCTTACTTCTGATGTAGAAGGTTGTGCAAAAGAGGTTAGAGTTGCAGAATAAACAAACTTAAGTCAGGAGAACATCTCAAAGCAATACAGGATGTACTGCAGAATGTGGTGACTGTATTTTTCTGTAGACCAAAGAAAAGATCAAATGAAACAATTAGAAATATTCTTGGATGTTGGAAAATTGCAGATGTGTTGAATTCTTCACATCCTTCTTCGAAAGTGAAGACTGAGGACGTAATCCAGATCCGTTCAGACCAGTCCAGAAACCAAAGATTCAGCAAAGCATGTGCTCCGAAGAAGTTTTAAATATTTGCAGGACACATTGATTAGGGATTGGTATAACCTCCCTTGAATGCGTGGTAGAGAAAGACAGGAAATTAGGACGTCTGGTTAATGTTTGGAGGTGATGCACATGGCGTGCTTCAGATGGGACATTAAACCGAGATGTTCTCTGGCCCGTTCAAGTGGGCGTTGAAAGATCCTGTGGGGCTAGTCAGAAAGAGAGGGGCGTTTCTCCCGGTGTCCTGGTGCTTATCCGTTCACCAGATAACAATTATAACTTATAACAATAATAATCCTTGCATTTGATACCTATCATGACTTTGAGACGTCTCAAAGCATTTCACAGAATTTACTGTAAAGTGAATTAACTATATTTTGTGGGCGAAAAGATGATGCAAAGCAATTCACAGGATTCATTGTAAAGCAATGGAACCCTATCCCACAATCCCTCCGCCTCACCCCCTCTCTTGCCTCCCTCAAGTCCCTCTTTGACCCTGCCTTCGGCCACCCTCCTGCAAACAGGTACTTAATTGCACGTACACACCCCCACTGCCCTCCTCCCCTTCTGACCACAACTCCCAGCTCGGGTTCAAAACCCCTGATTGACCAGCGCCCCCTGGGACGTCTTCCCGACATGAAAGACACTGTACAAGTGTAATTAGTTGTTGCTTTGTATTTTGTTAGGCAAACATGGCAGCTGATTTGGCTGTGAGATACTGCGGTGGGCAGATTCGCTGCAGTATTCGCCTATAACTGCAAATGTATTCGCCTATATTCGCCTATTCATCTGCGCCTGACAGTAATTGTACAAAAAGAGGTTATCAGATGGAGTCTCAATAGCAAGAAGTGAAATTGAGCAAGTGGAGGCAATCGGATGGGTGGGGAATACTCTAATCATTTGTAGGGTTCGATTTAATGGGTGGAGGCACGATAGGAAAGTGCCAATGTTATGTCTCTTAAATTGACTGGAATGCCTTTGGAGGCTAGGAACGGGTGGGAGGTATACAGTTAGATGGAATTTTATTAAGCTCAGCATCTGAGATCACAAAGGAAGATGAGGCACGTGGTTTTCATAATGTTTTTGGCAAGCTGAGTCAATTGGCCCGCTTTTATTTTAAGTCAACAAGGGTTTGTCTGGAGATAAGAGAATGAGAGGTATGAGAGGAAGCTTTCCAGATACGTGACAAGCAATCAAGTCGTGGATGGACATGGTTTATAGGAGCTGGAATTTTTTGAAGGGTGAAAGGAAACCTAGACTTGTCAGAGTTTCATTTAGGGCCTTACCAAGTCGACGTGTCTCAAAGTGCTTCACAAAGCCTTTCTGTAAAGTGTAGTGGCTGTGTATTTTGTCAGCAAATACGGCAGTCAATTTGCTCACAACAGTAACCCCACAAAAGCCATGAACTGAACCTCAAATTATACCTGGAGGATTGCTGGCCAGCACACCAGGAGAAACTGTCTCCTTCTTTTGAGTAGTGCCGTAGGATCTTTAAAACGCTCACCTGAACTGTCAGAGAAGCCCTTGGCTTGACATCTCATCTCGGGGGGAAGGGGGGGTTGGCACCTCCGACAAAGCAGAGCTACCCTCAGCCCCACGTTGGAGTGTCAGCCTGGACTGAGAGTCTCATTATTGAACTGGGTGGACACGATCCTCCCATTCCCACAAATCACACACACAAACACCCTAGCTCTGCTGTACGGTATATTCCACCCCAAACCAACTAATTTCCTGGATGCAAGGTAGTCGTTGTGGGGGGGGGAAAGAGTTCTTCATATATATTCCCTGATCTCATCCATGTGCTTTTGACATAATCTCTAAACTATTAAACTATCACCACTTTGGTAACTCTGGTCAGCTTCATCTGCAGGATTATTTACAACCTCTTTCATTTCTACTCCCCCATCAATCCACAGGACCAGGGCAATCCAGTCTCATATTTATTCGTTGCTGCCTGTATTCACAACCTTCAGTATCCTGATTCAATCTAAATTAAGTTTGCCAACTCTCAAAGGCCACTAACAGCAATTTGAATATGAATCATTTAATTTCTCTGTGTAAATTGGAAAATTGAAAGAAGTCTTTTTTTTAATATCGCCTGCTCGGTCTCCGTTATTATGATAGGATCGGCAATGGGTAGAGTTCAGTGAGACGTTAAGTGCACACTGTGAATTTAATGGTGCTAACACAGAAATGTACATGCAATTATTCCGAATTAAGTACCTGTTTGCAGTGAAACGTGTAATAGCTATATATTCTTTTTTTGTGTGCTTTTTTTTTATTGCTCGCGATTTAAGTCGGCAATAATTGGTATTTAGGAATGTTAAAGATCATATGTCCACAAGAGGTGGTGTGATTCCCTGACCACAAGCCTGTTCTCTTGGGTACGTGAAGAAAAGTGAGATCACAGGCGAGGTATTTAATGGAAAAACTGGGAGAGTTAACTCTTTCTTTTATGTTGCCAGGAAGTGCAACTGTTTCACTGAAATATATTCCAAGTCAATGCTAAATGGGGGGAGCTGGGTGGAGTGGGTGGGCATCGCAATGGATAAGAGCAGGGAGGTGGTAAGATTGATACCACCTCATGCCTTCACCTCCAGGACTTTCATCTGAATTCAGGGCAGACTGGTGGTTAGGAAGCCTTCTCTCCATTGCCTGGAGACCTGATTCGAATGAATCTGGGCAGTATCTTGTGTTCCTTACAGAAGTGAAGCGATAACATTGCTTATACAGTAAAACTCACAGAAATCTGATCTGTATAAATTGTATAATCGCCTAAGTCGTACCTCTGCCCAAGTCCCATTCTGGAGTTTACATTCTAGCCAAGTTTGACATAACTCATACTTTGCATGAGTCATGTTAAATGTATGGTCCTAACTGATACAACTTATGGGAGGTTCACTGTACTTCAGCGGAAGGTAATCGGCCGTCTCAGTCAGCAAAGAACACATGGATACCTTGATGTGTTATACGAGCCTTCTTCTGAATTATGTGGGGAGGGGGGGTTGCTTGTGTTTGAACTGCATCACAGATTGAGCTTGGCTGCGGACCCATCCTCCACTTGGCCTAAGTACTTAACAGTGAGCACAAAAGTAGAAAAAAATTGTTTCTGTCTATTCTACTCTCCAGCTAAACCTTCACCCTGGCTGTATGATTCACTGCACTGGCATGTTTAAGTTTTGGCTGGGATTCTCTTGTGAATTGAATTCGTCCCCCTACTGCGTAGATTTTCGAGCCGGTCAGCACTCTCTTTTCTGGTGTGCAGTGAAAGACAGCTCACATGAGCCTTTGAGGAGTACTTAAAGCCCCCTCCCTCTGTGCTCTTTAAAGATAAATCAGAACGAACGTCTTGTACCTTGTGCTTGATGGGATGGGATTGATAACTCACTGGTGACTTTGTCAGTCATCAACGTTCGGGTCTCTTCTGCACCTGTGGATAAATTTCTTTTTACCACGGTTGCTTTTACTTGGAATGCACATAAATCAACCTTACTGCGCTGTAAAGGACGGGCCTATTGTGGGAAAGATTCATTTTCATGTGGACTTCATTGAGAGGTTTGTACAATTGGCACAGCATCCATGTCTAAGCTGAAAACTACTTTGTCTGTGTTCCTGAACACATTTTGCTCGCATTAACATTATTTGCAACCATCATGGTACTTTGCAGCATATAAATGGAGCAATCCACCCATCATAGGAACAGGAGTAGGTCATTCAGCCTCTCTAGCCTGTTTCGCCATTCTATTAGATCATGGCTGATCTGTACCTCAACTCCAATTACTCCAATCAACTCAATGGCTGGTATTAATAATGATGGTAAAAGGATCCTTGCATCTAATGTAACACCTTTCACATCAGGAAGATGTCTTGAAATGCTTCGCAGGATTTACTGTGAGGTGTAGTGAATGTTTCGTCTTTGCATGAGCCTAACGACAAGATCCCGCTCTCCTGCTCATTTTTTATATTCCTCGTTGATATTGTCAAATTGATATGGTCTCTGCCCCACCTTTTTGGACTGGAGAAATTCCAAACTCAACCCACGTTTGGGAATTTCAGTTTTCCTTAGCTTCCTCCTTTATTTACAAGATCAGGGCAACATTTTAGATAAGTTTCCTTATTTCCTTACTCCTTACGCCTCTGTTTACCTAGCAGTATGTAGGATCCCGATCATTTGTCGATTGGTTGATCGCTTTTCCAGGGGTAATAAACCCTTCAAAAATAAAATAAACAGATTTAAAAACACTTATTTTGGTCGGTCTTTTCGGTCCATTTGACTGGTTCTTTTTGTGATTTTTTTTACCTTAAATTTGTGATTTCTCCTTGCTGGCTGTTGTAAATAACGTGCAGTTTATTCTGTGGTGAGCATAAACGACCTGTGGGTAAATAAAGTAATGCTTTGACTGTAAATCACTGCAGCAGTTTATAGACGCAGTTAAACGGGTGCAGCGGATTAATTAAAGTAAGAGAAAAATGGCAATTAATTTTCTGTCGGATTAGAAGACGCATTTATAGAACATCAACCCAACGATCTACGGCATTCAGAAACTATTGATTGTGTACTTTGAGATGCCATTAAAATAAGACGAGCTCTTTAATTCACTGAAGGTTAAATATTCGATACTGCTTGCACTGAAATGTAAAGTGAAGCAGAAAATTCCAAATTAATGCAGCGTCAACCAAATGAGGGGAAGCATCTCATTATTGGGTAAAGGCACGGCTTTGAACAGTGTGTGGCCACTTGTGATTTCATCTGTTAATTCACTATAATTGGCAGAGGTATTGAAATGTTCGATCCGCTTGTAATCTGCCATTCGATTTTTTTTTACACACTGCCAATTCAATCAAAAAGCCCACATTGCTGGCTGCTTCCTTGAATGCTCCCATCACTTGATTGAATTTTAACCTTTCAATATGAATAGACGGTGGCACAGTTTTCTTCTCTCTCCCCGCGCGGGTAACGCGATGGGACGAAAATGGTGTAACAATCCTGGAATTTGATACAGCACCTTTAGCGTCGGGAGGCCATCTCAAAGCACTTCACAGGATTTACTGTAAAGTATAGTGACTGTGTGTTTGCAGGTGAATGCAGTAGCTCATTTGTGCACAGCAACATCCCACAAACAGCCATGAAGGGAATGACCAATTGCTATTTTTGAATAGTGCCACAAGATCTTAATGGCCACCTGTTTGTTCAGAATGTTTTTTTGGGGTCAGCCAAGTGTCCAACAAATGTGGAAGCCCATCACCATGTTTATGAGTAACCAAACCATCTGATGTTGCAGGTGGGTACTAATGACCTGGTGAAATGTAATTTTTCATGCTAGGAACCATCCAACACGATGGCTTTAAAGCTGATCTACATATGAGAGATTTTCACTGAAATGTTGTCTTGCAATTTAACTAACAATTGTTAAGTGTCTAATTAAAGAGAATGGTCAGTGCCATAGCAAGGTTTTGCATTCACCTCATGCTTTCCCACTACCAGCTGATGGGCGAAAACATCCCTTTTTAATAATGCAACGCTGTGGCAATGTGTATGCATTCAGATATGCACCGCACGTGGATAATTGAAGGGTCTTTTTTAAAAAAAACAATTTACCCCAGTTTTAAAATCCATGCGACTTTGGACAGGGCTGATTTTAATCAAGCCACAGGTCAGTCTGTCCCTGATGCTGTCCCAACCGTGATCCCAACAAGCCTGGGGTCATGCTATAAAACTGTTCAAATTTTAATCAGTCAATCTTGTCCGTCAGGATACAGGAACCTGAAGAGTACTTTGGGCACTAACATGGTCTCAGAAGGTACATTCACTGTATCAATAAACTGAAATCCCCCCATTCTTGCCACTTATTTATATATATATGAAGTATATTTGTAGAAATTTATTATGTGTAGATATGTACTATAATACATATTGCTTCCACAAAATATACCATCAATTCACTTTACAGTATATTCTGTGAAATGCTTTGAGACATCTCCAAGACGTGATAAGGTGCTATATCAAATGGAAGGATTATTATTATTATGATATATATCCCCACACACCCACACAGCCCAGCTGTGAACATAGAGGCTCCCTTGGGACTGAGCTGATTTTGGACAAGGAGCACAAAGGCATGTTTGAGTAAAGATGGGGACATTCTCCACAATGGTTTTTTTCCATAAATTTTAAGCACAGGCTCACGTCTGATTAATCTCCTTGGTGCTTCAGCTACTGCTGCCCCAGAGACAAAGGGCGCTCCAAATAAAGGGCAGCTTGGTGGTCCTCAATTAGCATTTATCACCACTGAGTTAACACCCTCTCCGCTGCGTGTGGTGGCCTGAAATGTGCCTGGTATTTGGAGTTTATTTCGGGAAGATAAGGAGACGCTAGATATTGATAAGGCAGCCGTGGCAGCTCAGTGTTGAAGTCCTGAAAGACAAACCCATCTCCCCCACCCCCACACCCCCTCCCCATCCCACTAACAATGGAGACAGCAACGCTATCTGTTCATAGAGCTGTCAGTGAGTGAGGAAGATCCGAACATCACATTTTTGTGGAACGGAATCAGTTCAAGCTTCATGAAGTGCACATTTCCCGGGATGACCAGAACGGGAGATGGGCATTCATATCGGGGTGTAGGGGTGGGTTTGACCTACACATGGATGTGCTGGGTAGTATGGGCTCCCGCCACCTGTACATCACTTCTCCAATTCCAGTTTACAAATAAATCTCCTTAACCTGTAAATGCGATTGTTAGTTGATAGGCGGAACACTTTTCAGAGGTAACGATCCCTCAAAAGAAATGCGGTCACTCAATCCACGACTGTTTGTGGGACAATGCTGTGCACAATTAGCTGCTGCGATTCGACCACAAAATACCCATTACTATATATCCTGTGAAGCGCTTTGAGATGTCTCAACAACGTAATAAGACACTATAGCAAACGCAAGGATTATCATTATTATTGGTCACCGCTCTTCACCACTACCCCTCACATACCAAGACGCCCTTGGCAGAGATCAGCTGTCACAGCACAGATCACAGATTGACTCTCGAGTCTGCTTCATTGGAGGAAAAAAATAACCCGTCACATGAATTGCCAGAGAATGTGCTGCAGTGTTTGGAAAAAAATAAATGATCGCTAATTTAATTTGGCCACACTATTGATTCCCAAGGTTGGAACTGTACCTTGCATCCATTAACGCTTCCAGAATTCCTGGAGATGTTGGTTGCGTCACTGTGTTCTCATTGTGTTCTCGTACGATGACCGAATCTGCAGGACAGATTGTCATTACAATCCCTGACCTCGACGATTCATTGCAACCTGACAGACTTTGCCGCATTCATGCAGATGAAGTGCAGTCAACCCACTTGACTCCACTTGGCAGCACTTCATTTGGGCCTGAGTCCTGCCTTGAAGCAGAACCAGAACTGGCATTGCAGTGCGTGTGTCTGTATGAGAGAGAGAGAGAGATTCGTATTAATATTGTTTTATTTTGTATTATTTTATTTAGCCCACAAGATATACAGTCACTCCACTTTGCAGTATATTCTGTGAAGCGCTTTGAGACGTCACAAAGATGTGATAAAGTGGTGTATCAAATGCATGGATTTTTAAAATATTATTACTAGGATAAATGTTCCTTTTGATACCGTTGCTTTCCACGTGGGGAGGGTATCTCAAAGCGATTCACAGGGAATACTGTAAAAATGACTGTATTTTGTAGGCAGCCCATTTGTGCCCAGCAAAGTCCCCCACAAATGGTCATGAAGCGAGTGACCAATTTTATTTGGAGGGATGTTGGCCAGGACACTGGGAGAGAGAAACTCCTCTCTCTTTTCGAACAGTGCTAAGTGCCGCAGGATCTTTAATGTCCATTGAACAGTTGCCTCAATTTAACTCTTTGGAGCTCAAATCCACAACCTTCTGACTCAGTGGCAGAGAAAAGCTTGTGAGATTGAACTATTAATTCTCTGACTAACACGACTATTTGAAGCACGAAGTTGTTTGAGTCAGAAGGCTATTGTTGGGGACTTATTTTGGGCCGGGGTGGGGAAGGGAAAGGTAAATCCCAATTGACGTGATTTAATATTCCAACTCACCACTTGTATAACACAAATTTTTAAAAAAAACTACTAATTTGCTGTGTTCAAAGAACGATGAGCAAATTTTTCTCACAGCAGCTGTCGTGAGTTACTTTAGTTTTTTTGTTTGAAAAGATTATTTTTAAAAACTAATTGTAGCAAATTAAAATGTCAAAGAATGTAATAATAATAATCCTTGCATTTGATGTAGTGCCTTATCGTGTCTTCGAGACATCTCAAAGTGCTTTACAGATCAGCTGGAATGTCAAATTCCCTTTGCTCTTCACACTATCTCCTTTTTTTTTGGTCAGCCAGGTGTCTGACACGTGCGGTATCCCATCATCGTATCCAAACCGAAGTGAGAGTGCCATGCATGCCAGATACACATGGAAATTTCCCCGTTTGGAATGGAATACGCACAGTCTCCCTTCCTAGAGGGACACATCCTGCTTACCTAATTCCGGAGTGCATTAGGCACAAGTTAGTGAGAACCAAATCTTAGGAGGATTGTTCTTAGGGATAACTGCTGGAATTGAACCAGTTTTCACTGCACAGCTTGCCATGGGGCACAATCCAACAATTTTTCCCGTTGCTTGTCCAGCTAGGACCGTCCTACCCGTTCGGGCTTTGGGTTGCAGATTTAACAGAAGCTGAGCGTTTCCTGTAACTGCGGGATGGAATGGGGGGTGGGAAAGAATCCATATCCAGGAACAACAGGAACTACCATTCCCAGGTGTGAAGTGAAGTGTTTCACACTTTCTCAGGGAAAATTTGTCCCTGTGAAATGCAATGCTTGTTGTGTAAAAGCACTGCTGAGTACAACCCACTGTTAAATCTGTTAAGGAGTTGGAGGTGAGAACAATTGGGTGGTGGCGGGGGCTCCGGGGGAGAGAGGAGGCTACCCCCTCGGCTTTCATTCTTCCCGAATAACCTTCCTTTTGTCGGGCTGAGTCAAGAGCAATAAAGGCAGGGTGTCAGATAGGAAGTCACAAGTTGTGTTTTGCCAATAAAGGGTTCAGGGATTTTGTGATATGTGTCCTGATTGCTTCAAGAATGTGATTGAGTTTTATTTGGCTTAGTGGGGGTTGGGGGGGGGGTGGGGGGGTGAGCAGGGAAACCTTCGCTCACCCAAAAATAAATTTACATGTGCGTTTATATGTTAAGATTTTCAGGTTTCTGCCTATTCTGGACATTATAGATACTACCATACTGTTCAAAAAGAGAAAAGTAATTTCTCCCATAGTCCCGGCCAATAATTCCTCTAGATAAAATTGGTCGCTCACACAAATCAACTGCCAGATTTGCCTACAGATGATGATAATAATAATAATAATACTCCTTGCATTTGAAATAGCACCTTATCATTTCCTCGAGACTGCTCAAAGCGCTTCATAGAATATACTATAAAGTGAATTGACTGTATATTTTGTCGGTGAAATGTGGCAGCCAATTGCGCACAGCAGTGTCCCACAAACAGTCGGACACTGAGTGACCAAACTATTATTATTCATTTTTTTAACGGATTATTATCCCTGGAAAAGCGATCCGCCAATTGACTGACAACAGGGTTCCTACTTACTGCTAGGTAACAGAGGCATGTGGAGTAAAGAAATTTGCCCAACATTTTGCCCTGCCCGGGAATTGAACCCAGGTCCTCTCGCTTGCGAGACAAGGGCTCTAACCACTGAGCTACAGGATCCACCAGTTGCTACACTTAATGGTTATTACCGTAAATCACTTTGAAATGTTTTGACTTGATAGGTGCTATATCAAATGCAAGGATTATCTTTGCTAATATTGGAATAATCGAGCTCTCCTGATGTTTGAAAATGGATTTATTTTTATATGGACATGTTTAAATGTATTCATAGAGCAAATAAGATCTTAACCAGATTTTGCTCCCACAGACTGCCAACACTTCACTGATTCCATTTTTTTTCATGTTTTGTGCTGGGAGCATTGGATCTAGTGAGTTGCGCACAAAATAACCAGAATAAATATTTATTATAGACATCGGAATGATTTTCTGAAAAACTACTTTCTTCCGTGGAATCTTTGATTAGGCTGACCATACTTCCCCAACTTCTGGGGACAGTCTCTGGATGAGGTATTTTGTCCCTAGGGTCAAATTTATCCTGTCTTGAGTTCAGCACAAATCGAGCCAGAACAATAAAATTCTAAACCAGATACGCTCATCAGAGAACTACAGCCATTAATCCGACAATCCTTACTCCGCATGCCTTTTTAGTCGATTGGTGGATCGTTTTTCCGGGGGTAACGATCCCTTTTTAAAATATAAACAAATAATAATAACACTTTGGTCGCTCAAATCCATGATTGTTTGTTGGACTCTGCTGCGCGCAATTGGCTGCTGCGTTTTACCCACAAAATGTACAGAGAATTTACAGTCTATTCGGTAAAGAGCTTTGAGATGTCTCAAAGAAGCGATAAGGCATTATATCAAACTGCAAGGATTATTATATTATATATTATAAGCTTCTCCAGTACTGCTAGCATCAGGAATTGTGATGAATTAATTTTTTTACACAGAATGTGTCCCCAGATTTGGTTTACAAATTATGGTCGCCCTATCTTTGATGTTCACCTGAACAGGTCGACGGGACCTTGATTTAAAGTCTGATTAGAAGGAGGGGACCTCCCAGCTTTCCCAGCAGTTGCATTGGCGTGTCAGCCTAGAATTTGCAAGACCAAAATTCAGGCCTGGGCTTGAACTCACAACCTTCTGACTCGGAGGCAAGAGTGAGGCAACTAGCTGGGCCAGGCTTGAATGGCCCTATATAAATGCAAGTTACATAGTTATGTATGTATGACATACCTTTTATTTGCTGGAAGTGATGCTAAATCACTGAAGCGATTTAAAGAGGGCATTAATTGTCACTATCCCCAAGACCTTTCTTTGTCCTGTCTCCTTGTATATTTCTTCAACACTCCAGGGAGGAGTCTCTGATACACACACTCAACTCAATCTTCTTTCAAATGGTCTTTTATCTTTATTGGTCATTCTACATCCAAACTGATAACCATGCCTAAGTGCTTCAAGGATTCAACTTCTTGATTTATTCCAGTGGGCCCTTGCCTTCTTTTCTCTGTGCTAATCTTAATCGGATGTGATCTGTTCTATTTCTCAGTCTCGTGCCTGTGCGGTTACCTTGGCTCACGGTCAGTCAGTGAAAGGAGTGAACTCTCAATCACAAAACCCTGGGGTGATGTTACTTATCTTTGAATCAACGTATTAGATGATCCTGTTGACATTTTGTACATTTGTGCGAGGGCAATAGAAGGAAAAATGGATGGTCCTTAAAGGTTTTAGTCACCGTGCTTATTGATAAGGCTGCGGTGGTCACCCCTGATAACGTAAATTGATCCTTACATTTGATTCAGCGTCTTAAGTTGTCAAAAAACTCAAAGCACTGTTTCACAAGATTTTACTATAAAGTGCATTTTGTAGGTGAATACAGCATCCACATCCACAGACAGCCATAATTTTTTACGTGGGGGAAGGGGGAATAATTACTGGCCAAGACAATGGGAGAAACTCCCTTGTCTTTTCAAATAGTGCTGTTGGATCTTTTAAACGTCCATTTGAGCAGGCAGAGGGGAGAGTGGCTTAATGTCTCATCCGAAGGACGGAACCACCAACAATGCAACTTACTCTACATGCCCCCCACCCTCCATTATATTACCAGCCATGATGATACCCTGTTAGAGCTGGCAGTGCTGGAAAAATCTCATCTCAAGTCGGCGTGGGTAATAATAAATACAACAATAATCCTTGCATTTGATATAGCGCTTTTCACGTAAATGAGTGGAGTTCTGTAGCTCAGTGGTTAGAGCGCTCGCCTTGCAAACGAGACACTTGGGTTCGATTCCCAGCAGTGCGAAACCTTAGGTAAGTTTCCTTACTCCACACACTTGATAATAATCCCTCAAGAAAAAAATAATAAATTGGCTGCTTTTTGCCCACAAATATACAATCAATTCACTTCACAGTATATTCTGTGAAGCGCTTTGAGACGATTAGCAGACGTGAAAAGCGCTAGATCAAATGCAAGGATTATTATTATATTTATTATTACCCTCACGGCCTGGAGATGAGACTTTCCCAGCTTTGCCAGCTCTGGCAGCGCATGTGCCTGACTGCAGTGTTTCCTGAGTGCTGAGTTTCCTGCCATTTTGACCCTGCCATTTTGCGCTGCTGCAGCTGTAGTTGAGTGGCACCATAGCTGTTGGATCAAAGCTGGGAAGTATACAAAAGGGAATTGGGGAAGGGAGGGAGGGAGGGGGGTCCAAATAAAGTGAAATGGTTTTAAAAACTGCTTCCTTTTGTTCTGTAGCCCCACTCCGTTCTGGATGCTGATATCTGTCAGATGCCCGCACTGCTGGTGCAGAAATCCTGCGGGCATGGAACCAACCAATGCAGCCTTGATTTGAAACAGCCATGAATTGAATGACCAATTTTATCTTATGCGGGGAGGGGGGGGACTTGTCATCCACTTTTCCAGCAGTGTTGCCTTGCTCTTTAAACGTGCGCCTGAACAGGTCTCATCTCATTTAACATCTCATCATCTCACACCACAAAATATACAGTCAATTCACATTACAGTATCATCCGCGAAGCCCTTTGCGATGCCTCAACAACGTGATAAGGCGCTATATCAAATTCAAGCATTATTATTGTTGTTATTATCCGAAGGATGGCAGTTCAAACAATGCAATGCATTTTAACTCTCTTTCTCCACGCCCCCCACTTCCAAACTCTGCATTGGAGTGTCAATTTATACTGTGATTGCACTCAATCGCCCCAACATGGGCCTTGAACCAGGTGCTATCAACTGAGCCAGACCGGCGAGGGGCGTGATTCGAGCTGACACTGGCGGAAAGTTTTTTAGGATCGGATAGTAAGCCGCATTATTGCTGATTTTCTTCAAAGTATGTATATTGATTTTTACATTTCACTTGTGCACAGTGAATGGAGAGTAACTGCAGTTAACATTTATCCAACAGCATATCTCTGACCTTGTCTTTCTGGTCAAAATAGCACTGATCGGGGGGGAGGTGGTGGGGGATGGCAGAGCGGTGACATCAAGTCACCACACTACATCCTGTGTTGCCTAGAGACATTGCCATAGATAATGGACAAGAGGCCAGTCACACAGCAGGACAGCAGATACAAATGCCAATATCATTGTCTCATCAGCATGAAGCTCACAGATGGGGGGGGTGGAGAGGGGGATAAGCAATGAACTATGTTTAAAAAGTTGGAATCACTCCCACATTGGCCGATTTTTGTAAATATTCAGAATACAAATTTGCGATGGGTTCTCGAGAAACATTTTTTGCTTAACTGCTTTGTATCAGCAAATACTGAGTGATTCTGTGTGGTCTTTTGCCCTGGTCTCTGGAGGCCTCAAATTGCATCTAGTCTTAATCTTTGAGTCCATTTTATCCTTTAAAATTTATGATGATGATAACAATAATCCTTGCATTTGGTTTAGCCCCTTTCACCTTGAGAGGACAACAACAAATTACATTTGTATAGCGCCTTTCATGTCGGGAGGACATCCCAAATTTCTTAATGGAATACACAGGAGCAACAGATTGAATTTATGCAGCTCCCTTCACAAGGGTAACATCTGTAAAGAGTGCTTTACAGGAATGGGGTTGGACGGAGCAAGGAAGAGAGAGCAGAGGGGAAGTTGGCCATAGGTGCGTTCAGAGAGTTAGGATTCGAGGTGAGGCTTCAAGATGGAACGAGAGGGACTCTTACTGTACAGTAAAGTGTGGTGACTGTATAAAATTGCAGGCCAACCTGGCAGCCTGTTTGCCCAGAGCAATGCTCCACAAACAACTGTGAAAAGCAAACAAACAGTTTTCCATCGTTGAAAGGAAACGAGTTCCCGAGCGGAGGCTAAATGTAAGAATTCTTAAACAAAACGGTCTTACAGGCTGAGGGGAGGTGGATCTCCAAGCTCCTGGGTTTCATCTTTTGGTCGCTCTGAGTCTGGCCTTAACTTTGCCAATGCTGTACAGTTCTCAGTGCATAATGGTCTGGTGGGAAGTGTACATACAGTACAGCTTGGCTCTTGCAGCGGAGGGAAATTATTGTAATTTAGCCTTTCTACTTGCACAAGCTAAATCTTAATTAAAATCAGCGAAAACCGCAGCCTTGTCTCATTCAAAGCAAAGCTAATGAATGAAGAGTTTGATCCAGATAATGTATTTTGTTCAGCTTAAAGCCAATGGACAAAATTTCCTGACTTGTGTCGCGCAATTGACCGGCTGATACTTAAAGCCATCTCAAAGGACTTATCTCAAGATGGGTCAGTGTCAGTGCCGACTGGGAGGCTCTTGCAGTTCAGACACCTGTTACATTGCCTACAGCTGGTGTAGTATCGCAGTTGGCAGACATTCCAGTTTGCTCTGCTTAAATGTCTGAAGTCGCATGATCTGTCATGTGTCAGCCTGGCTGAGTTGGTAGCACTCTCGCCAATGAGTCAGAGGGTGTGTGTTTTAGCCTCATGTCAGGACATTGAACAATGAATGGCTGGTGGTGGTGAGTGGTGGTGGGGGTTGGAAGGAGGTGTTGCATTGTCGTGTGTGCCGTCCTTCGGATGAGATGTTAAACCGAGGTTCCGTCTCCACCTGTTCAGATGGATATTAAAAATCCCATGGCACTATTTGACAAATGAAGGAAGTTTCGCTCTTCCCATTGTCCTGGCCCCACCCCCCCACACCCCCACCCTGATAAAAGAAATTCAGTCATCTACTCACTTCACGGCTGTTTGTGAGACATTGCTGCTGTGTTTGCCCATGCAAAAAAAAGTCACTCCACTTTACAGTGTGTCCTTTGGGACGTCCTCCTGACGTGAAAGGCGCTTTGCCAAATGCAAGGATTATTACTAAGGGTGTGAACCAGAAGTGTTTCCGCGGGCAAATAATTGCAGAAACCAGTTTGTGTGCAGAACCGTTCTTTCTAAACACAACTTGATGAGAACCAGCAGCTTAACACGTCAAGATAATAACACCGTTTACAGAAAGCCAACCTGATCCTGCCTGCCCAGCTGCGGTCTTGAGATGTCTTGTAGTATAAACAATATAGACCAGAGTCACTGCCAGTAAAACTCAGTCACTACCAATAAAGCTCTTTCCCCCAGCTGAGGGCAATGGGGTTTGCGCAGGTATGACATTGGGTCAGCACAGTGTAAACACAGGTCCATTATGGCATTGGAAAGCGGTGTTTGATCTGAATGGCTCGGGCACTGCGATTAGACTAATGTCCATGCAGTTTGGCTGAGTAATTTGGATTCCCAAGGTTCGTGGTTAACGTAAACACTGTCGAATACAAACCAAGTCTCTGTCTGGGCCACGCTGTGGTTAGTCTGTTTACTGGACGTAACAAAGTAAAGGGTTAATTCTGATTTCTGACCTGAATATGAAATAGACTATTCGAAGAGAGCCTTCTGCTTTTTCCATTGGTACGGGCTTTCTTTTGCTACCCTGAATGATGGTGTCACGTTTAATCAAATTAAAAAGTAATTTCCATTGACTGCACTTAGAGTAAACAATGCCAGATAAGCATCTGTGTGACAGAAAGCACCAGCAGCCAGATTTACTCAAATTGTCAATCTAACACTTTATCAGATTTCACATCAAAACCGTGTAGTTGATGTTGAACAGCCCGATTTGATCCAATTATAATCCCTCGATCTCCAATTCAGGAATGTAATAAGCGAAAACAGAAAAGGAGGAAGCTGATTTGAGTCTTGGATTTCAGTTTGGTATCTTCCCAATCAGCAGATGCTTCTCCTGGGCTGTTAATGATCAGCCCGCTCAGCTTTCAAAGCCTTCCTTGTTCCACCCCCCCAAAAAAAACAACCTCGTAAAGTCCGAGGAGCACAATTGGTTGGACTACCCCCGTAATGTGTTTGATCCACTCTTCTGGAATGATCATGTGTTTAAAATTGCAATATCCTATTTTTTTTTTCCCCCCTCCCCCTCTCCCTCCCCCCCTCCCCCCCCCCCCCCCCCCCCCCCACCCAGAAAAGAAATGTGTTGGAATTTCATAAATGCTAACAGAAACACTTTGATTTTATGGTTGTCTTTCTTGAAAGATGCCTTCACGGAGCTGCCAGTGAATACTTTAGCAGATGTGGGTCTCATGGTAAAATAGCTCAGACAGAATTAATTGGAATCCAGTTCGCCGGAATCCCCTACAAATGGGCAGTCACTACACTTGACTCTAAATCCTGTGAAGCACTTTGAGACACCCAGCAATGTGAAAGATGCCTTGTTCCACATAAAGGGGTTAGTATTGGTATTCACAATCTGGATAAAACTCTCAGGAAGATACTCTGGTTACATGAGTGGTTCTACTTGACTGTCTTGTTAATTTGTATAGATAGTGCTTGCCGTATTGGGTGACTATTAATTTATTTAATTATCCACAAAGAATTCACAGATCAGTCGCTTTTAAGCTGAATGTTTGTATTTACTCTAAAATAACAATACTTCCTACCCCTGACCATTTGCCAGAATTAGCTTCCAGTGCACCATTTGCTGATCATATCCCATTTGCCTCACTCATTAACAATCACAAAGTTTCTCTATTGCTTTACTTCAAGTGTCAACTAAACATCTCCAACAGATTTAACATCGGGTGAAATTTGCCTACCAATTCAAGTTGTACTACAACTTCCATTTACACAGTCTATCAATTATAGCAAATACACAGTCACTGCACTTTACAGTAAACATCCTGTGAAGTGCTTTGACACGTCCTCCTGACGTGAAAGGCACTGTGTCAAATGCAAGTATGATTATTATTTCATTATCATGTAGCATCTTTCACATAGGAGAATGTCTTCAATGTTTTTTCGTGCAACATTGAGCAGGATGGGAAGAAGTGGTCAGGGAGGTGGTGACTTTGGGAGAGAGGGTGCTAATAGTTCAGTCACTAGGGAGGAGGCGGAAGATGTAGGGATTGAGGGATGTGCGGCAAAGCCTTGGAAAATCCAAATCCCTGACTGTCCAACGCTTTGGGAAGTCCTCTCGAAGTGAAAGGCGCTATACAAATTTATTATTTTTATTTTTGTATTGTAATAGATCTGCATTTCTATTGATCCTAGCATGAATTAAAGCTAATTTCAAATAATAATAATCATTGCATTTGATATAGCACCTTATCACGTCCTCGAGACGTCTCAAAGTGCTTCTCAATATATACTGTAAAGTGAATTTGCTTGTGTATTTTGTGGGCGAAACGCGGCAGCCAATTGCGCACAGCGGTGCCCCACAAACAGTCGTGGATTGAAGTAACCAATTTATTACTATTTTATTTTTTTGAAGGAATTAAATACACTCGCCCTAGTGACAATTAATAATTCCGCTGCATGGAAAAAAATAAACACAATTTGTAAACTATGGAAAATCAAAATTGCAGATAGTAAAATCTTTTTTTAAAAGAGCAAAGATCAATGATCTTTGAACCTTGACTTCTTGTTGTTTTTCATCATTTTCCCCCCTTGCTTATCTCAAGCCACTGTGTGATTTATTTGTGTTGCGGAAATGTCTGTGACAGGATCCTATCTCACACTATGGCGTGATGCAATACTGACCAGAGACCAGATAACCGCACTGACTGATACTATAACCAGTTCCTAACTGCCACCCTTCCTAATCTGTATTTTGTAAATGGCTAGTTTCTGTCCCTATTATTTGTCAATGAAATCACCCTCTCTGTTACCTTTATAACCATACACTTCCTTGTCTAAATCATTCTGTTTGCTGAATACAATAGACATTCTGGCTGCCAGTTCAATTGGTATGTGTGTACAACAGAGGTATTGTCCAACACTTGACCCACCCTTACCTGTTTCTCCTGCGCCCTGTTTTGTGTCAGTTTCATTCCTCTCTCTCTCTCTCTCTCTCTCTCTCTTTCTGACTCTCATTTCTCAATAATGCTAGGTATTAATATAATGTGAATCATCTCATAACATAACATGTAGGAGCAGGAGTAGGCCATTCGGCCCTTCGAGCCTGCCCCACCATTCAATCATGGCTGATCTCCAGCTAATAACCTGACCCTGCCTTATCCCCATATCCCTTAATCCCTTTTGCAATAAGAAATCTATCTATCTCAGTCTTCAATATGATCAAGGACTGAGTGTCAACAGCCCTTTCGGGTAGAGAGTTCCATACATTCACCACCCTTTGAGTGAAGAAGTTCTTCCTCAACTCAGTGCGAAAGGGCTGCCTCTGATTTTAAGGTTGTGACCCCTGGTTTTAGTTTCTCCAACCAAGGGAAAAAATCTCCCACTATCTACTCTATTATGCCTTTTGATGATCCTTTAAGTTTCTATAAGATCCCCTCTAATTCTTCCATCCAGGCAGGGCGAAACCTTGGTCAAGTTTCCTTACTCCACACGCCTAATAATAATCCCTCCAAAAACCAAAACAATAATAAATTGGTCATTTTCAATCCATGACTGTTTGTGGGACATTGCTGTGCGCAATTAGCTGCCGCGTTCGCCGACAAATATACAGTCAATTCACTTTACAGTCTATTCTGTGAACCGCTTTGGGACGTCTGGAAGACATGAAAAGCACTATATCAAATGCAAGGATTATTATTATTATATTCTAGAGAATATAGGCCCAAATTGGTCAGCCTATCCTCATAACTCATCCCCTTCATTCCTGGTACTAACCTAGTAAACCTACGCTGCACCCCCTCCAAGGCACGTACATCCTTCCTTAAATAAGGAGACCAAAACTGCACACAGTATTCCAGGTGTGGTCTCACCAGGGCCCTATACATTTGCAGCAAGACTTCCCTACTCTTATACTCTAATCCTTTCATAATGAATGCTAACATACCGTTCGCCTTCCTAATTGCTGCTGCACCTGCAGACTAACTTTCTGTGATTGGTGTACAAGGACACCCAAGTCCCTCTGGACACTAACACATTCCAATCTCTCCCCTTCTAAAAAATAACCCGCTCTACTGTTTTTGCTACCTAGGTGGATGACTTCGCACTTCCCTACATTATACTTCATCTGCCACCTACCTGCCTAATCACCTAACTTATCTATGTCTCGCTGCATTTTTTTAATGTCATCCTCTGGGTTGACACTTCCTCCTAGTTTTGTTTCATCTGCGAATTTAGATATATTAACTTTGATGCCCTCATCTAGATCGTTGATGTAGATGGTAAATAGCTGAGGCCCAAGGACTGATCCTTGTGGCACTCCACTAGTCACATCCCGCCAATCTGAAAAGGACCCGTTTATCTCTACTCTTCGTTTCCTACCCGTTAACCATTCCCCAATCCACGTTAATATGCTCCCCCTCAATTCCATGGGCCCTTATCCTTTGGACTAGCCTTTTATGCGGCCCTTATCGAATGCCTTCTGGAAGTCCAAATAGATCACATCTACTGATTCACCCTTATCTAGTTTACTCGAAATATCCTCACAAAACACTATGAGATTTGTCAAACATGACTTCCCTTTTGTAAAGCCATGTTGACTTGGCCTAATTATATTGTGCTCCCCTAAATACCGCAGTACCACATCCTTAATCAATGATTCTAAAATTTTTCCTATCACTGATGTGAGTCTAACTGGCCTATAGTTCCCCATCTTTTCTTTTCCACCTTTTTTAAATAGTGGTGTGGCATTTGCGATCTTCCAATCCATGGGGACTGTTCTTGGTGCATCTCTATTGTTAGCAGACTTGTTGTGTCTTCTAGGGTGAAGACAGATGCAAAGTACCCATTTAGTGACTCTGCCATGTCCTTATCCCCCATTACAAATTCTCCCATCTCTGACTGAAGTGGACCTACACTTACCCTCACTAACCTATTCCTCTTAATGTATTTGTAAACTTTTACAATCAGACTCAATGGTAAAAACTTTTACAATCAGACTTAATGGTAAAAACTTTTACAATCAGACTTAATGGTAAAAACTTTTACAATCAGACTTAATCTCCTTTCTTGCCTTTTTTCTTTGAACAAAAAAGCATTATTTTCCTTGCATGTTCCTCTGTTCACCTATTGAGCCGTTTGAATTTTCTCTGTCTATCTCTGCATCTTTGTGTGCGTGTCACTTTTTTTCCTCTTTCTCTTTGTGTGCATGTCTCTCTATCTTGGTCTTTTAATTTACAACAACAACTTGCATTTATATAGCACCCTTCATATATAGTCTTGCTAATTCTCCCCTTTTGTCTATCTTTATTTTACTTCCAGTTATTGTGTCAGCTCATATATGTGTCTGTGTGTGTCTGTGTTCTTTCTGTTTCTGCTCTCTCTCTTGAAACAACAGCAATAAGATTTTTTTTATTGAACATCTCCATATATCTCACTGGTGCTGACAACAATCCCGCATGGGGGTGGTGGGGTGGGGAGGCACAGACATCACACAAGGAATGTCAGTCAGGATTATGAAAGAGCGCTGGGTATCCGTTGGGAAGTAATGCCACACGAGTCCAATAATGGAATATTTCCCTTGTGCTGCCTCTCCCTACTGACCTGGCACTGTGGGGTCCTGTAGCTTAGTGGTTAGAGCACTCAACTTGCAAGCGAGAGGACCTGCGTTCGATTCCCAGGCAGGGCGAAATCTTAGGCAAGGTTCCTTACTCTACACACCTCTGTTTACCTAGCAGTAAATAGGAATCCGATTGTTAGTTGATTGGCCGATTGCTTTTCCGGGGGTAATAATCCTTTCCAAAAAGTAAACTGAAAATAATAATAATTTGGTCACTCAATCCAGGATTTTTTGTGGGGACACTGCTGCGCGCAATTGACTGCCGCTTTTCGCCCACAATTTGAGACGTCTCGAAGACATGATCAGGCGCTATATCAAATGCAAGAATTATTATTATTACTAATATTATTAAAAAAACATGTGGTTAGTCTCTCACCAAAAGCCTTAGTCAGTTTCTCTGCAGAGAATCAAATTAGGGTTACTCCCTCCAAATTGGGAGTGACCCACACGCATAGCCTCACAATACAGCCAGGCTTTATAGGCAGGGTTTTCTGAGCATTGTTAAGCAATGTACAACAGTTCCAACTTCTCTTTGTCACAGAGAACCATCTAGGTGTGGCTCTGCAGACCGTCAGCGTAAAATGAGCAGCCTTACTGATCGTGCCTGTCGTCGGGTGGGTATTTGTCACCGTGCAATCAACAGTTTTAAAACTATTAGCTTCCCTGAATCTCAGTCCCTCTGTACAAAACAAACACACAGGAACTAGACTGTACACTACCAGGGATTCCAATGACTTTTACGGCACTGTCTTCTGAAACAGATTCATGATAATCGCCCTTCTCACAGTGTAGCTCAGCTGGAGGCTAATTGGTTCCAGCTGAGGCCTAGCACACAGCGAGTGGCCTAACTGATAGACTTTCGCTCTAGCAGTGTGGCCTTGATGGCCTGTGGGTGACTGATTTGTTTTCCTAACCTTAAAGCATGGCCCGAAAACAGTTTGAAGTCATTACGTTGACACTGCGCTGCGGCTTGCCCGCACGTATAGGAAATCCTAGAGAATGTGGACATTAAACATCATGCGTCACGCGGGAAGGAAACGGGATTACCCTGTAAACGACACCGCAAACAGCCCGTGGTTTGTTTAGTTAAAACTCGTTTAGAGAGTCCAACAAACGGCAAATTAGGAATCTCCTCGCTATGCTCTAGTTATTTTAAAATTGACCGCCGAGTGAAGTGGTCTCAATGCATTTTGCTGCTTTATCTTCAAAAGCAACACGGTGTGAGGCGCTCGGTCTGTATTAAGAATACAATGGGGTTTTAATACTGCTTTGAATACTCCAGGCTGAAGCTCCAGTGCAGTATTGGGTGGCGGGGGGGTGTGGCAGAGGAGTATCAGAGGAGCTTGTCGCAGGTGCGTCCTTTGAATGAGACTTTAAAACAAAATTTTTGCGATTAACAATAGTACCTTTCTTTGGAAGATTTATACTGCGCCCTTCAAGTAGAATTAACATCTCGGCGCTCTATTGACGCCAAGCGAAGGGGGGAGGTAACGGGGGAAGGAGGTAGCTGTGGGTCGGTTTTTCAGGTGGGAATTGAAGACAGATGGAGAGGGGTGAGGTCGATGTGTTGCGGGGGGCATGGAGCCTGGTGAGGACCGGGGTGATTGACGCACAGATTGGTGTGGATGCAGGTGATGGAGTTTTGAATGAGTTGGAAGCTTATGGATGGAGGAGCAAGGGAGATCAACGAGGAGAGAGTTAGAAAAATCTAGCCAGGATCGGATAAGGATTTAGGCAACAGTTAGAATAAGGTCTGGGCAGAGACGGGCGATTTGTCAGAGGTGGAGAACAACAGTTTTGGTCAGAGACTGTGGGGGAGAAAGGAGAGCTGAGGATCGAACCGGACCCTGAGATTGCACACTAGTTTGATGACTTTGAGAGAGATTTGAGGCACTTAACCTTCTGACTCTGAGACGAGAGTGCTACCAGCTGAGCCAGGCTGGTACACAACACAGCCCATGAAAAGTTTCTCTCTGCTCTCTCCAATGACGAAATGACGAGTTCTACAAGCCTCAAAGGGCAAAGTCTAATTCTGCTAATTAGGGCAATTGTCAATGTGGCTCTATTGAGAGACACCTTGTTCCAAAAAAGATAATCATTTTGTAAATCTTATTTCTGGGTACAATAAGGGACAACAGAGGTTCAAGGAGAAGCAAATTAACCTGTGCTGTTCCTAAACCCAATTTAACATTTGTTCTTGCCTTAAGTATGAAAATCGACAGAGAATATGTTTGTAGGATAGCTTTGATTTTTAATTTCAAAATTAAAACATGGACCCCCTTTTCAAATCGATTACACTCTCTGCTTATATTGTACTTTCGTGGATCGCTTTGTGGTCGTGTTGCTTACGTTATAATAATAATCCTTGCGTTTGATATAGCGCCTTATCACATTGTTGACACGTCTCAAAGCGCTTCACAGAATATATTGTAAAGTGGATATATTTTGTGGACGAAACCCGGCAGCCAATTGCGTACATCCGTGTCCCGCAAACAGTCGTGGATTGAGTGACCAAATTATAATTATTAGTTTTGTAGGAGGGATTATTAGCACCCGGAAAGCGATCTGCCAATCGATTAACAACTGGCTTCCTATTTACTGCTAAGCCAACAGAGGCATTTGGAGTAAGAAAACTTGCCTAAAATTTCACCCTGTCTGCAAATCAAACCAGGTCCTCTTACTTGCGAGGTGAGAGATCTAACCAATGAACTGCAGGGCTTCACAACGCCAGGTTAGTAGGGAGAGGGAACTGAATCCTACTGATTGAGCCAAGCTGGGCTTGGCCACTCTGGAGAACTGCGGATTGCCGGCTCAGGAATCGGACTCGATTGTGACATTCCATCGCCAAGCATGTCAACTTGGTCCCAATTCAACTCCAAGGAGACTCTGCTTATCTCCCCCGCGCCCCCACCCGCCTGAGTGCATCCAGAAGGTGGCAGTGACATGTCTGAACATCCTGACACTATTCATCTTCTTGGAGAGCTTCACATGTGCCAAGGAGCACGGCAACTTCTTTAACTGGGAACTAACCAGGGCAGATTACGCTCTCTTTCCCTCTTTCTCTCTCTTTCTTCTTCACTTCTCCCCCCCCCCCACCCCCTTGCCCCCCACCCCCAATGCCCCCCCACCCCCTCTCCCACCCTCCTGATGCTGTGCTTTCCATTCAGTGTAAAATCATCAGAAAACCGAAACATTCAGCAATATTGAAAAGATGACTGGTTAAATTACAGAGTTAAAGCCATAATATTTACACTAAGATCCTCCCGATTTTTACATTAGAATGTTTAAATGTTTCCTCTGGGTACGAGATCGATCCCAGGACACTTCCAAATTAATAATTGTGTTAAATGCAAGTGCTTTAAAAATGTGCTCAATTCCCACTAGATACTTCTTCCCACTAATTTCATTAGGTAATGCAGTGATCATA
Source organism: Callorhinchus milii (assembly GCF_018977255.1). Taxonomy (NCBI): domain Eukaryota; kingdom Metazoa; phylum Chordata; class Chondrichthyes; order Chimaeriformes; family Callorhinchidae; genus Callorhinchus; species Callorhinchus milii. The sequence goes on along the minus strand of NW_024704752.1, from coordinate 4,192,377 downwards.
ATTTTAATTCCAGTGTGACCTGCTGCTAGTGTCTTCAGCTGCCTCTCTCTCTCGCTCTCTCTCGCTCTTTCTCACACCCCCCAAGTCTGATTTGAAAATGTGGGCAAATAGAACATTGAAAATGATCCATTTAATCGGAACGTCAATCTTGGTGGAATGCGGTAGAGCCAAGAGACTGTGGGGAGCTTGAGCTTTACGTTGCTTTGCAGAATGTCTAATCTCTGATCACTCCCTTATAGTGTTTCGCTTACAAAATACACGGTCAATCCATTTTACAGTATATTCTGTGAACCGCTTTGAGACGTCTCAATGACATGCCAATGGGCAAAATTAAATGCAAGGATTATTATTCTTTAAAGGGATGATGTGCTAGAGGGTTCAAAGACGGAATCTATTTTGTGAGAGTTGAGGAGCAGAAGAGGAGCTTTGAAGGACAGGTTGATCGAACTGTTAAAAAAGCACATGGGCTCCTTAGCTTTATAAATCGAGGCATAGAGTACAAAAGCAAGTTTTCTTTTAAATCTTTATAAGTCACTGGTTAGGCCTCAGCTGGAATATTATGTCCAATTCTGGGCACCACACTTTAGTAAGGATATCAAGGCCTTGGAGAGGGTGCAGAGGAGATTTAGCAGAATGGTACTAGGGATGAGGGACTTCAGTTAAATGGAGAGACTAAGGAAGCTGAGTTGTTCTCCTTTAGAGCAGAGAAAGTTAAGGGAGGATTTGATAGAGGTGTTCAAAATTATTAGGGGTTTTGATAGAGTAGATTGGGAGGAACTGTTTCACAGGTGGGTCAGTAACCAGGGGACATAAATTCAAGATAATTGGCAAAAGAACCAGAGGGGAGGTGAGCAGAATTTTTTTNATAGACAGTTGTCATGGTCTGGAATGTACTGAAAGGATGGTGGAAACAAATTCAATAACAACTTTCAAAAGGGAATTGGATAGGTAGTTGAAAAGGAAAAAATTGCAAGGATATGGGGAGAGAGTGGGGGAGTGGGACTGATTGGGGAGCTCTTCCAAAGAGTCGGCACATGCACGATGGGCCGAATGGCCTCCTTCTGTGCTGTAATATTCTATGATTTTACACATATTACTATTATATTCTGGTGGGATCCCAAAGGCAGCGAAAGATTCCTCTGTTCGATGACCATTACACCTCCGTTTCACAAATGGATTGGAGATTTCCATGGACGTTTTTGGTTGAGGGTCAGGTAAGGTTAGTTTGATTGTGGTTGCCAGATATCAAGCCTGGCTCAGTCAATAGCTCCCTCGTCTCTGAGTCAGAAAGATGGATGAGTTCAGGCCCCATATTGGGATTCTGAGCTGATGAAAAATGCTTTGCCTTGCATCTGATCGTGGCTCTCAGACAACACATTGGCTTGGCCACTAATGTTATGTTTTTCCAAGAAAAGCAAACATTTTGGATAGAATTCCACTCTCTTAAGGTTACGGTCGTCATTTCAGATTCTAGGCTGGAGTCTGATCGTGTCATTTTGCCAGAGACATGCTTTAATTAGGCTGATTGGAGTACATCTGCGGAGTGCGAGCAACACAGCAATTTTCTCTGAAAGTTGGTCACTCACTTCACGCTTGTTTGTGGAATGTTGCCATGTGCAAATTAGCTGCCGTGATCATTTACAAAATACACAGTTGCTGCACTTTACAGTGTGTCCTGTGAAGCATTTTGGGATGTCCTGCTGACGTGAAAGGCACTGTATTAAGCATAAGGATTACTTATTACTTATTGGAATTCGTCAGTATTGTGAAAGGGATTGTAAGATATCTGCTTGAGTTCCAGACTCCCATTTTCCTGACTTTTTTAACCAGCCAAGTTATATTATTACTTGAAATCTAAAGTTACAACTGAGCACAGAGTCGATGTGGCTTTTTTTTCACATCCCCTGTAAGTTTTTGAGAACTGCCATTAACTAGAGAAAGATTCGAAAGCCTGCAATAAGCCTACAAAATAATCCTGTGCCGTTTGCCCGCAAAATATACAGTCACTTCACTATACTACCCATTTAAACTCTGTGGAGAGCTTTGAGAGGTCCTCCTTTCGTGAAAGGTGCAAACTTAAATGCAGGGATTAGTTGTTAGAAATCACTTTGCTCAGTTTGTACCGTTGTACTCATGTTGCTGCAATAAACTTGTTTTTTATATCGGCAAACACAGCCGCCAGTTTGCACTGCGAGTCCGTCCAGTCTGTTGCTGGAATGATCAGCTAATTTGGATAAGTGTTGGCCAGGATACTGAGAGATGCTCTCTTCTCGTTCCAAAACAAAATGAGAGAAGGGAATGAGAATCCTTGACATCCATATGAAATCAGTCAGGCAGGACTTCAATTTTAATGTTTCACCAGAGGACAGCACCTCTGTCAATTTAGCAATCCCCTAGCACTTCACTGGAATGTTGGCCTTAGATTGCGTGGGACTTCGACCCAAAACATTTTGACTCCAAAAACGAAACTGCTAACAGCCAAGTCGGGCTGACACCTAATCGAAACCAGATTCTCAATGCACTTGAGTCATTGGGATCCACCCATGAAATGACTACATCTTTTCTCAGCGCACCAAAGGAATAAGGAGGAATTGGCAATAACTTGGGAAATCTATCAAAATCATAAGACGGGAATTGGCCAGCGAGAGTTCAGTGGGAGAGCTTCCAGAGCCAAATTAATGCTGAGAATAAATTGTTGATTCTCATTTTGTTACCTCACATCAGAATGCAGGGAACAGAAGGAGGCCATTCAATCCATCGAGCCTATTCCACCAGTTTAGTAGATCTTGGCAGATCTTTTATCCCAATGCCCTGTCCTTCCACCGCACAACACTCTTTGATACCTCTACTCAACAACAACAACAACAACTTGGATTTATATAGTGGCCCTCACACAAAGTAGGGTCTCAGAGGGCAGAGTGGCTTGACAGTGGCAGAGCACGACTCCAAGCCAGTGGGAAGGAGGATTATTTTCAAATAGGAAGGTCTTCAGGCACACCCTGAAAATGGGGAAGAAAGGGGCAAGGCGGAGGAGATAAATTTCTTATTTCCTCTCCATCTGGAAATTGCTCAGACTTGATCCTCAATCGCCTTTCAAGGTCCATTTCATAAGATGGGTTTCGGCACGCGTCAGTCATCTAAACAAGTTCTCCAAGTAAAACGCTACAGACATCTGTACTATTGTGGGATGAGTACTGAGATATTTGCACAACAAACAGCATTTATAAAGTGTCACTCAGGCAGGGTAGAGTCCCAGAGACGCTTGAGAGTGGTGGGGCAAGAGGCCGAACCGGAAGGAGGAGGAAGGGAAAGGTGACCCTAGGCACAGTGGAAGAGGAAGGTTTCAGGCACTACCTGAAGATGGGGAAAAAAGGGGCAAGGTGGAGGAACATTTCAATCTCTCAGCTCTTGCTCCAGATTTGATCATCTTTTAAAATAAATTGTTTTGCATGGAGGGGGCTGTGTGGGGGGGTGGGGAGAAACATTTATTATGGCAAACCACACGATAACTATTCATTGAGCGTTGCATTGGAACCAGCGTATTTGCTTACTTGCTTGATTTAAATTGTACTCGGACTGCTAGATACTCGGGGATTGGGACAGGATGCTGGATCCAGCGCCTCGGGACTTCCTCCCGATGTGAAAGGAGCTGTACAAATGCAAGTTATCTTCGTTGTTGATTGCGAAAAGGCCCCCGGGTTACTTGTTAGACTTGCTCTTTTTGCAACTGGGGTTCATTCCTGGGCTGAGAGCTCGTCCTGTCCTAAAATTCTTCCAAACGGGGAGCAACTGTAAGGAATGCACTGCGGTCTGCCTGTGCTGCATTCTGGAATGAGCACAATTGCTGACTATGCGCTGACATCGTCCAAACACAGCAGTTGACTTCTCCTCCCACCGCAGTGTGGATTTTGAAACGTTTGTGTCCCTTTCTGCTAATGGTTCGCATTCGCTAGGCCCAGATACTTCCTGTGCACTGTAAGTGCCTGTGATTAGTGTCAGGGATGCATTTTAAAGAATGTAAATATTTTGATGGTTAAAATCTCACAGAACTGCCGTGCTGAGTACAAACTTGTAGCTCAGTGCTGCGGGAAATGTCTGCTTCACTGTACAAAAACTCTCCACATGACAGAATCGGGCAGGAAATGCTTCACATTTCTTTACTGAAAGCTTATTTATCAATGCAGTTTATTAAAAAAAAACAGATGTTTTGCTCTCTCTTTTGCTTGTCTGTTTTTACTATAATATAGTGCGCGTGCTGCATTCAAAATGCGATTAAAATGCGTCTAAGTTATGCTGTTAGCTAGTAGAATAGCCTCTTGTTCGTCTGAGCTCATTTAAGAATAAATAATCCTTAAATTTGACGTGACAACTTTCATGTCAGGAGGACGTCTCAAAGCGCTTCACAATTTACTGTAGAATGTGGCAGCTGATTTGCTCACCAAATGTCCCACAAACAGCCACAAATTTCAGCCACAAAGTTAATGACCGATCTTAGCTGGGAGAATGTTGGCCAGGGCACCATTCTTTAACAAGTCCACTTGAATAAGCAGATGGCACCTCGGTTTAACATCTCATCCAAAGGACAGTGCTTGTGATAATGCCGTGCTGACCCAGCACTACACTGATGGGTCAGCCTGGACTGCGTCACTTGGAGGCTTGAACCCACGAACCTTCTGACTTGAGAGGCAGGATAGATACCGACTGAGTCAGGCTGATGTGTATGTTCCTACAGATTGCTGCCTCTTCTCTGCCTAAAACCCACGGTTTGGATTGCGGAGCTTCAGATGTGGGTCAGGGTGGGGAGGGGCGGGGGATAGGGGAAAACTGTGTCAGGTAGCGACGGTGTGGGAAACATTCGGTCAAATGGCTGGACGGGTGTTGGGGGAAGGCATTGTAGAGGGACACTTTGGGATGGTGTGTCATACAATAATACTCCCTCTCTCTAATGCTCTGCACTAAAGTAATTAGACTAAAGTTTCTCGATATTCACAGGCCTGGCTCTTGAGCATTCTTTACTCACTGGTGGTCCCCATACCACTGCTTTAAATTAAAATGCCAATTGCAGCCACTCAGTCTGTGGACACTTACTTCTTAATTACAGCCATAACAGGCTGATGCAGTGGGATCACCGAAAATTCACTCGTTTATTTCTTTTTCTTCTATTGCTTTTGTTTTATCCTTTCTTTGGGGAGTTGGGGTGGGGGGCAGGGATATTGCGTACATAATTTTAATGGAGTCCTGTAGCTTTGTGGTTAGAGCACTCATCTCGCAAGTGAAAGGACCTGGGTTTGATTCCCAGGTAGGGCAAAACATGTAAGGAACCTAGTTGTTAGTCGATTGGCCGATCGCTTTTCCCGGAGTAATAATCCCTACGAAAGAAATAAACTAAAAATAATAATTTGGTCACTCAATCCAGGACTGTTTGTGGGACACTGCTTTGCGCAATTAGCCGCCGCGTTTGGCCCACAAAATATACAGTCAGTTCATTTCATAGTATATTCTGTCAAGCGTGTTGAGACGTCTCGAAGACGTAATAAAGGGTGTATATCAAATGCAAGGATTATTGCTATAATGTTCCCCCTTCCCATATTTTTAAACATTAGCCTCTGGCAGTTGGAATACATGATTACTCACTAAATGAAGCCAGTAAGACTCTACGCGTTATATAATGTATTTTGGTGTGATGTAGCACATTAACACCCAACTTTGACCAAGCTTTCAGCACCCTCTGCGTTACAGCAAAGCAACAGAGCAATACCTTGAAGGCCTTGAAGGGGGCGAGGGAGGGGGCGAGGCGGAAGGGTTCCAGGATGGAGTTCCAGAGGGTCGTGGAATAAAAACGGATCTTGGTTTAACATCTCACCCGAAGGACACCAACATCTCCAACAATGCAGCCCACCTCCCATCCTTTCTGCCCTGTATTGGAGTACCAGCCTAGACTGTGAGTTGAAAGTCCAAAGGTGGGGGTTTGATCCTACAACCTTCTGACTCCGATTGGAGTGCTCCGCAGTGAGCCAGGCTGTGTACGTACACTCCATGACTCTATCTGCCCTTCAAGAGTATCTCTGCTTGGTGACCTTGATCATAACCGTCTTAATTGATGGAGAAGAATCAACACGAACAGTCTTTACGTGCTCCGAGGAAACTGCCTAACCTGAACAATGGCAGCTGGCAGACCGTAATGCACTAAATCAATCTGCAGAAATGAATTCCTGCCACATTAGTGAGTATTTCTACTAAAACAAATGGAGAAAAAATTAAACTGCGACACTCCATCCCGCCAACCGTCGTTTCGTGTTACTTCCACTTGCCTCCTGGTGTCCCCGCCAACACTCTCCCCCTCCCCCCCACACCACCCACCCAATAAAATTGTTCCTTTGCTTCACAGCTGTTTGTGAGACACTGCTGCATGCTAATTGGCTGCCATGTTGGCCCACCAAATGGACAGTCACTACACTTTGCAATAGGTGCTGCGTGCACACACGCGGTCAGCACGCAGAAAGTGATGTCAGTGGCGACCTTACGACCTGGAAACCGTTTAAAAATAGCACCAATGCTCCCTCCCCCCCCCCCCCAAAAGTATTTTTATCTGTCAAATTAAAGAAAACCTCCTCTATATTGTCTTTTCATATTGTGTAATTGTGTACACTCCGACATCATCCATTTTGAGCAGTCAGTCCTCCATACTTTGTCAGATGGAGCTACTGTCAAAGTAATAACCTTATTTGTGCCTTTATTCAACTGTAAGTGGTTTAAAGAAACCTGCAATGGTTAAGAAATGTCATGCGGCATTTGCTCATCTGGAACTCATTGCCTCGATGGACAAATATCATTGAACATGATACATTTAGTGCTATTAAATGAACACAGTGGCGTGAAGTGCAAGAGTCATGGTGGAAAGAAGACTGGGCATCAAAAGAAGCAAAGATCAAAATATTATTTATTGAGTCTTAATGATTTCAAGCTGTACAGTGCGAGGCCCAGCGTTCCTTAATTGTGAATCGCTTTTTCCCAAAACAAATCTCTGGTTTGAGAAGAAACCTTTTTGCTTTCAACTGCTCAGAGATGAAGCTGGTTTACCTCTTGGAGTAACAACAACAAGAAGAAGATTATATTTGTATAGCGCCTTTCACGTCGAGAGGACGTCCCAAGGAGCTGTACAGTGTACAGCATTTCAGACCCGAGCTGGCGTCGGTGGGGGGGAAGGGAGGGGATGGGAAGGGGGAGTGGCTGATCGCATGTCGAAGAGGAGGGTCTTGAGGCGCGACTTGAAGGGGGCTGGAGTCCGTGATCTGGGCATCCCTGAAGTACGTATAGATCGCTGCTATTGCCCTCGGATACTTTAACACCTACTTTGCAGCAGCAAAGCATCGATGCTCTGTTCAACAATAAGTCTAATAATACTAATAATATTAATAAATACAATAATCCTTATATTTGTTACACAGCAGGAGGACGTCTCAAAACGCTTCACAGAAATTGACATCTCAAAATGTTTCACGGAAAACATTGCAGGGCTACATGGTGGGTTGGATAGTTCTTTCAAAGAGATGGTACAGGCATGAAGGGCCGAATGGCCTCCTTCCGTGTTGTAAGATTCTATGACTCTAAGTGTAGTGACTGTGTATTTTGATGCTGTGCACAAATCGACGGTGCACGGTCGATTTACGTATAGCAGCATCCCACAAACCGTCAGAAAGTGAATGGCTGACGTGTTCACGGGGAACTGTTGGCTGAGGAACTGGGAGCAAAACTGCCTTCTGTTGTTGAGTAGCGCTGTGTGAGTGGTGCGGGGACCGGGGACCATGTGAAAAATGAGCGTCTAAAGTTTGCGGTATTTATTTACCTTTTTGGGCTGTCAGTCAATCACCTGGATGCGAGCAGGAACCTTCACAGAACAGTTTGCAGGGCTATGGGGTGGGACAGTTGAACAGCTCTTTCAAAGAGAAGGCACCTGACAGCAGGAGCCGGTGGCCTTGAGAATGCGAAAAGCAGTCTTTTTTCCTGAAAGTCTCCAGAGCCTGCAGGTTTCAGTATTTATTCTATCGAAATCCTTGAATTTCTTAGCGTTTTTTTCAATGAAAATGGATTGAGAATGAAAATGAACGTGCATTTCTTTAGATATATGGTGTGAGTTTTGTTCACACTCACTGCAGGACAATAGCTGATGATACTTAGGCTCATACATGCCCTGTCTTACACACACAATGCTCCTTTACGCCCAATATTCATGCTTTTGGCAACTTCTTTTGAGGGATTGAGACATCTCAGAGGACCTTATAGAGGCGCAGATAATTGTGAGTGGGATTGAGAAAGTAAACCCAGAACATTTTTTTTAAAAAATTAAAAATTGGAGAAATGTTGGCACATCTTTTACTTCAAGCAATGAATGTGTGGTGCATATGGTGGGTGGGGGGTGGAAGGAGAAATGCGATGGGTGATAATTATAGATGCACGACAAATTGATTGCCAGCATTGAGCAATTGTGGCACGATTGATGCCCTAATGTACAGAGGCACAATTAGTCCCATTCCTCAAAGAGAAGTAATTACAAGAAAGTAATATTCATGCAAAAATGTATGTGACAAAATTCAATGCATTCTCTCTTGTATTCTGGGGGACAAATGCCCACATCTCTGAGAAGCCACTCGTGGAGGAATGTCGTAGCTAATCTGCGTAGGATCCTTTAGTTCAAAAGAAATCTAATGTCATCAAATTAACCTTTGACATCTATGCAATGCGTAGGCTTAATTGGTTAGACGTCAATCCTTTTTTTTTATATGCGCTGCCATGAACCCTTCTGTTGCACAGTGTGTCATTTCATTGAAAAGGGCTTTCCCTTTCTCTGATGGCATCCCACTTTACATAGTTTTATTTGGTTCCTTTCACGTCAACATTTTTTTTGGTGTGTGTGTTTGGCTGTTATCATGAAATATTATCTAGGTTTAATTGATTTTGGGTCTGCCTTACCCTTCCCTCATCTCCTTCAAAATTTGCCTCATTAATAGTAATAAACCTTGCATTTGATACAATGCCTTATCACATCTTTGAGACATTTTAAAGTACTTCACAGAATATATTGTGAAGTGAATTACATAGTATTACATAGAATATACAGCACAGAAACAGGCCATTCGGCCAAATGGGTCTATGCTGGAGTTTATGCTCCACGTGAGCCTCCTCTGGAACTTCCTTAACAAAGCTGTTAACTCCTCAACTAAGAATCGACTGTATAATTTGTGGGCAAAGAAAAAGTGACTACACTTTTGGCCAACTTTCTTTCCCCTCCCTTGCCTTTCCCTAACCCTTCCCCTTCCGCTTAGCCCCCTCCCGCTCCTACACCCCTACATGGGTGCGAGCCCTGGAATGTCCAGTGCCTTGGGACGTCTTCACGGCATAAAAGGTGCTATAATTGATGGATTAACCATATGATAATAAACGGCTTTAATTCGATGAGATTTGACACAAATGTTGCATTAAGCAGCTTTCTTTGAATAGATTTATTTTCGCAGTAGACTCTGCATTGATCTTAAAATTGTGGCTTTGAATTTATGTTTTGAGAGAAACATATTCTTGGCAAGTGCTGCTGAGGTGATTGATATGCCTTGTTGCTTTTTTTTGTTGAAAAACTCCTCTAATAGACCATAATACAGATAAATATCTACTCTAACCCACTCTTCAAGAACAGACGACTCCAAGCACATTCGTCATATTATCCCTACCACATATTTGTGCAGTTTACTGAACCAGGTGCAGAAATTGCATTGTAATCTCACTTGACTACACACACAAACACACACACACACCCGGACACATGTATAGAGCTTTATTTTAGGAATTTACATGACGTCCATTTTAATACACTAGCAATTGCGTTCAGGAGGGATTGTTTTGTAGAGGTGCTCGGAGTTTATATCTATTGGTCTTGTGACTGACAAAGGAAATTGTCTTTGACCAAAACCGATGGAAAGACCTGCCATTATTGATTGGACCCAGATCTGTTATAGCAGCAGGCAGAGCGTTCCTGACACAGAAGCCATGATTCAGTATGAAGATATATTGGAATGAACTTCACAGGTGATTAGGCATGGCAGCTAATTTGAGTCTCCCTTCCTCTCATGGTTGGAGAAAAAAAAAGGCCAAGTAAAGAGCAGTTCCCTTATGGATTAAGATTTATGTACCGGATCACCAATGGACTTTAATAATGTGATATCCTGTGGACTTCTAATACAGTATACAAATCTAGCAAGATATCTAGTTCCCACGCAAGCTTCTACACTTCGGTTTTTGTCACGCTTGGCTTTCCTGCATTTTCTATTCTGCATATGATATTTTGTAATTCCCAATAAAAATGATACGATTTTTGAAGAACCGTTAGCTTTCATTGTTCTATTCCTCAGACTGATGGAAAATCAATTAGTGCTTTTTTTTCACACACGCCAGCCCATTTTTCACTGAGATTGAAATGTCAGAAGCAAAGGGGACTCAAGGGCAGAGTAGACTTTGGTAATCGTTTTCGAAGATGCGGGGGAACTTTCGGATGGAAAAGGACTTTAGACAACAATTTGCTTGGTTGAAAGTGGTTCACTTTATGCCAAGTGAATTGCATCCCAATTTGGCTTGGATGTTAATTTCCATTATGGACCTTTTAACATGTTTCGTACATGTAAATGAACCACGGGCCCCATTTAGTTATAACTTGCATTTACATAACACATGTGTGATAACATCAACTTGAATAGGCAGACAGGACTTTGATTTAACATCCCAACCAAAGGGTAGCACTTTTGACCATACAATGCTGCTATGGAGCTCTGTAGACTGCCGGGCGGCATCTCTGAGTGCTTAACACTGGTAGAACCTGAGGCCGAGCCGGGGGGGGGGTGATTGTAGGCGCGGTCGAAGAGGAAGGTCTTCAGATTCGACCTGAAGATGGGGAACTGGGGAGGGGCGAGGCGAAGAGGTGCGGTTGAGAATTCGGGCGGTGGAGTTTTGAATGAGCTGGGTTTTGTGATTAGTGAAGGAGGAGAGACCAGAAAGGAGGGTATTTTGAATAGTTCAGCCGAGAGGTGACAAAGGCATGGACAAGGGTTTTGGCAGCTATTGGGGTGAGGTATTGTCAGAGACGGGCATTGTGGTGGAGGTGGAAGCAAATGGTGCTGATCAGGGACCGGATGTGGGGGAGGAAGGATAACTGGGAATCGAACCTGAGGCCTAAGTTGTATGGGTTTGGAGAGTTTTAAGGACAAGTCGGGTAGGTTGAGGAGGTCGGAACCGTGGGACAGAAGATGTTAGCGGGAGCCAAAGAGTATGGCTTCCGTCTTGTTGATGTTTAACTGCAGGAAATTTGTACTCATCCAGCTCCTGATGTCCGATAGATAAGCTGACAGAACATCATGGGACTGGGGGTCGCAGCTGGAGGTGGAAAAGTAGAGTTGAGTGTCATGTGGAAGTTAACCCCGTGTCTGCGGATGACATCACCGAGAGGGAGCATATAGAGGAGGAAGAGAAAGGGTCAAGGATGGAACCTTGGGAACCCCGCAAGTGACTGGGTGGAAGCGCGAAGAAAAGCCATTTGCAGAAATGTAGTGCTGGCGGTTTGTAAGGTAGGACTCGAACCAAGCGAGTGCGGTCCCACTGAGGTGGATGATGGAGGACAGGTGGTGGAGGAGGATGGCGTGATCGAATGTGTCGAACGTGGCGGAGTCCAGGAGGATGAGGAGGCAGAGGGAGCCCTGGTCACAGATAGAGAGGATATTTCGCCCACAAATATACAGTCAATTCACTTTACAGCATATTCTGTGAAGCACTTTGAGACATCTAGAAGACGTGAAAAAGCACTATATCAAATGCAAGGATTATTACTATTATTATATCATTTGAATAGTTGAATAGTTAAGCACTGTGACATCAACCCAATATCTCTAACAACTTTCCTCCATTTCCCCTATCCCCTGAATGAGTTTCAGCTGGATTTGCTCCAGAATAACTTACCTCAAAATACACGGTCTCTGTACTTTACAGTGAATCCTGTAAAAGGCTGAAATGTCATTCTGACATGAAAGATGCTGTATCGAATGCATGTCTTATTACTTTTTTTTAAGGACTGTTTGCATTCAAACTAACCCAAACTGACACCTTTTGCAGTCGGACCCTATTAATACGTATCACATTGGTTCTATAGAATCGGACCCTGCTTTATAACATGGGCATCAGCTCAGCTTAGCTTTGAAGTCAGGCATTGCTAATTCACACCTCACCTCAGTGGGTCCCAGTACTGTGTGCGTTAGGAACGCAATGCGGATGATGAGATGCAAAGCTAGATTCCAATCTGAATCATTGGTTTAAATCTCTTCAAAGTGAAACAATTTTGATTATCAGGAGGGGGGGAAAAAAAACAAAGCGTTCGACTTTAACTATTCAAAGCCAAAATCTACAAAGCTTAAACCATTAAAGTTTTGACACTCAGAATTGTCTTTCCAGCTGGATCCGCTGTGGAGTGCTTTGCCGAGGTTTACATGGTGGGAAAACTATTGATCGGTATGTGTCTCAATTTAACTCCACTCGATTAAAGCTCCAGGACACTGTCTGGCATGAAGGGCGTTATATAAATACAAATTGTTTATGTTGTTGGTTTTCACCAAATGAGCAATAAGCAAAGGTTTTGCTATAGGACAGGCACCTAGGAGCAGGGGAGACAATTCAGCCCTGTTCCACCAGTTTATGAGAACATGGCAGATCATTGAGTCCCGTTTCCCTGCCTTATCCTTTAATATCCTTTGTCCCTAACTCTGGCATATCTATCAAAGTTGATCACAATGTCCCCCTTTCCCCATTATCCTTAATATCTCTACTAGCCAAGTCTCTGTCTTTCTTTAAAGCACCCTTATATTTTGGCTCTGGAATAGAATCATAGAATATTGCAGTACAGGTGGAGGCCATTTCATTTCATTTGGCCTGTCCTGGTTCTTTGAAAGAGCTATGCAATTTGTCCCACTCCCCCGCTCTTTCCCCATATCCTTGCAAGTTTTTCCCTTTCAACTACCTATTCCAATTTCCTTTTGAAAGTTGTTATTGAATCCGTTTCCACCACCTTTTCAGGCAATGCATTCCAGACCGTAACATCATATTCACTAAACATATTCAAGACTGCGATCGATAGATTTTTAAAAACTAAAGGGATTAAGGGATATGGGGATAAGGCCTTGATATCTCTCCAAGGCCTTGATATCTTTCCTAAAGTGTGGTGTCCAGAATCTAGCTGAGGACTAACCAGTGACTTATGATGATTTAGCAGAAAACTTGCTTTAGTACTCTATGCCTCTATTTATAAAGCCAAGGAGCCCATATGCTTTTTTAACAGCTCATATCAACCTGTTCTGTCACCTTCAAAGACCTGTGTATGTAACCCCTAGGTCTCTCTGCTCCTGAACCCGCTTTAAAACGGTACAGTTTAATGTATATTGCCTCTCCTCATTCTTCCTCTCAAAATGCAGTACCTCACACTTCTCTGCATTAAACTTCATCTGCCCAGTCTGTCTGTGTCCTACCGCAGTCTGCTACCATCTTCCTCACTGTTTACTACGTTCCCAAGTTTTGTGTCATCTGCAAACTTTAAAAGTTTGCTGTTTACACCCAATTCCAAGTCATTTATGTGTATCAAAAAGAGTAATGGAGAGAGCTCCTTGACTTTAGTTCTAACCAGCTTCCCTCCAGTTTGAAAAACAACCATTCACCACCACCCTCTGCTTTCTGTCTCCCAGCCAATTTCATATCCATGCTGCCACTGTCCCTTTTGTCCCATGAACTTCAATTTTGCTATCTATTCTATTATTAGTCTTTCTGGGGGCATCAGATTCTCCATATTTACAACCTCTCCGTATAAAGAAATTGCTCCTTGACTTCAGTTCTAGCCAGCTTGGTTCTGATTTTTAGATTGAGCTCCTTCGTAACAAAGGGAAGAGTGGTCCACTATCTAAACCTGTCGCCTTTCGTTATTGAATCAAATCAGACCTTTAAACCTCCCTGTGTTGTAAGGAATTTAACCCCAGTGTAGCCAGCCTCTTATTGGTTAGAAACGTAAGTACAGTTGATGTGGTTGTCACGTTTCACATGCTTTGTTCAAGTGGCGAGGTAACGGACGAGGAGTTTGTGTTGAAATCTGGGTCTAGTTTTTTGTCCGAAGCTCCCCAGCCTGCTTGCCAAGGCAACTAAACTGACACAAAGCTTACGCCTGACACTCAAGTGGTTGGATGACGAAGAGAAATGGAATGAACTTGTGTTATCTCAAGCAGATTTGAACATTCAATTTGTTCCACCTAAATGGGATGATGTGTTGCACTAAAATTTCACACTGCCATCAAAGTGTTCATCTTGTAAATCCTTTTATCTGGGATAAAGAATTGTATTCACAAGGCAACCTATTCCCAAAATAGCACATACCAGCCCTTGGGCTTTAATGCCCTTTGGACTGAATTCTTCATCTCAAATAAAGGAAGATTGCCTCTGTTCAACTTGTGGTGAGAGGCTCTCTGGATTTTTAATTGCCCTTATTAAAACTGGATACAGATTAATAATTTAAATTAATTACTCCATCAGCTGCCAAATTAATACCACATGATACCGTATAAGGAAGAGATACTTTGTGCATGAAAAACTGGAATACAGTGAGTGTGTGTGTGAGAGAGGGGTGGGGGGGGTGATTTATGTGTTCACCCATGAGGAACCTTGCGACTCGCTCCACAGCTTGGGGTCAAACTATGCCCTTTCCACCGCTCTGAGATGATACTCGACGAGAAGGGTGCTATATAAATGCAAGTTGGCATTCTTTATGGAATTGTCTTCAAAGGTTCGATGGTATTTATTTAACATTAAAAATGTGCGTTCGACGTAGTGCCTTTCACATTGTGAGGACACGCGAACGCGGTAAACAGATTAACTGTAAAGTGTAGTGACTGAATATTTTGTAGTTGAAATGAATACATAAAATTTGTAGTTGAAGATTCCAGTGGCATCATTGCAATCCAAATGCTCTTCCCCATCCCCACAGCCTAACGCAACCACAATGTGGTGTTTTACTTCCAATGGGTGTGGGAAGCCCACCAATGATTTAATTAATATTGTAACACAGCAATATTATTTTCTATCTACAAATGGATAGTCACTACACTTGACAGCAATTGCTTCTAAAGCCCTTTGAGACATTTTGACATTCTAGCCATTGTATCAAACTCAACGATACTGTTTTGCTAACGTTTAACAAATCTAAAACTTTTCATTCCCCGTCAGTGTAATGTACCTTTAAAAGCAATGTGCATTAAAGGGACTTGTGTATCCGATTTCCCCTTGATTGACTGCTGCACAGCTTATATTTTGGGAGCTGTCAATTTTCTCCCCTTCCAAGTCTGTGACTGCGTTATGTGGGTTTCTTTTTAACTGAACTGAGTTTTATGATCGTGTATTATTATAAATCCTCAAGTTAATTTCTTGTTCCTATTGTACTGAAAGAAGATCCATTTGTGACTCATTGCGAACATCACAGAGAACTAATCAGTTGTTAGTCGATTGGTGGATCGCTTTTACGGGGATAGTAATCCTTGAAAAAAAACAATAATAATTTGGTCACTCAATCAACGATTATTTGTGGGACACTGCTGTGCGCAATTGGCTGTCATGTTTCGTCCACAAATATAGTCAATTCACTTTAGAGTATATTCTGTGAAGCGATTTGAGATGTCTCAAAGATGTGAAAAGTGCTGTATCAACTGCAAGGATTATTGTTTATTATTACAAGTTTGCAAAAATAATGCTTATTCTGTTACCCTAATTTCTATAAATATTTGCTGTTTGTGGGATAGCTTTGGTTTCCTGTTGAAGCCGTATTAATGGAGGTTTCGATAGATAGACTGCTGCATTATAATTGCACTAAGAACATGAGAATTGCTAGGTGAAAGAAGATCAAGGTCCATTTGGTTTGCCTTCCACCATCCTGGCAGTCACTTGTCATGTCCCGAACTATATACTGTACATTATTTAAATTATTTCCCAACAGAAATCTATCTCAATTAATCTGTAAAGAATCAACAGTTTCTGCTTCCACCATCTCTCTCGGGAGCTTGTTCCACACACAATAATAATCCTTGCATTTGCAAAACTCTTGCTCACATTTCAGTAACCTTAATTTTAAGCATTCATTCCTGGGAAGAGTGGGTGGGGGTGGGGGAAGGAAACTATTCTGAGTATTGCTTTGTGCAATGCGTCATTTAATTATTAGCACTTTGGTTTATTTTTCTTAAAAAAAGAGAAACAAAGATTTTTCTTGGCCGTCCTGAATAGCATTCCGACTTCAATACATCATACTGCCAGCAGCAGCACAAGTAATAAGCTTCACTCACCAAGAATTGGTACAGGCTCTCGTGTTGACCAGGAGGTGTTTGTTGAAACCTAAGTATGGGTTTGTACTGGGGAACAATTTGATAACTAGTATTTACTGGAGTCCCTGAAACCTGGCTCACCTGTGTGCCTTATAATTGACAGCCACTATTTATCTTCATGACTTACAAGCTTAAGCTTGCATCTCGTTTTTCAACATTTTTTATGTGTGTTCGTGTGTGTTTAACATGCGAAAGGGATCTGTGTGGTCCGATCGCCTGCAAAGCTGAGCTCGGCACATTCCCCGTTTCTGCTCAGATGCCAGCAAAGATCTCGCTGCCCAATCTGCCCATTGCTTTCAGTAATTGTTTTCGTGCCGAGATGGTGTCTGAGTGCTCATCTCAAATATTGGGCTCAACCAGTTTGGCGTTCTTTAAGCTGGTGCACAGAGGATGTTATCATTCTTAGTAAGTTGTTTGCAGTGTACACTGAATGGGAGGGAGTTGTCCTGTCTGTAAGTTGACTGTGTAAACCTACAGCTTCTGGGCTGTGGCTCTCTGAATCTTGTGGTAACATCTGAATGGTATCATCTGAAACGTTATGGTTCCTGTTCCATCACTATCTCGCAAAGCTAGCTCCCTCCTGTCTCTTCTGGAAATTCACAGGATAGACACTTGGACAAGGGATCAAGAGAAGTTGCAGTCAGTTAGAACATGCTTCACAGATTCGAGTTTTACGTAGATTTAATATTATACAGGCTTTGGCTTGGCAGAGCTTTTAATGTCATTTGTAAGGTGGTGAGAGGAGTCTTTTCAGTTGGGATAGGATCTCTGAGTAACTTTTGTAACACTTCAGAGCATTTTAAAGCCTCTTGTTAATACCTGTGCATTGATAAACAACAACAACAAGATTCCATTTATAGAGAGCCTTTCACGTCGGGAGGACGTCTCAAGGCGCTGAACAAGTGGCAATCAAATACAATAAAGAAATAAAGAATCCATGTGTTTTTATACAAATGTAATTTGTTGTTATCTGTTGTTTGATACGGCGCCTTTCATGTCGCGAGGATAGCTCAACGTGCTTTGCAGGATTTTACTATACAGTGTAGTGACTATGCATTTCATAGACGGACACGTCAGCCAATTTGCGTAGAGAGTTGGCCCGCAAACAGTCATGAAGTGAATGACAATGTGGGAGAATTGTCAACCAGGACATGGGAAAAACTGTATGTAGCCATGGGATTTTTGACATCAAACTAAACAGGCAATCCTTGGAAGGGAAAGCAGTAGCCACGTGCGTGTATGCAAATATACCATCTTATTCTTCCTTGTGCTCTAGAAAAATGCTAGGGATCTTAACAAGAAACTCGGAAGAAATATCACAAAAGTGACTTCAATGTTAATTCTTTGAGTAGTAAAGTATGTTCACAGGATTTATTTTGAAAATTCTATCCATCAACCACTTCCTAATGTATGTCGTGCATACCCTCACTTTTATTATTATTTGTTACCCTCACTAGGCCATTACCATAAACTGCTACAATGGCAAAATCTGCACTTGAAATAGGTTTAGACCAGACAATGTGAATATCAGCGGTCTAGTGTTGATTGTAACATGCCTTTTGTATTAGTCCCAAAGAATAAGTATAGAGAAGATTGCTTACAACGCACATTGTGGCAGAACTTCATGGAAAATGTACATAATAATAATCATTGAATTTGGTATAGCACGTTACCACATCATTGAGACATCTCAAAGCACTTTACAGAATATACTGTAAAGAACAACAACAAAATTACATTTAAGAGCGCCTTTCAAGTCGGGAGGACGTCCCAAAGCGCTGAACAGTCAAGTGTCAGGGCCCGAGCATGGGGGAGGGGTGGGGTAGGGTTGAGGGAAAGCAGAGAGGCGTGAGGGTGACCGAAGGCACGGTCAAAGAGAAGGGTCTTGAGACCGGCCTTGAAAGAGGCAAGGGAGGAAGCCAAGTAAAGGGACAGTGGGATAGAGTTCCAGAGTGTGGGGGCAGAGAGATTGAAAGCCCGGTCATCAATGTAGGGCAGGTCGGGTGGGAGACATGGAGCAGGCCGGAGCCCGCTGAACGGAGGGAGCGGGCAGATTGGTAGGGAGTCAGCAGGTCAGAGAGGTAGGAGGGGGCAAGGCCATAGATAGCCTTGAAAGTAAGGACCAGGATCTTGAATTCGATCCTCTGGGGGATGGGGAGCCAGTGGGGTCAGGCGAGGGTGGGAGTGATGGAGTCACAGAGCCTGGTGCGTGAGAGTACACGAGCTGCAGAGTTTTGGATGATCTGCAGCTTGTGAAGGGAAGAGTTGGGAAGGCCGATGAGGAGGGAGTTTCCGTAGTCAAGCCTTGATGTGACGAATGCGTGGGTGAGGGTTTCGGCTGAGGGGCGAGGCAATGGTGGAGTCTGGCAATGTTGAGGAGGTGGTGGTAGACAGTGCCGGTCACGGCGCGGATGTGGGGGAGAAAGGACAGTTCAGAGTCAAACAAGATACCCAGGTTCCTGACTGGCTTAGTGAGGTTGAGTGTGCAGCCGTCGAAACTTATGCTGCCAGGGCCTGAGGTGCAGAGGCGCTGGTGCGAGTCAATCAGGAGGGCCTCGGTCTTGCTGAAGTTGAGTTGGAGAAAGTTGGCCCTCGTCCAGGACTTGATGTCGGACAGGCAATCGGTCAGGACACCAGTAGTCCTGGAGTTCAGGGTGGAAGCAGAGCGGTAGAGTTGGGTGTCATCCGCATACATGTGGAAATTTACTCCATGCCTGTGGATGATGTCACCAAGGGGGAGCATGTAGGTGAATTGACTGCATATTTTGTGGGTGAAAACCGGGAGCCAATTGTGCACAGTTGTGGATTGAATGATCAAATTATTTTTTTAAGAGATTATTATCCCTGAAAAGCGATCTGCCAATCGATTAACAACCGGGTTCCAACTTACTGCTTGGGGAATAGAGGTGTGTGGAGTAAGGAAACTTGCCTAAGGTTTTGCCCCACCATGGGAATCGAACCCAGGTCCTCTTGCTTGCAAGTTGAGTGCTCTAACAAATACACTACAGGATTCCACAATCAGGTATACTATAGCAGAAAACATGTGGATTACGAAAGGAGAGCTGATATTGGACGCAGTTACCATCCATCGATAGCAACTTTTAAGAGAGTAGATAATTATTTGAGGAGGACAAGTTTGCAGGGCTATGGGGAGAGAGGGATTGAAATGAATAGCTCTTTTTAAAGAGCCAGCACAGACACGATGGGCTGAATTGGTCTCCTTCTGTGCTGTAAAGTTCTATGATTCTATGATCTAATGTGTGCCGGAATAAAAGCCCTCAGTGTTTATTTGTACATTGAAACATCAAAGTCGATGGGAATTGGCATCTGGGTGAGGAGAAGGGAGACAATAAAGCAGCATTAATCTGCCCTAGTTCCTTCAGCACTCTTAGAAAAATATACATGAACCCAAAACAAAATGACAGAAATAATGAAATAAAATTCAACACTCCGTCTATTTCCCTCCCGCATATGCACTTATTTTTCAAAATCTAAATGAATCAGAACTTGCACAAACAACCAAATAAATAGATATACATGGCTCATGTACTCCATTGATTATCTGGACTATGTTCTCTGTTTGATGAGGGGAAGAAATATGTTATCGGAGGATAATAGACCCTACTTTAAGCATTAATTACTGTATACACAGACCATCAAAGCAGTAAATTTCTCAGTGCCACTTTGAACAACAGTTTCCAATGTTACTGCTGTTTGGATATGAGAATGACTGGCCAGTGTGACCTTGGCATTATTATGTGCTTTGACTTTGCTCAGGCTGCTAATGCACTTCAGTGGGTGATAAAGACTTCAGTGCACTGTGAGGAATAATGCTGCCACATTGATCTACGTGCTGCACAAATAAATGTTGAAATAAGGCAGCCAGCGAGTGAAACATATCACGGGTTTCTGCCGAACGACTGTAAATTGATCCGTGAGATATGTGCCCTGATATGTTGTTTCCACGAGGACACAAATGGTACTCTGTGCAATTTTGTAATGTTTATAATCATCCTTGCATTTAATGTGGCGCCTTATCACATGATTGAGATGTCTCAAAGCGCTTCACAGAATATACTGTAAAGTTAACTGACTGTATATTTTGTAGGACAAATTTTATATCCATCAGAATAATGTTGCCAGGTCTCTGAGGCGTGACGGTGATAACCTTTCTCTGTAAATGGAATCCTTTTTTTGCGCGCATTCAGAAAGCAGATAAAAGACATGAGAGGGAGACAACAACCTCAAAAATATTTATATGGCTCCTCTCACACAGGGTAGCATCCCAGAGTGTTTGACAGTGGCTGAGCACGACGGAGAATTCTTAGAGATGTAGTAATAATGGTTCTACTCTGAAACACCTTCACTGCTGCATTAACTGCTCGTTTGCTGTAAGTTTTGCACCTTCTGCAAACACCAGGCAACACAGCCAGTGGCTCATAGCAGCTGCTGCCCAGGGATTGAATGCCCATCGCTCACATGTCAGTTCTCGCTTGGTACTGGTGTGTGTGCTACAAGTCAGGTAGGCCTGTGAGATTGTCACCAGACTGGTTTCTAGAATGGTCTTGAGATTAATGCAAAGAAACCTTACTTACTCCTCTCACTTGGTCTCCGAGGAACCTGGCCAACTATTGGGACTTGTCTTCAACAGGGGCAGGGCTTGTTTCACTGTAGTCCGGAAACACATATAATATAATTTGTGTGTGTGTGTGTTGTGTTGTGAGTTGGCAAAATATTACCACAGAACTTACGGCTGCTGGTGAAATGCTCAGATCAGACTGTGCAAACAGTGAGATTCTCGACATTGCTTTGGATACCCATTGAAACAAATCAAAGGGAACAAAAGTGGATCGATTGATATTTGTGACTGGGTAACATGGGTCGCGAGTATATTCACTGGGCCCTGTAGCTCGGAATGGGTTACATTTCAGTATAATTGTGCAATTGGCTGCTGCATTTTGCCCCCAAAATATACACACAGTCAATATACGTTACAGTATATTCCGTGAAGTGCTTTGAGACGCCTCAAAGACGTGATGAGGTGCTGTATCGAATGCAAGGATTTTTATTACAATTTCTAAAATGATTGTTTTTCCCTCCTACTGAGTAGCTTGAAATAACTTTGGCGCAATTCAAAATGTGGATAAGAACAGTAGAATGAATGCCTTATTGCTTCCACAAAAACTATTTAAGGAAGTTTTCTCCTCCTTTTGCAATATATATGGACATTCTTCCCCATCCCAGGGCACACCACCTGCCACTCATTTCTTTGATAGAGCTGGGGGTGGGTGGCGGAGAAGGGAGAGGGAGGGGTGGTTAAGGTACCCTCTGACCTCTCTGCTGGCAGTCGTCATTCAGTCCTGATGTCGAGCCAGAATGGCCTGAACTCTGGCCTTGTTTTGGCAACGTCTGCAGAGATGCTTCAAGGAGACAGACATGGGTGGCTATGGCAAGCGAATCTCTGCTATCAGTCAAGAATAACACGGCTGATGATTTAGACTGCAATCCCTTAAAACACCCAATTTGCCACTCAAAAGAGATGCACAAAATTGCTGTAATTTCCAATGTACTTTCACTTACCCAGCTGAAGGCCCAGCAAATTAAACTCTCGTTGGCACCCATAGAACTGTGTAAGTATGATGAGTAAATGCCTTTCCCCACAGGCATTTGCGCTGTGTTGTTTTTTTTATACAAGACAAATTCCTTCATCATGGATTTCTACAATGTGATAGCTTTTGGAGTTAGCAGTGATCTGCAGAGAACTTTACCAATTGAGCGAATGTATTGATTTTTGCCTTACATTTCACAAAATTCAACGCACTCCTTGACTCCTTTCAATATAAAAATGCTCATTGCCCGTTGGTGCGATTTTTATATTCAGTTACTTTAAGAGAAAAGAAGTTTCTCCTGCTTGTCCAGGCCAACAGTTCTCCAGATAAATTGATCATTTCACCTCCTTGACTGTTTGTGATACATTGCTGAGTGCAAATTGGCCGTTGTGTTTAGTTAACCCCTTACAGAATGAAGACTGAACCTGGGGTCATCTTGGCTTGTGTGGCTCAACAACTCACTGGAAAAATTTGCTAAGGTGTGTATATGGTTTAGTGTTGACTTAAACAGTTGTCAGCTCGGTCCTGTTGGTAGGTTCTGGCTTCAAGCCCCAATCAAGAACTTTGAGTCACAGTCTAACCTGACACTGCATCTAGTAATAAGGAAAGTGTTGAGTTGTTGGAGATGCCATCCTTCAGATGAGATGCTAAACTGAGGGCACATCTGCCTATTAAAAGATCGCATGACACTATCGAAAAGAGAATCAAGTTTCTCCTGGGGCTCTAGTCAAATATCTTCCCAATAAATTGGTCATTCACTTTCCAGCTGTTTGTGGGACCTTGCTGTGCCTAAAACAATGTTTGAGTACAAATACACAGTCACTACAGTTGACTAGTTGTTAGTGTGTAATGGCTACTGTATATCAGAGGATTATTTAAACGTGGGCTGGAGGCGATTTCTCTTTAATAGAAAATTGAACCTGGAAAGGAGCTTTGCACGTGAGGAATAATAATAATAATAATAATATAATAATAATCCTTGCATTTGATATAGCGCTTTTCACGTCGGGAGGACGTCCCAAAGCGCTTCACAGAACACACTGTAAAGTGAATTGACTGTATATTTGTGGGCGAACGCGGCAGCCAATTGCGCACAGCAATGTCCCACAAACAGTCGTAGATTGAAAATGACCAATTTAATTATTGTTTTTGGTTTTTTGGAGGGATTATTATTAGGCGTGTGGAGTAAGGAAACTTGCCCAAGGTTTCGCCCTGCCTGGAATTGAACTCAGGTCTCTCACTTGCAAAGCGAGTGCTCTAACCACTGAGCTACAGGACTCCACAATAAAAAGGTTCAGTCTCAGATTAATTAAATGCAACCAGGGTTACGGAAACAAACCTTGCTTGCTAATTATATTGACTGTCTGCCACTGCGGCAGTTCATGCTGTTTAATTAGTGGTAATGATAGGTGTGTTTCCATCAATATGTCAGTTTAGTTTGTGACCTGTCTACGAAAACAGCTATGCAATCTCAAATCACGAGAACTCCTTTGCATCGACTGTTGCAGTGACTGTAAACCTTGTATTTGTGCAGAATTCTCCAAGAATGGGCATCTGCATCTCCTTAGGCCCTACCTGATTCAGGCCCTTAGAGTCACTCCACCAAATGGCTGGCCAATTTCATTCGGGTATCATAGCTCAGGAGCAGGACATCTAAACCGTCCTGTGTTTAGAGATTGACATCCCTGTGAATGATCAATTTTTCTGGAGGATTGTTGGCCACAAAATCTTTAAAGTCTACCTAAACAGGCACAGGCGGGACCTCGATCCAATGCCTCACTCCAACAAAGAAATGCTCCCCAACCCCTCCACCCCTTCCCCACCCCACAGGAGTGTGAGCTCAAAAATGTAAGCTTGATGTGGGATTTGAACCCACACCCTTCTGACTCGGAGGCAAGAGTGCTATCATCTGAACCAGGCTGCCATCTCCATTTGTGCACATTTCACCAGTGTACCTGGAGAAAAATCAGGAGCTAAAACCCTGCATGATTTTTCTTCCTCGCTCCTCCCCAGTTATAATGTCCCCACTGCCATGTTGACTGAGATCAACCAACTCAGCACATCATTTGAACCTAGGACCTTCCAGCTCTGTATGGCTCATTTATCCGCAGATCCATCAGAGAGGAGCTTTTGTTTAATGAAATGCTGCAGATAAGGACAGCATTAATGGAGGGCAATTTGTCACAAGGATGCGTTTGAGCAGGAAAGAAAGCTGAGTTAAGTTCCTGCTTCTCTGGCTCGCTTCCCTATATTGAATCTCTTGACAAATATAGAGACTGATAACCTTGTTGACGAAAGGTAAGCCTTTCTTGACACAGTGTCTTTACACTGGAAGTTTGGTGGCATACAATAAAGCCTCCTGTAGCTCCCGAAGATAGGAGCATCAAACAACAACTTGCATTTAATATAGAGCCTTTCACGTAGGGATAATGTCTTGGATCTTTGGTGAAGTCAGACACTCAAGCAAGGGAGAAAGGACAGAAATTGGTACCACATGTACGGTCAATGAGTTATGTTTTCAAGTGGAATTCAATGATAGATAAGGGAGAGAAGAAGAAAAATAGAGGTGTGGAGCTTCAAAGTTTTAGCATGTCGTAGTTGAAGGCTCTTAACAAAATGAAAAAAGCAGGTTGAATTTGGTGGCTGATTGGAGTAACTTTATGCTGCTACCATTTGAGGCCACAATTGATGACTGTTGGCATGCTATGGAACATCATCTACGACATCTATGAACCAATGCAACCTTTTCATCAGCTAATGATCACTTAATATTAATATTAATTTGTACCTTTCAGGCCAAGGAAGAGGTCTAGAAGCTATTCACATGATATACTGTGAAGTGTAGCGATAGTATATTTCTTTGGCAGGAGCCAATTTGTGCAATGCAATGTCCTTCAAACAATCATGAAGTGAGTCATTTAATATTATCTGGGGGATTGTCGGCCAGGACACGGGGAAGAGAGAAATTCCCTTCTGTCATCGTGTAGTGCCATGGAATCTTTGGTATTCGCCTGAAACAGGCACAGATGGGACCTGGGTTAACGTCTCGTCTAAAGGACGGGGCATCCAACAACGCAAGAACACACGGCGTTGGAACGTTAACCCAGACTGCGAACAAGTTAATGCCCCTCTGAGCCCGGGTTCAGGAAATAAAATGTGTATGTCGCCCATTTCATTGTTGGAATAAACAATATATTCCCCGCAGATTGTAAAACAAGCCCAGCTTCCAAAATTGAGATTGAATTGAAGAATTCAATTTATTCAATGAATTGATTCTCTCATTTATTTAGTGACAGAGTGCCTCTAAATTAGTTTTTTTCTCTCTCAGTTAATCTAAAGAAAATACTAAACTATGGTGTTTTGTTCTCTAAGTGCGTTTATGGCCCTTGAGGTATAAGTGTTCACTTTAACTGAAGCATTCACTGTTCCTGCAAGGCTCTTCTCTATCCTCTTTTTTGACGTGTTGCTCTTGAAACAGTCAAGATTTTCTTCGAAAGTTAAAAGAACTTTTTTTTGTCTCTCTCTATTTTTCTCATCGAAGCTCTGGCCACATTTCAACAGGTTAGGTCACCTTTGTCTCGGGCGAGCTTCGTAAATCAATCATAATCTTCCATAACTGATTTAAGTCCCTGTCTCCGACCTGTTGCCATGCCAATTAATTATCCAGTACCCATTCAGGCAAATCCTTCTGCCAGAAAAATGAATGGAATATGTTTTCCCCAGATCCTTCAGTAACTCCGTCTTCGACCACTGTCCCTCCGTGGTAAAGCTTTCTAATTGATACCATCAAATATCTCACGCAAGACTGACGGGTTTATTATACAGCCTTATGATGCTTCCTTAAGTGCACTCAGTGGCCCAGGCTGTTTTTGACTATTTCCTGGGCAATTGATTGCACGTTCAACTCCACTCATTTGGCAAAAAAACTACCCAAGGTTACGATAGAGATTAAGAAGCAATCAACTCCCGTTAGCTGTCAACGTCTCTGCTGAAATTAACTGGCAAAAGTTGCATTGTAAGAGCCGGCAGCTGAACCCAGATTTTGGTTGTTATAAAACTCTACTTTGGGCTGAATTTTTGTTTGAAAGAACTAATACGTTGGGGAAAATGTTATACCTGGGTCTAGATTTATGTAACAGGTTGCAGCATTACAAAGCACACACAGTCACTGCATTTAACAGTATATTCAGCGAAGCGCTTTGGGACATCCTCTCGACGTGAAAGGTGCTGTATCAAATGTAAGGATTGTTATTATCTTGAATTTGTCAAATTCTTAAATCTGCCTTGACTAAGATTCCTAACGAAGGGCTTGAACCCATAATCCTCTCTGACTCGGAGGCGAATGCGCAACCCACTGAGCCAGGCTGACAAGTTGGGCATTTGGTATAATTTTTTCCATCTTTAGAAGAAACGTATTAAGGCCAAGTTAACTAAAAGAACTTTCTTGGAGAATTGATTTCCTACACTTGCATCTGAAAGTGCAAGATTGCTCCTTCAAGGCAAAAAAAAATGATGAATGGTTTATTTGTACCCATTTATGACCAAGGAGTGCCAACAAGACAGTCTGCGAGAAAATATAAATCAGTGCGGATCAACTATCGGACATCAATGTCCTATCTTGAAGAGCAGTCACATTAGCAAGCCATTAAAGTGCATAAATACGATAAATTGTAAATGTCAAACTTTTTTTATGAAATGTCTGAAGTCCTAAGCAGTAAGATCTCAGATACATACACACACATACATATGCAGGCACATACATATACACACACATTCACACGCACACATACATGAGTACACATACATACTCATACGCCATCACAATTACACACACATAAGCACACATACAGTACATAGATGCATATACATGCTGTAAATACACACATAGACGCCCACACACACGCGCGGGCACATACATACACACACACACACAACCAAAACTTATGTACATAAATAGAATTAAAATAATAAAATGTATCTGACTTCCTGGTCCGACTAAGCATCATGACCATTTTTTATGATGATCTTGTGCATGGGAGAGGCTTATAATACAAGCAATCTTCCTTGTATTTTGATGGCCTGCTGCAGATCATAGGCGAAGTGACGAGAACAAAAACAAAGACACTGTCTTGTAAAAGATAAAAAGCACTATGTGACATTACTTGAACACTGAACTGCTCAGAAGACAGATCATTAAAGAAGGACTTCAGTGAAAACATTTCCATATTCATTTCTTGTAAAATATGGCATTGATATAAAAAANCATATACTTCTAAAGGATTTTACTGCAGGGACCATGAAACGGATTTTATCCAAGGGACTAGAGGAATAACATTTACAGGATTCATGTGGGTTTGTGCTAGGGATAGAATGCCTTTTGATATTTATCTCTCACCGCAACTACGGATCAGATGCACATGAGTTTTGTGGACCGTGAAACTCGATCAACAACGGTCATGATGGTTTGGTTTGGTTTTAAGTGTGAATCGATGAATAGAATGCCACAAGAGGTTGAGCAAAGAAGGTACCTCGGGAACCCGCTACGCCAACCTCTTAGCGTTTTGGTTCAGCGGCTATATAACCTGCAGCTCCATCTGAAATTGGAGATGGACCATTCACCAGCTGCTGCTTGTGAAACCGCCTGTAGTACTGGCTCCTATAGTAGGTATATACTGCACTATTCATCATGTCCCTTCCATTACACTGATGTGCTGATGGTTGTGTGTCCAAATCAACCCCCCCACCACTACCATACTGTCAGGACAGTAGCTCACAGATACTCTAATATAATACTGTGCAAGCGCTCCTTTGTTTGAGATGCCGTTTTTCAGATTAGATGTCAAGACTGGTCCAACTGCTCAGACGACGCTCACGACAACTGTAGGCTGTTTCTCCTAGGTTGGCAGACAAACCCTCCAGATTAATTGGTTGTTCACATCACGGCTTTTGCTGGCTCAAATGGCTGCCACATTTTCTACCGAAACCAGTTGGTTCACGTGGCAATAATTTTCCTGTGACAGTTGTTGGAAACGTCTCAGTGTGGTAAGGTGTTATAGGCTCTTTCCTTCATAAAGAAGAATATATAGAGTATTGGGTTAGATCTTTTAACTTATGACATTTCCTTATAAGAAATGTACTTCATGGAGTTGCTGTAACGTGTGTGCGCTCACATCAGAACGCACGGATTATTTTCCTAGAACTTTGCACCTCTGCCGGCGAATATCAGCTGCCTTTAGTTGCCGACCTGATCTTCAGTAATAATTTGCCGCTGAGCGTTGGAACTTTTAGGTGAGGTGACTTCGCCGGGTGTCCCTTTCCCATAAACCTCCATAAGGATTGGGTTGGCTTGTTCTCCTGGTGTCTACCTTGTCAGCCACGCCTACTGTCACCCCCTCCTCGCTCCCTCCCTTCCCTCCCCTCACCCTGACCATTTCCCCCCTGCTCGGGTCCTGACCCAACTGTCCAGCTCCTTGGGACGTCCTCCCGACGTGAAACGCGCTCTATAAATGGAATTTTGTTGTTGTTGTTGTCCAACCCCGGTACGCGAAGGACACTATATAAATACAAGTCGTTGTTGGTGCGTTGCCTTGCTCATTTCAGGACGAGTCAAGTCTATTTTAGTGTCAAGTTTCTGTGAGGGGATTGGGAGTTGGAACGAGTGTTTCCATATTGATGCCAGAAAAAGAGGGATTTCCAGTGGATGAACACATAACCTTTCACAAGGATTTTGTTTTTTGTTTGATGATAACAGAAAACCCTCCTGTACGAACAACTCTTTTATTAACCTCAGTAAAGTTAAATCAAGGCTCGATTTCACTCCCAGCCCGAGTCTGTGTGAAGCTCACCAATTCACAACAGTTTATGGGACGCTGTTGTGCGCAATTAGCTGCCGTGTTTTTGCCCACAAAATACACAGTCAATCTGCATTACAGCAGATCCTGTGAAGCTCTTTGAGAGGCGATAAGGCGCTATATCAAATGTAAGTATTAGTATAATAAATCCGGCTCCATTTCCAGCAGTTTAAAGTCGGGATAAATTAAGGCTTCCTGTTCTACATCGCTGGAGCGACTTCACTTCCAGCAGAGTAAGTGCAGCATTAGTATCCTGACTGTTGCCTGAGATATACTACCATCGCATTCATTCAATCACTTTAATGGCGTCTTGTTCTTATCACAAATGGCACGGTGTCTGACCTTCATTAGATGCAATCTCACATCACCACACTACTGTCTGATAACCTCCTTTGAGATTACTATTTCTAACCCTCTTAATCTCCCTGTATTGCAAACAATAGGCGAGCACTCAGGAAATTAATTAAGGGGATGTCCTGCCTTGTCCAATTCATCTCTGTTGCGTGGAAGTAGCACTTCCATTATTCTCAGTGGACAAAAAAGATACAAATGGATGTTGAGTGTGGTATTACCTGTAAGGGCAAACAGGGTTCCACTCATCATTTTACAAGCTCTGTTCACACAGAAAGATGTCCTGATGGAAAGGAAACTTCATAGCATTGCTGCAGAGGGAAACAGCGGAAAGTGTTTAATTCGAAAGCATTGGGAATTGCAAATTATTCTCCTCAGAGGAATGTGGATTCTTCTTACTAATTATGCTACTATTTTCTTCCTCTCCCTAGAACAATATATTCCTCTCGGGTCGAGATTTAATCTATTAATGTAGCATTTCTAATAATACCAAGAATTCTTGCATTTGATGTCGTGTCTTATCGGATCTTCACAGAATTTTACCACCAAGTGTAGCGACTGTGTTTGCAAGGTTTGGTTTAAATAGTTCTTAAATACAGTTTTGATTGTGAAGCCTCTCTCTCTGCAAGTTTTTGCTTAAGAAATGGGAAAAACCGACCTCAGAAACAGAATTCAGCAGTTTGCCAATTTCTGGAAGCTCTGAAATGAATAGAGTGAATCGAGAACCTGATGGAATTTTCACGCCTGCAGTTGGTGTAGGTTTAAATTGATGTATTTGCTTCTACCCAGCTGGTGTGCAAACAGATTTTGATGTGATTATGGGTTGGAGGGTGGGTGGGGGGTTGGGTAATTTTACCCACGTTTTTTAAAATTGCACTTGTGAGATAAAGATAACAGGCATCTTTCACCGTAACCAATGTAGGGTCTAATTTGTTAGGTTTAAGTTTAGTGTAGATTGATTGATCTGAGCAAATGCTCCTAAAGGAGAAGAAAGAGCTTTCTTCTCTCTTTGCATTTATATATGTTAACGTGAATCCATTCCCCGTTTACTCTGTCTTCATTCTAGGAGTTGAGACTTAACCGATAACGGTGCCCATCGTGTGTCCTGATAAATGAGGTTTATCAGAAGTCATTTATTTGACTTTGGGGCCTCCTTGGTATTCAGTGGCATTCCAAAGGGAAGCTGTGTGTAATTTTCTCCCAGTAGTGGGATCCAGCATAACCTTGTGACACTTTGTGTGTATGAAGATGGAAAGCAGCCCTTCAGATCTGCATTCCAGTGAATCCCATTCCTTGTTGGGGAAAGCACTTTGAGATGTCCTCACAACCTAAAAGGCGCAATATAAACGTGAATTGTATTTACGTTTTTGTCGGTTCATTCAAAACATTAAAATTGTTATTATTATATTACCAATAATACTTACATTTGATATCTTATAAGGATGTTGAGACTTCTAAAATCCTGTCCTTCACTGTGACATGTCATGTCTGTGTGATTGTAGGTGAACACGGCAGCCAACTTGCACATAGTGATGGCCAACAAACAGCCGTGAAGGGACGTAATCATCTGTTAAATAATTTTGGGCGTTACTTGTATTGAGACTCGGATGTCTGTTGATCATGGAGATTACAAGAGTATCACCCAATCCGCCATGATCATCTCTCAAAGCTCAATTAGTTAGTTTCATTGAAGTCCATTTACCAGGATTCCTGTTCTCACAAACCGTGCATCTTAAAGCCTCATATCAGGAAATAGAGCAGAATGTGAGAGTGCTCCAATTCATTACTGCTGGATTAAGCCAATACTTTTATGTGTGGGAACTTCAGCACATCATTAATCTACTAATCTACGGGGGGTGTGGGGGGGTGAGGGGGTGGGGGGCGAAGATGGGGAAAGCTGCTGATTTATGAAAAAGTGTGTTTCATCAGTGGGAGTCTTCTGACTGGAGGGTTCATTATGTTTATTGACTGGGATGGGCTGTTACTCCTTGATGAAATATCTGTGAGATTAAGCACAAGACTAAAGCATTCACATAGTGTTAAATCATCGCAATTCACTGGTTTGAGCATTAAGTGCAAAATTCCCCCCACCATCAACCCGTCACACACACACACACCGTACTGGTTGTCTGAAAAAAATAGCAAAAGCGAGAGTTCTCACATTTATTAGTTTTTAAAACACATTAATATTCTATCTGTTTTTTAGGGCTTGGAGTCTCCGAGAGAGATAGTGGTAAAGCTATCAACTTCATTCCCCCCCCTTCCATCCACCCAGATTGCTTGGCTGTGATAGGAATCGTGCAGGAAAAAATACATTTCGACATGTTTGGCAACAGAACGTCTAAATCCAGCCAACCCTCTGCGGCAGACTCCAGTCCGGTTCCTGAGACAGGCGGGTCTGCAGTATTCCAGCATAGCCAGCCTGGCTTATCGGCAGGACTTGGAGGAGCAGGCCAGTTACTCGGGGCTGGGAATCCTCCTACTCAGTTCTTGTTAACCCTGCAAACTAAAGCCCTATTGCTAGGTAGTCCCAGCTGGACAGGCAGCGGGAAAGCTTGCCAGACAGTGCTATGAATGGCAAGCTATGTGGTTTTAGCTGGTTAGACTCCAACAGTTAGCCCAATGCACATTCTGGGGTCCCCAAGCCAGTCTGTACCTAATTGTTTCCAGGATTAGGTAAATAGGAAGCATCTCAAAGAAGAGAGTTTGTCTTTCCCTGTGTCCTGACCAACAATCCCTCACCCAGACAGAAAAACAATTGGTCACAACTGTATATGGGACTTTGCTGTGCACAAACTGGTAGCTTTAAAAAACAGTCATTACACTACACGTGGAATCCTGCAGTGTATTGGTTAGAGCGAATCACTTTTCCAGGGCTAATAATCCCTTAAAATTTAAAAAAAAATAATAATTTGGTCACTCATACTTCGACAATTTGTAAGGCAATTTGCTGTGTGCAATTGCCTGCCACGTTTCAGCCACAAAATATAATCAATTTATTTTACAGTGTAGTCTGTAAGACGTAATAAGACAAGAATTATTATTAATTATTATTACACTTTATGCTGATTCCTCTGACGTGCTTTGAGACATCCTCCCGACACGACAGGCGTTGTAACAAAATGCAAGGATTAATTATAGATTAGGTGAGGTGGACTGATGATTTAGTCCTGCACAAAAATTGTTGCTATGTTACCAGCACAGTGGTAATGTCAACAAACATTAATATCATGAGACTGATTTATTGTCATGTACAACAATGTGATCTCGAGCGACTATTAAATTGCTAATAAGCATTTAATTACCCAGAATGAGTCATGCCATCTGACGTTTAAACGCAATGTAAAGGTATACAGTACTAGAGTCAAAGTCAATCCACTCCCAGGCGGAATCCACAGTCCCCTAATCCCTTCATTCAGTTCCTGCTGACTATTAACCATGTTCTATCTCTCTTAAACCTGTGCAACATTTTTTTTAAACCTTAAATCTTTTCTGAAAAAGAACGAAAGCTTTCCCGCATCTCGTAGAACAAAGAAACAGAGTACAGTCATGTGCTATTTTGGGTCCTTGTTGTAAGTTGTTTCAGCTTTAATGTTCGTGTGATTTGCGACTCTATCTGATTCTCTCCTCCCCCTCTTCCCCCTCCCACCCAGTCTTCTTTCCAGCCGGTTTCTGCTTTGAACCCACTCCTGAACAGCTGTTCCCCTGCACGCTGTGTGACAATTACAGCAAAGTGGATCACGTGATGTACACGGCAGCAATGAATGTTCTGGACGAATCCAACACACGTTCTGTTGCTTCCCAGAACCAAGTGCAGAAGGTTGCATTCTAACCTTGCCTGATGCGTGTGTATGTGTGCACGTGTGTGTACGTGGGTACACTTATACATGGAGCACTTGGATACTCTTAAGCACGATGATGGGTTTATATACACAGCACGCGTGCGCACATACAGAGCACGTTTGCGCGCGTACGGCACACACCCAAAGTGTGCGTGCATACACGCAAAGTGTGCAGGCACATAGTGCGCATGTGAGTGGATAGGTATGCGCACACACACATACAGTGTACCTGCAGGTGTACACAAATACACAGCACGTGCACAGGGGTCACACACACACGCACACACATACGCACACACGTACATCAGTATCAAGCATCTTGATTGCTTTTCCCTCTGCCATGCTGCACTTGTGTGCATATTAACTGTCAACATCAATACAGTCACTGCATTTTGCAGAAATATTGCGAAGCCCTGTGAGTCCTTAACTTTTATAGGCAGTTTATAAAATGCGGAGATTAATGAGAATATTGCACTGCTTGTTACTGTTCACCCCCTACAGTGGAATTCTCTGAAAGTGAAAGATGCCATCTAAATGTATATTGCATTGTATTACTCGAGTTCCTGGTTTGGCCACTGACTTGAATGAGACATCTGTTAGTATTTGAGTGATCAGGGATGAGCGAGTGCGAACTGGCGGCTCTTGAGTCAGACTCGCCCAACTCGGTTTCCAAGCATCGGGTTCTGCAGTGTAATAGAGGCGCTTGTGACTTCTGTTTTCTTTTATTGTGAGTCACAAAAAAAAACCACAATTGCTTTTTGATTGAAAACAACATCTAAATTTATGAGGGGTTATTTCTTAATATGCTGCACAAATACACATGGGAGGGGACTGGGGAAGGCGAGATGGAAAATAAAAATTCCGACACACACAATCCGGCAGACACTGACTGTGCAAGTCTAGAGAGCCTTGAACCGCTGGGAGGTGCAGCGGATTAACCAAAATACATAAAGTTCACCAGGCCTTGTTCGTTTAAGTTTATTATGTTTTTACGGCAGGTCTATTTGTACAGCAGTAAATCTCACAAGCCTCCCTGCTATCAGTAGGACCTCAATCTCCACTGTCACTACAAAACAAGCACCTTCTCTCCTCGCTCCCCCACCCCTCACACCATTCTCACTTCTTCACAACTCGGAAAAGAAATCAAACCAAATTGCTTACTTAATTATCATTAATATTAATAATTCTCGACATTTGACGTAGGACTTTTCACGTCGGGAGAACGTCTCAAAGCACTTTGCAGGATTTACTGTAGAGTGCAGTGACTGTGTTTTGTAGGCGAACTTAGCAGCCAATTTGCCACATAACAACATCCCACAAACAGCCCCAAAGTGAATGACCGATTGTATTTGAGGGTTTGAGGGTTTGTTGGCTGGGTCACCAGGAGAGAGAAACTACCTTCTCTTTTTGAATAGAGCAGTGAGCACCTGAATGATCACAGGCAGGACCTCAGTTTAACAGCTCAACCGAAGGACGGCATCTCTGACATTGCAAGGCTCCCCCTATCACTGCATTGGAGCATCAGTCTAGACGATATGAGCTCAAAAGCCCCAGGTGGGGCTTGAATCCACAACCTTGTGACTTAGAGAGGAGTGGAGCTATACTGATTGAGCCGGGCTGACACCTAATTTAATGGTAGTGCAAGAAATAAAAGCTCCGGGGCATCTTTGCACATGTTCCTTTATTCATTTTGAATGATTTTTTAAGCAGTCGAATATCCTTTTCATCTTTGCCCTGTTTTATGAATGGTTTTGCAAAGCATCTCTCTCACTCTCTATCTCGCTTTCTAGAATTATTTTGTTGGGTGTCGCTCTCTGAGTTTTTTTCCTGTCTCAAGCCCCTGTGTCTAACATGCCTGTCTAACTATTCTGGGCTGAAATTTAGACAAGTACTTAGCTGAGCCAGTACGCTGGCAGAATGCCTGCTCTAGTGATTCTACTTGGTTTTAACAAACCAGCTGAGAAGCCAAGAAATTGCACATAAGAGATGGATTTTGGCCTCTGTTAAGATTACAACCTACAGTCGGCCGCAAGTGAGTGGTGTTAACTCTTTCTCCCGATGTGAAAGGTGCTATACAAATGTAATTTTGTTGTTGTTGCTGTTAATGTGATCTATTTATTTGGCTAATTGTTGTTTGACCTTCCCAACTAGTAGTTAGATAGCCATTTAAGCTCTCGTCAGTGCTCTTCAAGGTTAAGTGACCTCAAAGGTTAACTTAGTTATGTGTATATATGTGTGTGTGTATATATGTATATGTAAAGTGCCGCTAAGTAAAAGGTTTGCTGGTTTCTCATTTTTTAATTGGTAAATAAAATTAAAAAATTGAACTGGAGGAAGAAATAGCAGCTTTGAAATGGGTGGAAACTTGAAAGCAACTGACTTAAACCACAAACCATAGAAATTGACAGAAAGTAAGAAGGCCATTCGGCCCATTGGGTCTGTGCCGGCCAGAATCTTAAGATTCTTGCTGATGAATAGTGTTTGTGGGGGTGGTGGGAGGAAGGAAGAGGGGGATAAATACCTCTCTAATTTCAAACTGTTCACTGGAATCCATTTTATAACCACAAAAATGCAAATGTAACTAACTGTCTGCAGTTATGTGATCGCATTTCCTTTGGCTGAGGCCATTTCTGAGGTTCTTGCAGTTCGTCACACAAGGCAACAGGGTTGATGAGCATTAGAGACTGTGTGAGTCCCTTCACAATTTGGCAAAGTGTTTAGATCCCATTGGATGTAAACTAGGAGCCAACATTTGATGGGATGTAAAGTGAGTGTTTCTTGGGTTTATCATTGTCCTCAGTGATATAATTGTGTAAATCGTTCAGGATTAAAATATGCTAGGCTTCCTACAGTGATAAAACTATTTAAGGCAAAGCACGCAGTTTGAAGGCTTGGCATTCCATCAAATACTTTCTCCTATTCTGGGGTTAGGGGGAGCGAGAGTGTGATTTTAAAAAAAAATGTGGTGAATGTTTGTTTTGATCAAAGTCGAACGCCTGTCTGCTCTGGACAGTGGAATGTTTTTCTCCCCTTCACATCAAGCGTTTGTGTCAAGTGCTTCCAGGTCAGGTATGTTACAGGCTATATACAAAGGCAGACTCCTCGTCTGACTGAATCATGCATTTGAACACAACCCCTCACCCCTTGACTCCAGCTCAGCAATTAGATTTCCTGGCAGCCTCTCTCAATTGCATCATGGCCTGTTATTTGGTGTACTCTCAGCTATTAGGGACTAAATGACTGTCCGACTCCGAAATGCATGTATTTTGCAGAGGATCTTTAAAGGTGCGAGCGAGAGATATGCCAACAAGAACAACTTGCATTTATATAGCACCCTCCACACGGGGATAGAGTTTCGGAGCGCTTCTGGAAAGAGAGAGAGAGAGCCCAAGAAAGAAATGAAAGATTTTTATTCCAACAACCTGGTTGAATTGACACCTGTGACCAGAGGTGTCAATTCAAAACAAATTCCCATGGAGGGCATCAGATACGTGTAGTTTTAGACATGGGATTAGATGTTGTGTGACAGTCACCTTTCTCCACAACTCCACACCCCTTCACCCCCCCACCAAAAAAAAGACAAACAAATCATGAGAGGTTTAAAGCGATCCTATAGCCAGGTACCACTCGTCTAGAATGGTGCAAGTTAATTGTAACTGCTAATGCTTGCCAGCTGTTTTTATGACAGCTCAAGAACAGACTCTATATATCATGCCAAAGGCTTTCTGATTTCATTGACTACATAATGTCTCACCAATTGCTTTATGTGTCACTTTGATGTAATGCAGGTTCCTGAAAAGACAGGAAAGATGAAAACCACAATCTTAACCTTTTCACTGCTGAGCCCCCCCCCCGACTGTAGCAATTGCAATCAAATAGAGTTTTTGATCCTCTAACTGGTTCTAGTAAATTAAAACTACAGTATATTTGCCGTGTGAGCTGGGTAGAACCTATTCTGCATTGTGATCAGTGCCTAGATTAAGTTATTCACCTCCTTGTCAGTGACTCTGATAAAATTTAGCATTTCCAACTCAGCGTGTGGATTTGACTCAACTGACTCCTGCCAAGACATCAGCCCTAAAAGTCAGTGAAAGAAGTTCCGATAGAGACTGTTTCCCTGGAATTAATGTTTTCCTACTCACAATTTTCTACTACAATTATTGGAAAGAGACCACTGGTGAGAGAGGGGTGGGGTGGTCAGAACTAATTGATGGATTGACCTATAATAATTCTTACATTTGATATAGCACCTTCTCCCGTCGAGCGCTTCACAGGATAAACTGTAAAGTGGATTGACTGTACTTTGTCAACGAAACTTATTAACCTATTTAGATTGCCTGATAGGAGACAAACTGTACACGCATGACCTTGGAGAGGGAACAATGGAGGGTGAGAGAGAGAGATCGACAGACAGAGAGGAGAGCAACCTTGAAATCCAAGATTGCGTAGATGATTTATGCTTATCGTTCTTTGCTTGTGTCAATGTCTCTCGAAAGGTAAAATTCAGAAGCTCTTTCGAGGCATCTTGCTCCACAGAGGGGAGAAAGAAGGCCAAAAAAAAGACTGAAACATTAATCTAAAATTTGACACCCATCAAATAAAGGTCCAATTTCAC
Organism: Callorhinchus milii; assembly: GCF_018977255.1. NCBI lineage: Eukaryota > Metazoa > Chordata > Chondrichthyes > Chimaeriformes > Callorhinchidae > Callorhinchus > Callorhinchus milii. The sequence continues at coordinate 4,154,676 of NW_024704752.1, read as the reverse complement.
CCCTGAGATAGGGCAGGAGGTTGGATGATCTAGATTTTTTTTTATCTGTTAACAAAGGCCATTATTTGCATCTTGGTGTAATTTTAGAAAATAAGACAAGTTGTGGTGTTGGTTTGAGGAAGGGTGAGAGAGCAAAGGAGGTGAAAGGAATAATAAAACTGCTAAACTTAACAAAAGAGTTGTCACGTTCCGCACTTTTGCCAGCAAGTCAGACAGGCTCTTGCCTTCTGGCAGTATTCACAAACTGCAGTCAGCCTGTAGCGAGGCATCTGTTGGCTTTGCTGGAAGCCGAGATGGGAAGAGCATGGAGGAATCTAATGGGACGTGATTGGTGTGGAAATCAGACTTCTTTGTATTCCACGGAAGAGCTGTTTCAGACACTAACCGTTCAGAACTTGCATTCGCATGTGTTTATTTTTTGGGTCAGTCGGGTGGCTGACTCGTACGGAAATCCATCAGCACGCTTAAGATTTATCCAAACCAGACCGAGAGTTCCACAATGTGCATGCCACCCACACTTGGCAATTTCGCTGTGTCCAGAATGGAATGTGCACTCTCTTCCTGGACAGATGCATCATGCTTACTTAATTCAGGAGAGTGTTAGGCGTAGGCTGCCAAGAGAAAAGGCTTGGTGATCCCAGAGTGCGTGTTGGGAGGTACTGTTGGAGTCTAACCAGCTGAAACCACATCCCTTGCCATTGAGACCATTGTCTGGCAAGCTTCCAGCTGATTGTCCAGCTAGCAGCCCCCTACCCATCAGGGCTTTGGCCTGCAAGGTTAGAGGGAACTGAGTGGGATGAATCCCCTTTCCCAGTGACTGGTCTGTTCTTCCAAGTCCTTCCAATGAGCCAGACTGGCTGCTCTGACATCAGCAGTTCCTCTGGACATAAACTATTGAAGCTGTGTTCAATTTAGTGTTTATTGCGCATAATTAAAAAAGCATTGGGAATCCTCCTTCAATAGAAGGAAGCATTTTTCAGGCATTTCACGTTCTTGTCGGCTTAGAGGACCTGCTATGTTTACAGGAGGATTGAAAATCCTAATCTGTTTTATTTTCCCCTCTGCCCTCTCTCCTTCCTTCCCCTCCTCTCCTCCTTAACTATCTTTCGAGCAGCTGTTCAGAATTAAAATGCCCCACGTACATTGTCAACCATTCACCCTGAAGTTCGTTTGAAATAACAAAAACATCCAGCTCCCGGGGCAATCTTAAACCTGCTGTGGAGCAAATTAATTTGAATCGGGTTCATGTCAACTAACTAACTTGCTTCAAATCCCCTGCTTCCTTTCCAATCCACCACGCAAGATCGATCTGACATCAAGCTCTGGTTTAAAACTGACCAATATGTGCCCTTGTTCGGGAAGGAGAAGCGATGATTCACTCAAGTGCTGACATGTGCCACCTCTTTATGTTGTTGCTTATTTCCCCCCATTCTGAAAATGTCTTGGAATTGACCAAGCTTTTTCTTGGCTTTCCATCCTCTTTGTACATCCCACCATCTCTCCTACCCTGTCAGACATCATCTACTGCGTTTCGCCCACAAATATAGAGTCAATTCACTTTACAGTATATTCTGTGAAGCGCTTTGAGACGTCTAGAAGACGTGAAAAGTGCTATATCAGATGCAAGGATTATTATCACTATTATTATCTCTTATCAGCTTCAAATCTACCTTTCTGCTCTCTGCCCCCCCCCTCCCCACCCCACATCAAATACAATGTTTATTAGTAACAACTCTTTACTGGACCTTTCTACTCTCATGCTTTTTAAATATAACTTTTCTTCAAGTATTTATTCAATTCCCTTCACCACCAATGTTACGGACAGCTTTGACTGCATTTATTGTAGAGAACATTGACTGGATGTCATGATGACCCAAATTATACTACAGTAAAGTAAGCCACACTGGTATGGGCAAAGGGCAGGTTAAATAGGACTGAAAGGGTTGCTTATAAAAGAACCAACGCAGGCACAATGGACCAAGTGGCTTTCTTCTGTGATTGAACTGTCTGCGGTTTCTAAATAATGGATCTATTTTCATTTCTGCGCCTGCGGTTCCCAGCATCGTGGCTTCACTCTTGGCTGTTCCACGTCTCTCCTCCAAATCCGGCTTCCAGCAGAGAGACTCGATCAGATTAAAGCTGCAAATAACCAGGCTCAGCGTGAAAGGAAGGGGTTTCACTTCCTCTGAGGTGATAAACACTCGAGGGTTAACGCAGCACACAATCATCACTTCCTGTCTATCTCTGTCCAATTCTTCTGATGTAGAATTCCATGTTAAGCCTGCCGACAGTTCAGATACAGCACATCACTACTTTTTTTGCCCAGAGATCTCGCAGAGATTCATTTGGATGAAAGCCTTGTGTTCTGGCAGCTTCTGTATATATTATTCAGTTTGTCTGTAAGAACAAATACAAGTTCTTTCTTTCTGCTGCTGTTGCAAGTACATTCCATCCTATTTTATAATTATAATCCATGCTTTTCAATGCCTCAAACTACTTCTCATAATCTTAGTGCAGTGACTATGTCTTTTGTAGGCAAACTTAACAGTCAATATCTGACAAACAGCCAGGAAGTGATGACCAATTTTACCAGGGGGATTGTTGGCCAGAAAACCAGGAGAAATTCCCTTCTCTTTTCGAGTAATGCTATGGTATCTTTAACCTCTAAATTAACAGCCGAACAGGAGCTCAGAGTCCCAATGTGGGGCTTGAACCTACGACCTTCTGACTCTGAGGCGAGAATGCTAACGAATGAGTCAAGCTGATGGCTTGTTTGTAGAGGAAGTGCACTTGAAACCCAAATTAATTTCACTTGGGTAAAGTAATCCAAAGACTTTCAGTCTTTACAGACTGTTATTACCATCTCCATATGGTTGGGTGTAAGTTCTCGTTGACTCCGGCTGGATATGTTAAACATGACATCAGGGGTACAAACCCCAAATTGTGGGAAATCTGAGATCCATCCTTCATATCGAGTCCAGTTTATACACAGTGAACTGGTGCCAGTGTACCAAGACCTGACTTGGTCAAACTTAGTGATCGTGCTGATACACTCATGCATCAAAGCCAAAACTGTAGTTCTTAGTGGTGGAATCATTCTCTCCAATGGCTTACTAAGAATTGCTTGTTGAGGTTGATCGGTACAGCAAAATTGGGCCAGCTCTATTTAGACCATCCTTACATACCAGATTCAAAGTGTGGATTATGTCTGTGGATCTTACTGCAACCATGACATTTGACTCAAGCGCAACGGAATTATCTTTTATTGGCTTTGAGACTCGTATTTATTTCGGTGAGATACATTCGCTTGGATCGCTTTCTAATGCTGCCTTAGGGGACCACATCAAAGCATAAATCTTCCTGCTTTTGTATTTTGACTGCTTTATTTCCATGTAGCCCATGGACCCCTCAGCAACCTCAGTTTCATAGAAAACAAATAGATGATAATCAGTATATTTTGTGAAGGGCTTTGAGATATCTTGTGGATGTGATGAGGCACTATATCATATGTAAGTATTATTATTATTAACTCTGTTCGGTTTGGATACTCTTAAACATGTGGTAGATTTCCACACGTATCAGACATCCGGCAGATCAAAACGAGAAAAATGCATATTTCCATTGACATCGAATTGTCTCCACAAAATATGTTTCAAGTAATTACTGTTATGTGTAGATACTGTTTTTGCACACTGTCGCACAAACAGCCATGAGAGGAATGACCCATTAATAATAATAATAATAATGATACTTGCATTTGATATAGTGCCTTGTCACATATTCGAGACGTCTCAAAGCACTTTGGGGCATTGTCAGCCAGGACACCAGGCGAAAACTCCCAGTGGTTCTGAGATGAACAACAACAACTATCTTGGAACCAGGTTACAGAATGTGTGTGCGCTCCAAAGAATTATTGGAGTGGGGGAAAGGGGAAGAGAGTAGGCGCAGGGGAACAGAGTGGGGGAAGGGTGATTAAGGGAGGGGGTACAACAAAAATCCAACTTTTCTTTCATTTTTTGGTCTGCCACCTGATAGCTGTCTTGACAGGCCTACAGAGAATGAAAGAGAGAGAGTATTTTGCAGCAGTAGTCATGTTATATTAGAATTTTTTAGTGAGGGGCTATTACATTAAATCAGAGAGTGGTGAAAGCTGCAATTCACAGGATGATTCAGGCAGAGGTCAGGAATTCACGGAAACCGTTACATTGCCAGTCAACAACTGGATGAGGGCAGCGAGCCAGAGAGGAGGTTTATCCAGCATCTCCTCTTTCTTTCAGTTGATTGGGTTTCAAATTGTTCTTGGAACGATAATCATTGTCAACCAACCCGCATGATACTTTCCTTGATTATTGACCGATTTATGGATATTGTTGTGATTTTAGGCTCAGAAATTGGGAGGAAAAAAAGGGCTCTATTTAATTCAGAGAGAGAGAAAGAGTGCATTGTTAATTCAAGGAACCCAAATACGGTTTCAAATGCTGTGTGACTTCATGACTGTCAGATCTTACCTCACCTTTTAGCTGGTTGAATAAGTAAAAGATCATTTTATGTAGGAAATTTAACCAGAGTTTGTCCGAATAACCCTGCAAAGGTTTTAGATTTCAGTTGAAGCTGCGCCTAGTCATCTCAGCATCAAAGTAACCCCGTTGCCAATGTGTAGAAAAGTACGGTTGCTGTCGTACTCTTTGTCTTAGCGTTGGCGACAGGATTATTTCCAATCCCCATGAAGCAATCCATCCAGGAGGGTATAAGTGTGAGACGTCAGCGTTGAAAGCAAAGGTGCCCCATCCATAAAGATTGTCACCTTCAGACCCGAGGCATGAAAAACTGAAATAAGAAGCTTTATTGTGCAAGCCGGGTTCACCTCTGGTTACTCATACCTCGGGTTGTGCTAGCCTGCTCTTGTTCTTCTCAGAGAGGCTAATAAAAGCATCAGATCCATCTTAATGAAAGACACAACGGGCATTGTACACGTTACAGTGAGCAACAAGCGAAAGGGAGAGACTGACACCGGATGATATCAGTTACCTGACGGGCCGTAAATCCATCTCACGACAGTGCCACTGCTTTCCTGTCTCGCTGCTTTATTTGAACACAAATGCTGAACATGATATAATTTGTGTCTCCTACAATCCCAATAAAATTCCCCCCAAAGACTCGTCTGGTGGGAGCCACACATTCCAGGCTTGTTTTACGATCCGTGTTATCTTTTGATTTGTTCCGCTTGTTCTAGTGACTCACCATGTTACGATTCAGTGCCTCACCTTCTAAGACCGCAAAGCTTTTTTTCTCTTTGAAATCTTTTTCATGTGAAAAAAAATCTCCTTTTTTGAAATCTTTTCTCCCCCGTTTGCTCACGGGCATTTCTTGCTGCGGTATCTGTGGGTCCATGTTGTGAACCTCTGGTTTAGAAGTGCATGGATCTTAAGATGCTCTCTACCACCCACCCCATCATCTTCCTGTTGAGGAGAGCAGTCATGTGCCTTGCACCTTGGTGGAGGTTAGATGGTAGGCGCTGTGCAAAACGTGTTAGCTTACCTCCTGGGGAGTTCAGCGGGTGTCAAGAACCGATAGCATTCTTTATTCAAAGCATTGCATCTGTTTGCTGTTCCATTCAACAAATCACCTCCGTTCCATTCAACAGCTCCTGCCCAATCCCCTCTTCCTCACACACATTATCCATCTTACACCAGAATGGCCTGAATTTCACTTAGTTTTAGCCTCAAGCCCACATTGTCTTCAAAAGTCTTGGGTTCAATCCTGCAATCTGTGGGGATGCTTTGCTTTTCTGCCGGCCTTTAGGTAAACCTTGGGCAACTTAGCGTCCCGTAAAATAAGAATGAAAATTAAAATGTTGCCAGAATTTGCCTGATGGTTTTGTGTGTGGAAGTGCTGGCACGATCCTAGTCTCGAAACCCCCACCAGTGGATCAAATGGAGCCTGCCTTCCTGTGCCCATTGTACCCATTCCCTCTTCTAGTGTGCCACCCCTTTGCCTCTTTCCCCTCAGTCAGTCTTGTTCTCCTCTTCATTCAGGCTCACCCTGGACCTCTCCTAATAATAAGCCTTGCATTTGATATAGCGCCTTATCACATCACTGAGACATCTCAAAGCGCTTCACAGAATACACTGTAAAGTGAATTGACAGTATATTTTGTGGGCGAAACGCGGCAGCCAATTGAACCTGGATACTTTCGCTTGCGAGGTGAGTGCTCTAACCAATATGTTACCAGACTCTTACCCTATGCATCTTGTTGCTCACGTGTCATTCTGTCCGGTACCTCCCTTCCTCTCCACCTCCCTCTCAATCCACCCACCCCTACTCCTTCCTCTCTCCCCCGAGGGAACTCTCAACAATGTTGTAAACATAGTGATAAAATGAAGCTTCAGAGCCAAGGCTTTTGATGCTGAAGTCTGTATCGGGCAGGTCACTGGGGAGCCAATCTGCACTTGAGATGGTACATTATGATGCAGCTGCCATTACCAGGTGCTTCAGAAAAATACATGAAAGACACGACTGTGGTTGATCCACAAAAGCACTGTCATTAACATTTTCTTTTAGTAAATCTTTGTGCAGGACTGAACTGCCTCGGGGCGCATGTGACTGGCTCCGTTGGTTCACCTTGGGAGTCATTAATCACATTTCAGTGTTAGGGCAATGGAATGGACTAAATTCTCTTTGTCTAGTAGTTTGTATCATTTTCAACTGGCTGACGCATTCGCCTACAAAAATAGTAGTCCATTCAATTTTGGTACAGCGCCTTTCACGTCAGGTGGAAATCTCAAAGTGCTTCACAGGTTTTCTGCGAGTGTAGCGACTGCGTATTTTGCGGGAGAATGGCACCATACTTCATAATCAAGCCCTTTGAGACATGAAAAGTGGCTATATCAAATGCAAGGGTTATTATAATTATATATTACCTCTATTTCCTTAGACATTTCCTTAAAGAACCTTCAGTTTGATTTCTTACATCAAATGATCCATTAATTATTCACCCGTTTTAAAATGTCTAAACCTGTTAGAATTGACATGCAGTGGACATGCTGTCTCTTTGAATTGCAAGCTAAAACCAGATGACCTAGCACTGCCGTGCAGTCATATCTAGTCTGTCCATCTAGCTCTATCCAACCCACTACCTTATTAGAGCATTGGCTTGCAGAGTAATCAGGAGTCGAGTGGGTAGAATGCCAGCCCCTCTTAACTGGTCTGCTCCTCTGAAGTCTTGCCAATGAGTCAGACTGGCCGGTACATTATCAGCAATGCCCTGGCGTATCGTGGGTCCATCTGGCTCATTTATGGGACTCTGGAGACAGCCAGAGTCTCCAGAGATCGATTTGACTCCCAACCTTGAGTGGTTAGAGGTGTCACCTGGAAGCATGCACGCCTTATTAGATCCGAAGTCCGTGTTCACTCAAATGGCTGTGGACATTGTGTTTGCACCCGAGGGGGTCAATTTTACGCTATTTCTTAATTAAGAAACAAAGTCGGCGAAACTTAGGTTGCGGGAACGACACTCCAACCTGTTTGTTGCTTCCCTTGAGTTGTCAAAATCAGCGGAAGGCATCGCTGCTCTGATTTCTTAATTAAGAAATCCTTTTAAGAGATCTCGCAAAATTGCCGCCCCCTTTCCCCCACCCCCCCATGAAAACGCCATCCATTTTATCTTCGTGCTGCTGGGCCATATTGACACTGGCAGGGTTATATAATAAAAATAATAATCATACAAACAATAATAATAATATTTCTTTACGAGATTGACGAGATTGTGCATAAAACACAGAATAGAGCGAGGTTCTGTCCCGCTTCCCGAGGATGTACCGACGACCGTTCAGGCAAGTTTATTTTGGCTCCTGAAGAGAAGTCTGCAGAGGCTGGGAAGAGCTGACTTACCTTTGCGGAATTGTAAATTAATTCTGTTGTCATCCAAGTAGGTCAAAGCTGGTCCTTTACGGATAAGAAAGAAGCACAACTGTTTAAAACTGTGTCCCCGCGCTGTTATGATTTCAGCTTCACAGGAGTATTGCAAAACAGGCCAAAGTGAGTATTAAACGTGCCCAGACTTCTCAGTAATGTTTCAACGTGATACTTTGAGAGCTAAAGCTGTGCTAGACTTGTCCGCTGGCTTTCAGACAGGGTTGAAAGTCCAGCTACGCTGTGTTTGTGCTGCTGGGGGGAATCGCTCCAGTACGGTGAAGGGAGGAAAAAGAGCCCGTCTTGTATATCGTATTCTAACTCCTGGCTGAGAAAAAACAAAACCTGAAATGTTGGTGTTTGTTCTTTTGATTTTTTTGGTTTTAAAGGTTTCTACATCTCTTTAACAATCCACGACCGTTTGTAGTGAGATCGCTGCTGTGCGCAACTGACTGCTGCGTTTCGTCCGCAAAATACACAGTCAATTCGCTTTACAGCATACTCTGTGAAGCGCTTTGAGACGTCTCGGAGACGTGATGAGGCACTGTATCAAATCCAAGGATTATTATTATTAGGATTTTAAACTGACTTCTGTTCCCAGATCTCAGGAGGTCTGAAGGATGGGGACACTGACTTTAGTGTAGAGGTACAGTTGGAGATGAGAAAGAGCTCAGTGCAAATCACACCCAATGCATTTATCCAACGTGGAGTGCTTATATACAAAGTACGCTATATAAATGCAAGTTGTCTTTGACGTTGTCGTTAGGCTGCCCAGGTTGGACTGTCTCCGCAACTCACACAGGACAAACCCTCTGACAAGGTTTCCCTTTGGGTCCATGAACCCAAACATCGCTTTATAAAAGGGCACACTTTATGGCCAAAATGGCTGCCACCACATCACTTCCCGTGCAGGAAGTTTGCGAAACACAAGCGTTTTGTTTCAGGAGAAGCCGGGGATGGGTTGACCCTAGGGCGCGGTGCAGAGGGAGCGCTGACACGGTCAAAACAATTATCTATATTACAGCTGAAGATGAAGTGATTTCCCTTCCCCTCTTCCACACACCTCCCCGCCCATTGCCAACCCTCTCTTCTTGAAGACAAACCGAAGAGAAAAATAGAAATGGTGAAGCCTTTAAGAAAAGTTTTCTCAAATTTTACTCAAACTGTTTTTCTTAAAAAAAAGAGGGGGTGGGGTGGGAGGGTGGAATGACATTCCTGAGAGTGGCTAATGATGGAAAAATAAATACAGTATATTGCTAGCTTAGACAACCTGTACACTAAATGTCTGTTCAGCAAAGAGGCCAATTTCCTGTGTTACTGAAAGACACATCTAATGGAGTACACAGCTGTTCACATCTCCCAACAGGTAGGGCTGCCATGCCGTGTGCGTGTGTGAAAAAAAATCCTGGCCCAGTCTTTGTTTACGAAGCGACTGCCAAGTAATTAATTATAATGTGCTTGTCATAAATGTTTGCTTAATCTTATTACCTGTAAACTGTTCCCAGGCCCAGTGCATCCTTTCTCCCAATCCTAACAGAGCACCTGTCTAGGAAATGAGTAATGAGCACACACTTTGGTGAATTGAAGTGGACGGTGTTGTATTTTTTATCCAGGGTTTGGGTGTGTGTATGGGTGGGGGATGAGGAGTGGGTGGATGATATTCTTTAAGTAGGGAGTGCTTTAGGTTGGCTTTTGCATATTTGTGTAAGGTGTAAGCCTCTCCCCACTGCCGACGACTTTGAATGAAGGAGTTTGTCTTTCTCCTCAGAACATGCCATTCATCACCTGTCGCTTTGCGCTCATTAGTGCCACAGGCCAAGTGGAAATCAGATGTGTGCTTTCTCCTCTTCCTTCCCTCTCTCCTTTACTACTCTTCCTTTACTTCCTTCTCATCCTTTATCCTCCTTTTCTTTTCTCACTCTTTCCTTTCCCCTCTCTCCCTTTCCCTCTCTTGCTCGCTTTCTTCCCTCTCCGTTTTATCCTTTCATCTTCCGTCCTCCTGTTTCTTGTTCTTTCTTCCGCTCTCTCTCTTTTCCACTCCCGTTCCTCCTCTTTCTTTCCCTCCCTTTGTCTTTCCCTCTCTCTTTTTTCCCCTCTCTTTCTCTTCCCCTGTCTTTGTCTTCCCCTCTTTCTCTCTCTCTCGCACAGTCTTTCATCCCCCTCTCTTTCTTGGAACTGATTCCATATCTTTCCACATCTCCTAACTTATATAGAAAAGCCCTTTGAAGCACTGCATACATGCTGATAGAGATGAAAGCGAGTTCCCTGCTTTATTTTTTCAGTACAATACTTATTATTGTGCAAGTAGAGTTTTAATGAGGCCAATTCAGTCAAACCGTTATTAGCCGAGATGTTCAAAACAGTGATTGACTTACTGATAAGCAATAATGTCAGTCATTAGTTCTACCTGGGTCAGAGCTGCCTATATTCTTAAAAAAAAGGATCTAAGAATATTCATAGAACAGGACTTCAGAAGCTTAATAGGTGGAATAGCAGATACATATTGGGATGTTAACAACAATTATTTTGTTCAATGAAGTTATGAAATATCCAACCCTGCGATCTTAAAATCTACAAGAGGTGTACACACGCCAGGTCACACTAGACTTAATTTACACTTTATTTACATATTTAGTCTTCTCGCTTGCGAGGCGAGTGCTCTAACCACTGAATCCTGTAGCTCAGTGGTTAGAGCACTTGTCTTGCAAGCGAGTGATCTGGGTTCGATTCCCGGTAGGGCGAAACCTTGGGCAAGATAATAATCCCCCAAGCAAATAAAAACACATTAATAAAATTGGTCACTTCAATCCACGACTGTTTGTGGGACACTGCTGTGTGCAGTTGGCTGCCGTGTTTCACTCACAAATATACAGTCAATTCACTTTATAGTATATTCTGTGAAGCGCTTTGAGACGTCTAGAAGACTTGAAAAGAGCTATATCAAATGCAAGGATTAGAGCGTCTTCACAACTCAAGTGAGAATTCACTAAAGAATTCACCAAATTCTGGATGCTCTGAAATGCTATGTAAATCTAGAACCGGGTTGAATTTCTCCCGCGGGATGATTTACTGCACAAATAAAAAGGATAAATGATGCCGTGATCCTATAAAAGCTTTTAAAAGGGAACTGGATAAATATTTGAATAATATAAATATTTAAAAATTACAAATAGTGAAGCACGTTGGGAAGGGCCGGGACAGTGGGACAGAATGGATAGCTCTGTCAGAATTGGTCAAGGGGCCTCCTGTATTGTCAAATTCTTAAATATTTCTAAAGCATTAAAACTGGTGTTTGGGCTTTTATAATAATAATATTAATTCAATGCACTTGATTTCGTGCCTCATCATGTCGTCAGAACGTCAAGACAATTTTATCTGGGGGATTGTTGGGCAGGACATCAGGAGAAACTCTTCTCTTCTTGAGTAATTCCATGGTAGGCATCTTTAATATCCACCTGAACCTCAGTTTAATGTCCCATCTGAAGGTCCGTACCTCTGACAATGCAACGCTCCCCCCCCCCCCCCCCCCCGCACTGCAGCATCAGCCTGAAATTTCCACGTGTAAGTGAAACTCAGTAGTTTAGTTTGGATACCACTGTATGTGCTAAGCAAGGTGATGGGTTTCTATGTGTATCAAACACCTTCCTGCCCAAGAAAAAAAAATTGCTTCAGGTGACCTGAAGGGTTTAGCACGGATCACAATAAACCTTTCATTCTAGCTACTTTTGCAAATTTATCTCCTAGATTTTCTGGGCAAGTGGTTTCAAATTCCTTCCAATAGTTCTTGACGGATGGCTGCGTTTTGCTGATGGAACAGCAGTCATTGGGTTGCAAAACCTTACACACTCGGAGATGCGGTGTGAGTGATCGTAAATAGCTCTGCAAAAAATATGTTTCGGGGCTGAATGTCTTTGGTGCTGGGTTTGGAATTCCATAGTTTGTTTGCACCAACTCTTTAGTGGTTCAAGTGTATTGATGCGCACAATAACACTCTGCTCTTGGTACTCTGAAGCCAAGAGAGTTTTTTTTTGGCTCCACTGCAATAAGTTACGTTAAAGAGTTTTTTTTTCACATGCATCTCTCAGCTACACCTTTTCAAGCCCCATGTCGGGACTTGGAGCTAATATGTTCTAAACTGAGTCTCCAACACAGTGCTGGGGGAGAGGGGGAGGGAGGGGCACATTGTTGGAGATGCCGTCCTTTGGATGAGATGTTAAACTGAATCTCCACTTGCCAGTTCAGTTCGATGTTAAAGACTCCGCAGGGCTATTCGAAAAGGGAAAGGAGTTTCTCTCTCTCGTTGTCCTGGCCAACAATCCCCCTAAGTAACATTGGTCATTGACTTCATTGTTGTTTGTCTGTTTGTTTGTTTGATGTCTGTAAAGTGGCTGCTGTGTTCACCCACAAAACACACAGTCGTCATAATTTGCAGTATATCCTGTATATATATACAGTATACACTGTGGGCCACCCTCCTGACATGAAAGGAGCTATATATCAGATGTAATAATTATTATTATTTTGTCACAGTTTCTTAATTTGATAGCTCAATTGTCTGAATTGCTCTCTCTACTTGTGTGGGCAGAGACACTGCTTTTTCTCTCTCACGTAAAATCGTATGCATTTTATATTGTGCCTTATCACGTCGTCATTTCAATGCACTTCACCAGAGGTTCTAGCCATGCTCCCCTGACTCCCTATTGCCAAACGATCGATTTCAATATCCTCATACTTGTTTTAATAATAATAATCTTTGCATTTGTTATTGCGCTTTTATAGACGTCTCAAAGCGCTTCACAGAATAGACTGTATATTTGTGGGCGAAACACAGCAGCCAATTGCACACAGCAGTGTCCCACAAACAGTCGTGGACTGAGTGACCAAACTATCACTAATTTTTTTTTCTCTTGAGGGAATATTATCAGGCATGTGGAGTAAGGAAACTTGCCCAAGGTTTCGACTTGCCGGGAATCGAACTAAGGTCTCTCGCTTGGTTTTCAAACCACTTTATGCCCTGAAGGCCACTGTCAAGTACTCTGGGACTCTACCCTGCGTGAGGGCCGTTGTATAAATATGTGTTGTTGTTTTTGTTGTAAAGTGAATTGACTATATATTTTACGGGCGAAACATGGCAGCCAAATGCACAATGAGTATCCCACATACAGCCGTGGATTCAGAACTCACAGCTGATAGTATTGCATCTTACAAAAGTTAACTTTTGACTGAACAAAAAAAACTAACATGAAGTATGCAGACTCCCAACTCTCCCACAACATTCCTTAACAGCTGATGCTCGAGGGCCCTTTGGTTTCAGTCAGGCGTTTCTTCCTTGTATGGTAAAGGGTTAAACATGGCACGGCATCACGTCTGAACATCCAACGACCGCTAAGTACCAACTGACAAACATTTCTTTGCAACTTTAAAGCACATCAAGACGGATGTTAGCTCCAGTTTAAATATTGTCATACTTGGATTTTTATAAAATAAACCTTTTGTTCCCTGCTCCTGCCATCACTTACAATTTCCAATTGCTATTTTCCATCGCGAGCTGGGGTTTTCTGGCAGGTTAGGGTATTAACTCAGAGGATTGTGACACCTGGCCAAGTCTGCGCGGCCTCTACTATTGCAGAATTCTCTTCAGTGGAGCCAGTGACCTGTTTTTTCCTCTGGCTCCGATTTGTATCAGTAGAGCAGGCTTGCCGACAGAGACTTTTTGGACAATTCTGTGCTTCTGATATCAATTCAGAACTGGGTCATCTGGCTGTGCCTCTTCAAAGAAGATTGGTAAGGGAGTTCTCTCCTTTACATTAATTTGCGAAGGAATCACATTGATTAATAGACCCGCGCTCCGCTTGAAATGAGAATGGATGAATCCTGGTGACTGTGGAACTATATCACAGCCTGATATAGTTTTAATAGGAATAATGCCTCAGGCATATTACTGCAAGCCTTCTGGGACCCGCGGGTGTGAGTGTGTATGTGTGTGTGATGGGGGAGGAGGAGGGGTTGAATGGCAAACTCATTTCGCCTTTTCTCTCTGTCTCTGTCTCTCTCTCCCTGATTCTACCTCTAATCAGAAATTCTCTTAACAACTCGAGAAAGGGGAAGACAGAAAAGCCATGTGGGACATGACCTATTTTTTCCCAACAAGGTCAGTGCTGCAGTGGCAGGCATTAAGCTATACATCACTCTGCTCCTTAAGTTCTGATATTACATCCTATGAGCTGGCACGGAGCTGGAATTTGCCATGCCAACGGGCACTGCAATTTGTCAGAGTTGGTAGCTGCCTGTATTTTTTTGTTGTGTCACTTTAGCCAGCCACACTCTGGCCTCTTAGCCTCCTACCCTTACCCTCTCTGCTCTCCACCCACACCACCACCCCCCCCCACCACTCCGATCCCAAACCCCTGCTCGTGTCCAGATCCCTGACTGTCCAACGCCCCAGGACGTCCTCCCGACGTGAAAGTTGCTATACAAATGTTATTTGTTGTTGCTCGGCGATTCCAATCGGTCGGCAGATTTTCAAAGCAAAAAAGAAGAAGCAATTCAGTGCAGCAAGCTGGGAGAAGAATGGGATTTCTCGAAGGGGCAGAAATGTAGACATTACAAATGCTGATCTGAATAAATATTTGCAGGAAAAAAAGTTGGCGGCGTAATCTGCTGATGAGCATGCAATTTGATGCGGGTCGACATTTATTGCAGTTCAGCTTATAATATGTGTTTGGCTTCGATGGGGACTTTTTTTTTCTCCTTTGGTGGGAGAGGGGAAAGGCGAGAAGGAAGGACAGAATCCGACCTTAAATCATCACTTCAGCTGCAAAAATATCGTACAAGATCTTTACAGTCTGAGCTCCCAGTCCAGGCTGATGCCATAGTGCAGTCCTGGGGGCTGTATTACATTGTCAGAGGCCCATCCTTTGGATGGGATGTTAAACTGAGCTCCCGTCCAAGCCGAGGTTCTCGGCAGCCTGAGGGGAGAGGTAGTAGTGTTAGGCTATGTTGCAAAGGTGGGGGAAGGCAATGCTAAATACATTTGAAACACTTCTTTTTTGTTGGCAAAGTGCAACTGTGAAAGTATTTGTTGTTTTGCACCAGAAATGGAAAGATGTATTGCTCTTGTAAAGATGCCATATTATTGGCTCGGATTGCTTAAACATTAATATTAGTGTGGGAGACTTGAAGCCAACTTCTTACCATTATTTTAAACAAAAAGCCTCTTTTAATTTGAGTGGTCCTCCACATAGAACAAAATTAGAGGCGCCAAGGAGACTGGATGTCTTCGACTGGATGTAATGTCTGCTAACTCTATACTGACCTGTCCGCTCCCTCCGCCCAGCGGCTCAATGCCCCCCCCACAACCTGCCCACCCCACCATCGGTAGTATGGCCTTCAGCCTTTCTGACTCCCATTCTTTGGAACTACATCCCACAGTCCCTTGCCCTCACCCTTGCACCCTTCAAAGCCCATCTTAAGACCCTTCTCTTCGACCGTATCTTTAGTCAGCCCCCCTACCCCTACTCTCCTTGCCCTCCATCCTTCCTGATCCCAAATCCCAGCTTGGGTGCAAATTCTTGACTGACCAGTGGCTTGGGATGTCCTCCCGACGTGAAAGGTGCTATACAAATGTAATGTTTGTAGGACACTGCTGTGCGCAATTGGTTACCACGTTTCCCCCCCAAAATATACAGTCAATTCACTTTACAGTATATTCTGTGAAGCGTTTTGAGTCATCTCGAAGATGTGATAAGGCGCTTTATCAAATGAAAGGATTATTATTATTTGTTGTTGTTATTTACCGATGACTCTGATTGGGGAAAGGGCAGTGACTGACCAAATATGATTCCAATAGCGCTCGAGTCAAAAGTGTTGAGTGAGTTTTAAAATCCACTTACTTCCCAGCGCCGAGACAGATGTGCAATGCAAAGTGCCTGTTAATTTAACTTGATTGTACTGTACATATTTATTTAACGCTCGGCTTCTTTGTTCAAGTGTTTCGAATGAAAAGTCTCGATCTTGCAATTTTTCCCATTCCTGTGTTGTGTGGATATTGTAAAGAGTAGAACTTGAGGATTTTTAAATTTGTTTTGATGTATGAGTTTGTTCCCCGCGGTTTGTGAAAAGTTAAGGTGTTCCTTAACAAGATTCCTTAACCAACAAGCGCATGGCACAGAAGGTGGACAGGAATGTCGCAAAATTTGACCCTGACAATTTATAAGACATGAAATTAAAAACAATTGCTGATCTTACAGCAATTGCAACGGATAAAATGAGCAAATAATAATGATAATTATAATAATCTTTACATGTCATATTGTGCCTTTTGCGTTGGAGGAAGCCTCGACACGCCTCATAGGATTACTGTAAAGTGTAGTGACTTGTAAAGTCTAGTGTCGTCTATGTTATAGGCAGAGTAAGAAGATGAGTTTAGCTACGTGCACAGCATGTCAAAGACTCCTTAAGTCCTTTAATGGATAAGTTCGGAAGAGATATTACAGAAGATAAAGAGATGCCAGCTGCCTTAAATAGATTGTTTTGCCTCAGGAATCTTTAACACAAATAGATATCAAGGCAGCACATGTTAAGAAGAAACTCAAAATGCCTTCAAGGCACGAGTGAACAGGCACATTGCTTCCTGGAACCCCTCAGGGAAATGTGAGATCAGGTAGGTGAGACTCTGGTTAACATTATATTCATCAGTTCTCAATAAACAATGGTGCTGGAGCTGGGGAGGGGATTGGAAATGTTATGCTGTTGTTCAAAAAAGGATCGAGACACTAGCCTGGAAATGTTAGCCTATTGCTGATGAAACACGAGTTTGAGAGCATTATAGGAGACTCCATTAGTCATCGAAAGAGACGCAGAGGCTAAGCAGAAATGATCATGAACTTAGAAGCCACAGGTCATGCCTCACAAATCCACCACACTGGAATATTCCTATTAATAAATAATAATAATAATCCTTGCATTTGATATAGCGCATTGTCACATCTTCGAGACATCTCAAAGCACTTCACCGAATACACTGTAAAGTGAATCGACTGCATATTTTGTGGGCAAAATATTCCTTCAATTTGGTATAATACTTTATCGCGTCGAGACATCTCAAAGCAATTCTGCAAAGAGTGACGACCGTGTATTTGTAAGCAAAACACGGCAGACCATTTTGCGCTCAGCAAGGTCCGAGAACCAGCCAGGAAGTGAAACACTCTGCTCTCTTATCTCACAGTCTCACATTGCTGCCTACTCTAACCATTCTGTTTTGAAATTTATGTTTTCTAACACAACAACAACAAGATTTCATTTATAGAGCGCCTTTCACGTCGGGAGGATGTCCCAAGGTGCTGGACAGTTGGGTCGGGACAAAAACGTTTTCGCTTCTCTTTCACTTGCTTTCTTTCATCTCACTTTTTATTTGCGTGCGCGAGGCAGGGAGTAACGCTGTGTAAATCTGGAGACCAAGGGGTTGAATGGAGAAGGTAGAGACATACTCCAGTAGCCCCAGTGTGTGTAGAGGGGTTTGGGTGGGTGGGGGGGGGGGGGGGGGCAGGGAGGATAGGTGTTTGCAATTATCTTTCAGATCAGATATATCTACTGAAATCTACAATAGAGCAGGCTTTGATCGGGTCGTAGAAGCCTTGACCTGCTGCTGAAAAGTCTTTGCTGATCGTATCTCCTGCAGGTGCAAGTGTGTTTCAGGCTGCTGAGCTCGTAAAATAACTTCTGCAATAACATGAAGGGTTTTATCACACGCTGGGTGACGTCATTCACACTGGCGTGGCCCAAACCCCAAGCCAAGGCTGCCAGACATGTTTCACAGGGTGACAATAGCACTTTTTTTTTGAAGGAATGCCAATTTCTATAGGCGCTTACCTTGCAGCTTTCCCCATCGGCTGATAATCTGCGAAGTCCCATTGTTAAGCGCGGAATGTGCACAGCGAGAGGACGTGAAGCTTCACCTGGTTTCCCAGAAGCAACCAGTGCTTGAGACAAGTGTTGCCCAGAATCAAACATCTTATGATGTTCCGCAAACTGTAACAATAATAATAATCATCTTTGCATTTTGATATGTTCCCTTATCTCTCTGTCAAAACGTCTAGCATTGCTTAGCAGGAGTCACTGACTTGTGTATTTTGCTGGTGAACGCAGCAGCCAATTTGAGAGCAGCAATGACCCCCAAAGAGCCGTGAAATCAACAATCAATTTTATTCGGGAGTCAGTTAGTAATTTATCTTCTAGACGTCTCAAAGCGCTTCACATAATATACTGTAAAGTCCCACAAAGAGGGATGCGCAATTGGCTGCCGTGTTTCGCCCACAAAGTATACACTTTACATTATATTCTGTGAAGCACTTTGAGACTTCTTGAAGACGTGATAAGGTGCTATATCAAATTCAAGGATTATTATTATTAAGCCTCTTTGTAGGAGAAAGACGGCAGCCACAATTGTGCACAGCAGTGTCCCACAAACAGTTGTGGATTGAAGTGACCAATTTCTTCTTTTTTTAAGGAATTAATACCCCTGGAAAAGCAATCCACCAATCGACTAACAACGGGGTTCCTACTTACTGCTAGGTAAACAGAGACGTGTGGAGTAAGGAAACTTGCCCAACGTTTCACCCTGCCTGGGAATCAAACCCACGTCCTCTCGCTTGCAAGGTAATTGCTTAAACAATTGAGCTACAGGACTCCATGTATATATATATATATATATATATATATGTAGAGAGAGAGAGGAGAGACTGCCTGAGCAAATGCTCAGAGTAACCCTTCAGGTACCCATCAACGTGTCAGTGTTTTCTAATCA
Organism: Callorhinchus milii; assembly: GCF_018977255.1. Taxonomy (NCBI): domain Eukaryota; kingdom Metazoa; phylum Chordata; class Chondrichthyes; order Chimaeriformes; family Callorhinchidae; genus Callorhinchus; species Callorhinchus milii. The sequence goes on along the minus strand of NW_024704752.1, from coordinate 4,135,961 downwards.
CTGCTGGATGCACATTCACTGGAGTCCATTTATCTTGGCTGGTTACTGTTATTTATTTTCCTAGTCAGCGGCTTTAACACATTACACTGCAAATGAATCCTGGCCTCCAGGCCTGACAGACTTAACGATACAATAGTACTATGAATGGCTATTCAATAAGGTCAGGAGTGCTGTGTGCTACTGCCACTGGCAAATGCGGCAGTTAATTTGCACAATGTCCCACAAACAGCCATGAAGCGAATGACTAATTTCATCTGTCCTGACCACTGGCAGAAACACCCTTCTCTTTCCGAATAGTGCCGTGGGATCTTGTTTTGAGGAGTGGATCACGGCTGCTATAGTGCTCCCTTGTGGGCCATGCATAGATCTGATCTTTGTTACAGCTACAATCCTGACCTCATCATCCACAAGGGAATCCATTGCCCGTCCTCCACAGTAATAATTAGAATTTGGTCACTTAATCACAACTGTTTGTGTCTGGGACATCAGTGTGCGCAATTGGCTGCTGTGTTTCACTCACGAAATATACGGTCAGTTCACTTTACAATATATATTCTGTGAGGCGCTTTGAGACATCTCAGGGACGAGATAAGGTGCTATATGAAATGCAAGGATTATTATTATTGAGCCTTTAATGTGTGCAATGTGCCTTGACTTTATGCCACTGCCTAATCAAGTTGATTACTGCTCAAAAGGGGATCACACTTTACTCTGAAGTGTTGGACAGCAGTGTTAAATCAGAGCGAGGGCCTAATGGAAGTCTCGAATGAGAGCACTGCCACTTCACTTCTATTAACATATCAAAACGCTGTAGGCTTAAGCTGTTAAAATGCCTAATGGGCAACACTGATGAAGAACCATCACAACGCAGGCTGAAAGAACCTAATGAATTAAGAACTGGTTTACAATCCTTTGTAGAAAAGGTAACTCACTTGGCTTTGAAAGTCGGCATAGGACGCTACAATGAAAGTGTTTTGTAACTAGCTGCGACTGTATTTATTAAGGAAGTACTGCCCCAGCTTATGTATAGCGTTTACTTCAACTGTTGCTCTTCAAAGGAATTATTGAACTTTTTGAAGTGGTGAGATAAAACCAGAGACTTCAAAGGCTTTCCCAATTACGAAGCTGATTAAACTGTAAATATATTAACCGAATTAATGCAACGTCAGCGGTTTTGAATGGCTCAGAGATACCAGGCTTCTCTTCAATTTTGCTTTACATTTTGCTGCTATTGCAGTTGTTGTGCACTGCTCACTAGCATTCTCTCACTCTCGGTAAATTGCTTCACGGCTGTTTCCGGGATGTCGGGTGTGAAAATCGGCTGCCTGTTTGCTAACAAAATACACGGTCACTACGCTTTACAGTGAGATCCTATGAAACGTCCTGAAGACATGAAAGGCCCTTCAGCAAATCGAAGGATTCCTATTATTAGGGAATTGGGTCCAATTTAATGCAAGGCGGGTTTGTGTACTTTGGAAGTGATGAATCTTGGTGCAATTCTACCTGTCAATGTGGTGCCTTCGAGTCAGCAATTCACTAACCTGCCTGTTACATCGCCTGTTTCATATCAGTCTTAAGATCACAAACAAACTCGTATCTCTAGCTCCTGGCTTCAGTGGGAACACAATTCAAACTGCTAAATGTGCCTTTAATGACAAGAAGTGCCACCAACCTATTCTCTTAGTGCATATTCGGCAGCTGTTTTGTCCACTTTCTTGCCAAATCCGTCCCTTGAACCTCGTGGGATTGTGTTTTCCGTCTGCTTCCTGGTGGTTCTTCTCTTCAAATGAGGTTGTTTTATGATTGACGCGGGGTCAGAAGGTTGTGGGTTCAAGCCCCACATCAGGACCTGAGCTTCAAGTCTAGGGTGATGCTCCATTGCAGTACTGGACGAGCGCAGCATTGCTGGAGGTGCCTTCTTACAGATGAGCCTTCAAATGCGTATCTGTCTGCATGTTTTCAGGTGGGCGTTAAAGATACATGAACCTATTCAAACAGAGAAGGGAGCTTCTCCTACCCAACCATCTTCCCCCACCCCCATTCACTTCAAGGCTGTTTGTGGTATTATGAGATTGCTCGGCGCAAATTGCCTGCTGCGTTTGCCTACAAAGTACACAACACTACATTTTACATTAAAATTGTGTGAAGTGCTTTGCAACATCCTGGCGATGGTGTATCGAAAGCAGGGTTTATTGTTATTGAACAAGACTGAGGCCCTCGGCTCTGGCAGCATCAACCTTCATGGTTGCACACCACAACTCACCAACCAGTCAGGAACCTAGGTATCTTGTTCGACCCTAAAGAAAACTGTCTTTTCTCCCCCACATTCAAGCCATGACCCGCTCTGCCTTCCCTCACCTCCGTAACATCGCCCGACTCCGCCACTACCTCACCCCTCAGGCCGCTGAAACTCTTGTTCATGCCTTCATCCCCTCCAGGCTCGACTATGCAAATGCCTTCATTGGCCTTCCCAACTCCTCCCTCCACAGGCTGCAGATAATCCAGAACTCTCCCACACCAAACTCTGTGACCCCATCTCCCCCACTCTCGCCCAACTCCACTGGTTCCCTATCCTTCAGAGGATCCAGTTCAAGATTCTGGTCCTCATCTACAAAGCCCTCCATGGCCTCGCCCCACCCTACCTCTGCGACCTCCTAACCTGCTACCAAGCCGCCCGTTCCCTCCGCTCAGCCGGCTCTGGTCTGCTCCACGTCCCCCAACCCACCAGCCCCACCATTGGTGGGAGAGCCTTCAGCCACTCTGCCCCGAACCTCTGGAATTCCATCCCCCAGTCACTCCACCTCACCCCCTCCTTAGCCTCCTTCAAGTCCTGCCTCGAGACCCTCCTCTTTGACCATGCCATCGGCCACCCCACTTTCTCTCCCCTCCCTTACCCCCCCCAGATCCCAACTCGGGTCTGAAATGCTGCACTCTGTCCAGTGCCTTGGGACGTCCTCCCGACATGAAAGGCGCTATACAAATGTAATCTTGTTGTTGTATTACTGATTTTGTATATGAGCAGTCATATTTCAGAAATCGGTTTCCCAAATAGCTATAACGATCCTTGCATTTCATATAAAGCCTTATCACGTCGTTGAGACATCTCAAAGCACTTTACAGAAATATACTGTAAAGTGTGTATTTTGTGGGCGAAACACAGCAGCCAATTGCGCACAGCAGTAAATGAGACTGAATGTAAGAATTTTCCACATTCCTGCACAATCTAAGACTAAGACGAGGTAGAATGTACTGACTATATGGCAAATAAATAAGGGTGTATTTGAGGGTGCATTTAATCTATTAAAGATTAAATAACCTTTAGTTTTTAGGTTTCACAGGAGAATGCTTTTACGGCATAACCCTGAGGAGCTCTGCCAGTAATTTGCAGTTGGCTGCACTGTGTACGACAAAGATCATCAGAGGCAACCACAGACGTGAGGCAGAGCTGAACTACCTGTAGCCGAGGGCTAGACAGTGAAGCAAGCGCTTTAAGACTTCCTCCTCGACGTGAAAGGTGCTATATAAATGCAAATTGCTGTTTTTCTGAGCAGTGCTTTGTTCTCAAAGGGGCATTCAGAGAAATTGTTTGTATCGTTGAGTATTATACGCTGATTAATGGCATTGGGAAAGTGGAGTAAAGAATGACTATTGGATACTGGCAATTAGTGAGTCAGACTTCTGGAACAAAGTAAACCGCTGAGGATCATTAGCATGAATGCATATAGTGAAATATGTTGTAGCATAAGTGATAGTGGATTAACAGTGGATTAACTGCTTGCTGATCTTTCAAATTGGCTGTTGTTTCCTTTGTCAGTGTTGGGTGATGGATACGGGGTGGGGGGGGGGGGGTTGGGGTGGGAGGGGGCTGGCTGAACCCATGTACCATGAAGAAACTTTATGGGATTTTTTGTTGTTGAGAGAAAAAAGGTCTGGGCACTGAAGATGCCATCAAATAAGACCAACGAGATACAGCAAAATAGAGGAATACATTGCGAGGAGTTGTACATGGGCTAGAAAAAATATACAGCCCACAAAATATACAGTCAATTCATTTACACTATATTCTGTGAAACTTTGAGATGTGATAAGACTCTATATCAAATGTTCAACCTTATCCCAATCAACACTGATAAATGCAGAGCCCACAACCTTGCTGATGGTCTGGAACAGAAAGGAGGTGAAATAATAATAATAATCCTTGTATTTGCCTTAACACGACTTTGAGAAGTCTCAAAGCGCTTCACAGAATATACTGTAAATAATAATAATAATAATAATAATCCTTGCATTTGATATAGCGCTTTTCACGTTGGGAGGACGTCCCAAAGCGCTTCACAGAACACACTTTAAAGTGAATTGACTGTATATTTGTGGGCAAACGCGGCAGCCAATTGCGCACAGCAATGTCCCACAAACAGTCGTAAATTGAAAATGACCAATTTATTATTGTTTTTGGAGGGATTATTATTAGGCTCTGTGTGGAGTAAGCAAACTTGCCCAAGGTTTCGCCCTCTGCCTGGAATTGAACTCAGGTCTCTCACTTGCAAAGCGAGTGCTCTAACCACTGAGCTACAGGACTCCAGTCAAGTCAATGACTGTCAATGAAACGCAATCAGCATCTAAAACAATCTGCTCGTTGTGTGGGGAGGGAGAATAGTAAGTGGGGTCCCTCCTGGGCCGGCACTGGCTCTCGCCTGGCAAAGCAACAGCCAATTGCGCACAGCAGTGTCCCACAAACAGTCGTGGATTGAGTGACCAATTTATAATTTTTTTTGGAAGGAATTATTACCACTGTAAAAGCGATCCACCAATCGACTAACAATGGGTTCTCACTTACTGCTAGGTAAACAGAGGTGTGTGGAGTAAGGAAACCTGCCCAATGTTTCGCCCTACCGGGAATGCAACCCAGCTTCCATTCTCACTTGCGTGACGAGTGCTCTAACCACTGAGCTACAGGACTCCACATCTGTGGAATGTATGATCAGTAATGTATTGGTGGTGGCTTGGTCTTAACCCTGCCAATGTATCGCTTGGAATCAAATGAAAAGAAAATAAAGGAAAGAAAATAACAAGGAGAATATTCCAAAAATTCTGAATACACTCTCGTCTCCCCCACAGCCCCCCCAAAACACACCTACTCCTCACTCTCGCAGATCAATTGTAACTCTGGCTGTTAAAAATACAGATGAAAGATGTTGAAATTCCAATTGACAACACCAGGTTCTGTTGCTAATGAGGCAGCTCTTCGAGGAACTGCACAACTAGTCGGCTCTTTGGAGGAAGCATATACAAAGAAACTGCCTGCTTTATCCCCAAGCTCCCAGTAATGAGTACTCATAAGGCATTCTGTCTCAGGTTTCGGTAGTGAGTTCCACTCTCCTACTTCGACACTGCTTATTCAGTAAGTCTGGACTCCGAAGATCAAACCTGGAGCTGTGTTTGTACTGATTCCGAAGCCTAATTCTTTTCCTTGAAGCGACGTGATTTTGCTCTGCAATTGACTCAGACACTGCGAGATACCAACAAGAAATGGATCGAGCTTTAAACGGGATCGAGAGTATTCTCCCAGTTGATAAGCCTGACAGGCTGGCCAACTGTCAACAATGCCTTGGATTTACTGGAGATCTGCTTCGCTTTGCCAGGCGAGAGCCAGTGCCGGCCCAGGAGGGACCCCACTTACTATTCTCCCTCCCCACACAACGAGGAGGTTCTTTTAGATGCTGATTGCGTTTCATTGACCGTAAGAAAGTAAAGAGCTGAAAAAATCCGGAACCTACAGATCCCCAAATTCCAGCCTTTCAACCAACTGAGGTACCAGGCATGGAGATGTAACATAAAACACCGCCAGGCTGACTATCTCTACTTGAGCTTCCATTTGCAGAAGGAGACTTAGCTTGCGTGCGCAAGCCAAATAGAGGTTTAAAACAGCATGTTTTGCATACTACTGGGGTTTAAATAGATTAACCCGTCTATTCTCGCACAACCTATTGAGAATTAATGACGTTCCTTGTGTCGGATTGAATGTTGAGTCGCTCAAATGAACTTATTAAGGTGAGGCTGCTCGTTTTCGATGAGAATTTAGAGGAATCTTTCCAGTGAAATTAAAAACAAATTCTCAATTATTATGAGGAAGAGCAAACCCACTCTTCCTGTTTGGCGCCGAGACAAATTAACCAGTTTTAATTCGGGGTCATTCTCATTGTATGCGCGCTCGTGTCCTGGGATTTGCTCTGCATTTTTACAGCGTATCGGTTAGAAATCAGCCAAAGGCAGACACGTTATTGAAGCCTTGTCCTTGTTCAGCAGAAGTGGCTAGTGGAGAACCAGCCTCGACAAACCATATAGCTGCTGGTTCTATGGTGGAGACAACATTTTTCTTCAATCGCTGGTTGTCCAGTGTTTAATAATGACACAATAATCCTTGAGTTTGATACAGCACCTTATCACGTCGTTGAGATGTCTCAAACCGCTTCTCGGGATTTTAATGTGAAGCGCAGTGTACCTTTATAGGCGAATGCGGCAGCCACCTGGCGCATAACAACGTCCCACCAAACAGCCATGACGTGAGTGACTGATTTTTATCTGGGGCATTTACGGTCAGGACACCAGGAGAAAAAAACTCCCATTTCTTTTTGAATGGTCCCACAGGATCTTTAATGTTTGCCTGATCAGGCACATATGGAGAGCAGACTTAACGTCTCATTCAAAGGATGACGCCTGCAACACCGCAGTGATACTCCTGGCACTGCACTGGAACGTCAGCCTTGCCTACGAGCTCAACATCCCCGACATGTGGGCTTGAACCCACCTTCTGACTCAAACCCTGAATGGGGCTGAATGGCACCATTTTACCTCGTTTCACTGTTCCAACATATCAATACATCCTTACTCATTATTCTATCGATTAAAATAAACTTTAAGTGTTGTATTGCCAACAGTTAACGACATGAAAGGGAGAAGATTGGGCACAAGGTAATCGGCAGAAGATTAAACAAAAAATACTGATCATCCGTATGAATTAAATGTGAGGGGGAAAGAATTCACTCCGGACCCCTGACGTGAAGAATATTTTATCTTCACAATTACCAAATGAGCCACTTTTGTTCATAAGCTTTGTTCTTGGTTTCCAAAGGCAAATCAGTGTACAGCTTCCTGGCAGGTACACAGGAACATTTATTGATTAGATAAAACTGCAAAGCGGTCCGGGGACTAACAAAGAGAGTGCAGCAGTCACAGTGGAATAATCAGCATCGATTTGCAATTGATTGCTTCAAGGATGCCTCATTTGCAGCTAGTTTCTGAATCCAAATGAGTGGAGGATGAGAATTGATAAGCGCTCACACAGAAAGTGTACTGCACATGGCAGTGGGTGGTGGAGTAGAAGGGTAAGCAGGTCGGATAGGTAGGGAGGTGCGAGGGAATGAAGTGATTTGAAAACAAGTGAGAGGATCTTGAAATTAACTCGTTCGATGATTAATATCTGTCTGTAACACATCACCTCTGACAATGCAGTGCGCCCTTACCCCAGCACTGCACTGGAGTGTCAGCTAAACAAATTCCTGACTGAGCGATTTCTTTATCGCATGTTATTTCCTTGCCTCGGACACTGGCTAGTTCTTGACTGGGAAGCATCAGACCTTAATGAAGATGTTTTGCTGAAAAGGCACATTCTTTAAAGGGTAATTTGTGATTCTAATCCAACTGAGGAAGACAATATGCCTTTTCAGTCTGTGAGAATGGAAAATATTACAGTTCGAATCAGCCATGCTTTCAACATTAAACGTTGAAAAAAATTCCATATGTATGTGTGTGCATTGTTTTAAAAGAAAGGCAGTCAGTTTACAATCCCAAAGATGTTTTTTATGAACCTAATAAAAATTGTGATTAAACGGTTAGAATCTAGCAAAGATATTGTGTGTGCAAGATGTTTTAGGAACACGGATTTGAACTTTTTTTTAATATACGCAGGCCAACACAGATGGCATTTGAATGCGAATGCACAGTCATCATACACGTTGCAGAAAAGCTAGGGTTAACCTGGCTCAGGGGTAGCCCTCTCACCTGCGAATATAAAGGTTGTGGGTTCAAGCCCCCTTGTCAGTTGCTTGTAAATCACATCATCTATGCTGGGGGGGAGTTGCATTGTCAGAGGTGCCGTCCTTCAGATGAGAGGTTAAACCGAGGTCTGCCTGTTCAGGTGGACATCAAAGATGATAAGCACTATTCGAAAAGAGAAGGTAGTTTCCCCTAGTGTCTTGGCCAGCAATCCCCCAAATAAAATTGATCATTCATTCATAGCTGTTTGTGGGACATTGCTGGAACCTCTCATCTGAGACACGGATGGATGATGCCCTCTCTACCATATGAACTCCCATTTTAAAGGCACAGACCAATGCAAACCTAGCTCAAAATTCGAATCAAATGAACTGCAGGACAGAGGGAAGTCATTTGACCCACTGAGGCTCTCCTGGAGCTAACCACTGCGATCTTAAAGGTCAACATGCTCTTTGTCAGTAAAATTAAAGGGATTCAACAAATTAACTGGCAGGGGCCCTATTTAGTGCTTTCAAACCCCAGAACTTGAAGTAACTTCTTGGCCATTCTGTTCATTTTTGCGGTGCATTGAAACCGCAAAACATACCTACCCGCCTGCCTGCCTGCCTGCTTGGGTCTGGCTCGGAGCTGCTTGAGTGGAATCCAACTGGTCACACTGCTTATTGCTTGCACTCAGAAAACAGAGATTCTCTCGGTTTTCCAGGAACACTCTTACCACCTCCCACAGAGATGCATTTCCTCCCTCCCTGCTCTCCCACCACCACACGCCCCTGTGCTCTCCCCACACCCACGCCTCCGCGCTCTCCACCACCCCCCCCAGTTAAAATAAGGAACATAAATGTTGTTCTTGTAACCCAGACTTGACCCTGTTAAGTACGCTCAGCGAGACTTAAACCAAGAGGTCTCCTTGTTACATTGCTTAACAGACGAGAACACTGTTAAAAATTTGTCACCCAGAGTGTTAAAATCTGAAAGGAATTTTAATCCGCTAGTTATTAATCCCCACACATTGGTACCTAAACTTCAGCTCTTCATTCAAACTATCCTAAGTAAAGGCTGTGGATGAAAGAAATGTCAGCCCTGAGATGCATCTCAAACATTCTCCCTTTGTCTCCCGCAGTTGCGTCTTATCCAGGTTTCCTGCATGAAAAGTTTACTGGACCAGCAGATGCAGATCTTTAAACCCAATCTTAATTGGTCTATTCATACTCATTAAAAAAATTTATGACCTTAATTGATGCTAAGCAGAGCCAGTGCTCTCTGTCACGTGATAGCAAGTGCTGTCTCTCCCAGCTCTGCAGATGGCGTGTTAAGGGAGTGTGGAAGAGTCGCTATCCCCTCGCCTAAAACCCCTTAATCCTGTTCCTTAAAACTAATTTTATTGCGGGGGGAATAAAAGGCCACTTGACGAATCAAACGTACAGCTTTTGAAAGTTAATTAATTCCTTTTGGGGGAATAAACCTTGAGAAGCTTTTTTGAGGATATAGTTTTAATTTCAGTTTTGCCCTAAATTAAATAAGAATAAGAATAATAGTTTTAAAGGGGGTTCAGGAGCAGAGAGACCTGGGGGTTCACATACACAGATCTTTGTATTCTCCTCAGAGCAGAGGAGGTGAAGGGGAGATTGAATAGAGGGATTTTGATAGAGTGGATAGCGAGACACTGATTCCACTGGCAGGTGGAATAACTAGTGGATATAGATTCAAGATAATTGGCAAAAGAACCAGAGGGGAGATGAGGAGAAATTCTTTTACACAGAGAGTTGTTACGGTCTGGAATGCACTGCCTGAAAGGGCGGTGGAAACGGATTCATAACAACTTGCAAAAGGGAATTGGAATAGGTACTTGAAAAGGAAAAAACTTACAAGGATATGGGGAAAGAGCAGGGGAAATGGGATGATTGGATAGCGCTTCCAAAGAGCGTGCGCAGGCACGATGGACAGAATGGCCTCCTCCTGTGCTGTAATATTGTATGATTCTATAATAATCATAACAATAATCCTTGCATTTGATATAGTGCCTTGTGATGGTGTCAATATGGCTCGAAGCACTTCAAAGGGTTTTTACTGTGAGGCGCGGCGACTGTTTATTTGTGGGTGAATGAGGCAGCCATTTTGCATGTAGCAATGTCCCTCAAATAGCCATGAGGAGAATGATCAATGTTATCTGAAGGATTGTTGTTGTTTTTATTTTTTATTCAGAACAAGTCAGAAATGGGTTTGGGCTGTAGCATGTTTCTCCGATTCTAATAAAGAATACAATAAAAACAACAACAACAACTTGCATTTATATAGCGCCCTTCACGTGGGATAGCATCCCGGAACACTTGGAATCCATCAGATAAATAAAACTCCTTTAATAAGGAACATCATTGGAATGGATTCCTGCGGCAAGTTCGATCCAGAAGTAGACCCCTTCAGAGGCGAGATTCAGCGATTATTGTCTCGCAGCCCACAAAAAAGGATTCCTTATAAAAGAATCCTGTTAAGAAACCCCACAATTTAGACCCCAAAGTTCGCACTTGCTTTGCAAAGCAGAGGATGTACTCAAAGGAGTTAATTGCTCTTTTTTGGTGGGGGGGTGGCGGTTTGGAGCAGTGGGGGGAAGGCTGTTGATAAATTCAACTTTAATCAAAGCTCACGGTGTTTTCACACTCACACGTTTCAGCCAAATCCTGCCTTTGAGTCCCTTTCTACATAAATGGTGAATATTTCCGCATGACCAAACCTCCTTCGGCTTAGGCTTTGGCTTTAGCGGACTGTGGGAGCTGAAGGTGAAATAAACAGTAGTGGTTTTGTAGTCAACAAGCCTTCAAAGCTTCCTCTCTCGCCTAAAAGCCACAGATCCACCCACAATATGCAAATAACTGTATATACATTATTGCATATGTGGTACCCTAGGTCTTGAGAGCGAACATTAAATTTTTCGGATGGTTGCACCCATCTGTGTCTATGCATAATGATTTTTCACGCCACATTAATTCAACACAGTGCTCTAAGCTGCAAAGGGCAGGACCCCCAGCTTTTAATTGTGTCAAAGGAATTTTTACATTCTGTCTTTCATTAAGAGCTGAGAATTTTAACATGGTTTGTGTTAAAACCCGTGGAGGCTAGACTTAACACCCTGGCTTGGCAACGCATTGGAACCCAGATACAGTGGGATTTTACAGAGAGGAACTCGGGGCACTGCTACGCTCCAGTCTGAATTTGACCTAAAATAATCTTTTAACGCCACACAATCCCGTGGTAGTTTGGTATAAAGGAAAGCACATTCGCATGTTGATGCAGATTTTAAATTTCAGGGAGAGAGTAGTTTTTCACATGTCAGGCGTATGGTATGTTGCTAACAGGAGCTCTGATCTGTTGCTTTCAGCAGAAACACTAACACAGCGCTCTGATGAATTCTCGCTGCTCTCTGTGCAGTTGATCTCTGGTAATGGAATTTCACTCAATCTCGAAACAACAGTAAATCCCATCAACGGCTCAGGGATATTGCAACTAACAAAGTGAAGCTCAAATGTACCACGACGGCCTCCAAACCGTCTGTTTCCTTTTCCCCCTGTCCTTCTCACATTCACTGAAAGATATCTACATTCTTTCCGTATATAAGTGAACACAAAAATCCCTGTGCGACGCTTTGAGACAATGCAAGTATTATTATCATTTATTATTATTGACAAAGGCCCGAAATCAAATACAAGGATTGTTATCATTATCTATTATTAAATGAGTTTATTTACCATTCTTTGTCTTTGGAAACGACGTACATCAGGACTCGATGCCACCTGAATTTAGACATGTGCCCCCCCACTCCACGTGTAAGGCGCTACATAAATGTAAATTGCATTGTTTTGTGACTCAATCCTTTAAGAATATTCACATTGTAACTAATAAGTGTTTCTGTAAAACGAGCTGTGTGATTGGTGTGCACGACATAGATTTCTCCGCACGTTCAGTGGAACTGCGTAAAGCGCTGTTCGAGTATTACAATAGCACCAACTAGCATTTATATCGCTCCCTTCACACAGGGTAGTACCCTGGAGCTCTTCTCGTGCCCGCTAGCGTCCTACAGTACTGCGAGCTAACTAGAAATTAACTTTAGTTATATTCGCTGAATTGCTGAGAATGCTACCATTTAAGACTCGCTTTGAATTTTAATCAGCACTTTGGGCTTTGAATTCATATTCCACTCAGAACCTTTTTTTCTCTAAAACCTATAAAAATTTTAAATGTTTAACCCTTTGAAGGAAATACCCATATTTATGAATTTTAGCTGGAATCGGGGCTACAGTTTTACCAATTGAACTTCTTAAGGAAGTGTCTGCCGTCACTCATCTGGTTCAAGCCTGAGAGCTTCCAGAGGTTCGGGATTACAGTGGGAAATGTTTTCCACCTGTGCTCATTTCTGATGATCTTTTTTATTTAAACAGAGAGCACCGCTTTCACGGTTAGGAAAAACTAGCTGTGAGAAGTTAATAACAGGGCATCGAGGGAGCTGATTTGACATGACAGATAACCCTGCAGATGTGATCATTGACCCGAGGTACTTTAATGATCTTGTCATTTAATATTTCTTCCCCGTGTTAATTTTGCTTTCCAACTCTGCTGCGATCAAATAGCTTAACACTACCGTTGTGGCTGTTCGCTTACAAAAAACAACAACCACCACCACAAAATGACATTTGTATAGCGCCTTTCACGCTAGGAAGATGTCACAAGGTACTGGGCAATCAGTGTTTCAGACCCGAGCTGTGGGTCAGGATCGGGGAGGGTGGAGGTTCAGGTGGGGAGAAGGGTGATCAAAGGCACGGTTGAAGTGGAGGGTCTTGAAATGGGTCTTGAAGGAGGCAAGAGAAGGGGTGAGGTGCAGTTCCAGAGGGTCGGGGTAGAGTGGTTGAAGGCCCTCCCGCCAATGGTGGGGCCGGTGAGACAGGGACGTGAAGCATGCCGGAGCTTGCTGAATGGAGGGAGCGGGCAGGTTGGTAGAGGGTTAGGAGGTTGCAGAGGCAGGGGAGTGCAAGGCCAAAGAAGGCTTTGAAGGTTAGGACCAGGATCTTGAACTGTATCCTTTGTGTGATGGGAAGTCAGTGGATTCAGGCGAGGATGGTTCACGGGCTGCAGAGTTCGGAATGACCTACAGCCTATGGAGGGAGGAGTTGAGGAGGCCGGCAAGCGTGGGTTTGCATAGTCAAGTCTGGATGTTATGAATGCGTGTATGAAGGTCTCGGTGGCCTATGGTGGAGCCGGGCAATGTTGCGGAAGTAGGGGAAGGCAGAGCCCTGAGGAACACCGCACGAGACGGTGCAGGGGCTAGAGGAGAAACCGTTTGTGGAGATGAAGTTGAGTCAGTGTGAGAGGTAGAAAACCCACAGTCACTGTGATTTACATCGAAATCCTATAAAGCACTTTGAGATGTCCTCCCGACATGAAAGGCACTGTATCAAAGTGGGAGGATTATTATTGTTATTCTTGTGATTGGCACTCAAATCAAAATCGACAGAATAAAAGACGCCAAAATTGCAACAGAATCGCAGCCGTGTGTCGTAGTTTGTAATCTGCAAAATTGCCCCCTGCATTTTGCATCAGCTCTCGCAGGTTTGTTTTGATTTCAAATGGCGGCCTGCAGTACCCGTGAAGCACTTCAGTGCATAAGCTTATGTTTGCAAAGGGTGGCGGTGGGGGGCGGTGGGAGAGGTGGAAGGTGGCAGGGGAGAGAAATGCAATTTCTGGGGCTTAACTCTTCAAATGCGTTTGTCACTTATTAGAATCGTACAAATAAGGTATCAAATATTCAACATGTTTAAAATCTCCTGAGATTTTACCAGATGGGAGTCCGAAATGTGCCCAGAGGCTAAAATGATGGGTTATATTAGCCTGAATGCTCTCAGTATGTGGCAAGTACTGTAATGTGAAACTGACAAACAGTGCCTTTAAGTAAACAGCACTTACTGCCACTGCAAAGGATACAGGGGGAGCCATCCAATTTGTATTGTCATGCTTGAAAAACAGATATAAATCTGCAGTTGTGTTTGTCAGCCTCCGAGCCCCTGTGGATCCAGTTATCTTTGTCTAAAGCTGTGTGTGTGTGTGTGTGTCAATCTTTCTGTCGCTCGCAAGTCAGCTTGCACTCATTGACATGCTTCGTCATTTTGTGAAGCAATTTGTTTATTTTCTATATATATATACACACATATCTAAAAAAACTGCTCTGCATTATTCTACTTGGTTATCGTCAGACCAACTCTTGGGAATTATCAACAGCTTGAAGTGACATTAAGCCTTCCACTGCGAGTGCATAAATAGAGGTTATTTAAGATTACTTTACAAAACAGATTATTTTTTAAAAAAGAGTCCGGGGCTCTATGATCTGCAGTGATATTGTGAATTGTGTTTTTTCTTACAGTATTTTCGTCCCCATCCTCCCCAGAAGGTGGTGATTTGAGACAGTATTTCTATGTGCGCCCAGATGGTGTCTTGCCCGAAGGGCCTATTGTTCATGTATGAGGCTAGACAGTAATTGTCGGCATGCCATTCAACCTTGGGAGGGATTACAGCTCAGCTCAAAGCTCTCCTCAGTCCGACTGTTCACGTTTCAGATTCTTCCGAGCTGTCCTTCCTCATCCCATCCCCATCTCTGCAACCTCCTGTAAACCTTATCCACCCAGCTGCTCCCTTCGCTCAGGGGTCACCAGTCCTGCTTCATGTCCCCCTTTCCGATTCAACCCACCATGGGCCAAATAAGAAGAAGAGTTTGGTCACTCAATCCACAACTGTTTGTGGGACACTGCTGTGCGCAATTGGCTTCTGCGTTTCGCCCACAAAAATAAAGTCAATTCACTTTACAGTAAGTTCTGTGAAGCGCTTTAAGGCGTCTCAAAAACGTGATAAGGCATTATATTAAATTTAAGGGTTATTATTATTATTATTACAGACTTTTAGCCTTTCTGGCACCCATTCACTGGAACTCCAGCCTGGAGCCCTTCCAACACGCCTCTACCTTCACACGCGACTGCACGAGAGAAACTGAGTTAAAACATTCAACTTGCTGGATATCATTGATTGAACAATTTATTAATTGATTGATGGATGGATGGATCAATCAAACAAATGTATTTTACAGCCATAAACCTGTGCTCTTATGGGACCTGCCAAGCTAAAGACAGGTGCTAATTGACGATCAGTTATAGAGAAACATTGAGATTGAGTGGTAAGATCCGAAATACATTTACCAGACCTCACAGTAAAATTGTGTGAAGTGCTTTGAGACATCTCAACAATGTGATAAGACGCTATATCAATCCACTTTGCAATATATTCTGTGAAGCGCTTTGAGACATCTGAACTACGTGATAAGGTTTTACATCAAATGCAAGGATTATTATTATATTATATATTTTTCATGTATTCCATGGTTCTCATTAATGGACACTATTTTGCCACAGCGAGAATTTATCTTCAAAAGAGTGTTTATTTTGGGGACGCAATTGGAGAAAACGAGAGACATCGCTTTAAGCCATCTGCTTTGTGCGCTCTGAAACGTGTCAGAAAAGGTTCGTCGAGAGGGGAAAGGTGACTCTGCTGCGTTCCGGGCCCTTGTTTATGCTGTGATGAGGTTGACCTGTGTCCACATCTAATGGCTTTGATTCAATGGATGTGAATGGTTTGTCAGACGTTTACTGGCACAGTGATTTCAAGCTTTGTCGTAAGGTTGAGTGGGTTGGCCAGAGGGTCAATTCTCTACTAATTAGCTACCCAGTTTGCACTTAGTTTATTCAGCGGACTGGGACTTGGGTTTGGCTGACTTAAAAATGGGGAGGTGAGGACAGTCTTTAAGGTGAATTTCTTGCTGGGATGGGGAGAGAGAGAGAGAGAGAGAGAGAGAGGGAGAGAAAAGAGAGTGCGGCTTCATGTCTTGCCCAAGAACCATTGATGTTGTGGTTCATGTGAGGACCAACTCTGCTCTCCCGACATCCAGCTCACCTGAGGAACCTGGGAGATGGTGGCTTGTCAGACATAACGCCTTATCGCCTTACCCCTGGACATCAATTAGCCTCGAAGCTCTTCGAGATGTAGCGACACAACAGATTGCCAAATCCTTGGAAAAAGTATTGTTCCAATCTCGAGTTACACCCCATCACAGTTTTCCGTTCAGTGAGCCACATGTGCGATTCTGGCTATATCTCTGTGACCTTGGTTACACAGGAGGATACAATGGAGATTAAAGAAGCAGGAATGGCAATAAGAACCACAATGTGAAACTAATGCTCCTCCACTTTTCCGGGGAGCAGATGCATTTCTGCAAAAGAGCCTGGCCAGGATCTATACAGGCAGTTTTTAGCTGAAGGAAATATTACAGAGCTCTCAATGTGAGATAACAAGATCGTCTAATGGAAAGAGTAGAAGGTTAGCTCCTCTGTTGAGATTTTTCCTTCTCGAGAAGATTTTAATCTTCACACAGTGGATCGCACCCCAGCAATCTCTGTCCCTCTCTGTCCGTCCGCTTAGCCTTTCCCCTTCGCGGAGGAGCACTTAGGCTGATTAAAGTTCAGCCGAGTCTGTAAGCTATTAAGTGTGGGTTTAGTGGTGAGTTGTGCAGTGGGCGCTCTCCACTGGAGAGGTCAGTCTGTAACCTTTGGACCATAATTCAGATCTTTTTCGATGAATGTTTGACTGGGCTTCGTGACTGTTCCTCGTCTGATTTTAATAGGTTTTTTGTTCTCGGAAACTGTAGGGAAAAAAAATCGCATCACTCCCAATTAACCCTTCAATAGCCAGGCCCCTCCGGCAAAGCATTGATGCTTCAGCGCTCTGGCTGCCGGGAATCTGCTCTTTGCGATTTGTGGCTTCGGGAAGGGCATGACGCCTCTTTGTTGGGATGTCACTGGGCACAAGCTGGCTGCCACGTCCGCCTACAAAATGCACAGTCACGACAAATCTCTCAGTAAAACCATGCAAATCATTTTGAGAGGTTTTATCGACGTGGTAAGGCGCTATGTCAAATGCAGCGGAATATTATTCACATTTAATTCTCTGAGACATGCCATTGCAGTGTTTACATGGCAGCCGCAAAAACCACAGACTTTTGACTTTTACACAAAGTTGCACTTAACCAAACTCAACGTATCTTCTCGCCGGGAAACCGCTTGGCCTCAGACGGGGTGAAATTTGTGGCGTCTCATAACGGGTTCCTTGTGTTAGTTAGAGCAGCGCCTTAGGCAAGACTTTACTGCTACTTCAAAAGGGATGAAATGCTGAAAAGAATAGAAATATTGGCATGGCTTGTGGTGGTGGTGGTGAGCGGGGAGAGTGGGTGGGGTGGGGAGTCGACCGGTAGACTCAAAGCAAACCGAAGTGTTGAGTGAGTGAAAAATGGCGTGGACCACACCTCGGCTTACTGAATTACATCTGCCAGCTGTTCGCTCCGACATAAATATGTTATCTTAGCTACAGGTAACCTGACCTGACCAGAGCGTTCACCATATAAAGTATAAAATGAACTATTAAAGACGCAATGCAATACCTGTAACTAACAGAAACTTTGTAAGTACGACAATGACAAATGGGCATATGAGCCCCGTTCTGCTTTCCCCAATTTCACGCTATAACTAGCTCTGATAATGATCGCACAGTAGTACCCAGCAGACGTGTTCTCCTTTGCCCTCAGTGGGCTATTTTTCACTTGGACTAGGCTGGCGTTTCAAAACCCAGCAAAGACTCTGAAATGTGTCGGGCTGATTTTGTTTTCTTTCCGCAGCCGAAAGAGGCTGTGCCCAGCTCAATTGCGTCTAAGGTTGCGACGCATCACGAGCCAAATATTTAAAGACCGCGATTAAGGGTGCAGTAACGAATAAATAAGGCGTGGATTTCAAGGGAGTTCATAACCCACCACCCACTAGATAGGTTTCGTTTCCACAACGCTTTCTGTTATATCCATGTTCTGTCTGGAAATGAGCCAGCCGTGTTAAAACAATCAATTGGCTTTATAAGGTATTGTTTTGTCAGTGAAAGAATGACAGATGAGGGTCCACACTTTCCTTTGACGTGATGGTATAAATGACCTGTCAGCGGTTATGAAGCTCTGTATCATGCCAAGGAGTTGATTTCTCCATCGCTCATCCCTGCCATTGCTCACATGGGAACCCACACACTGCCGGGCTGTTCAGAAGAGTTCCTTAATAAGGAAATTGTTGGAATAAAGAAAGAGTAGAACTGATTCCTGGGAAATTAATAAATAACCTCAAAATAATAACCATTTGGTCACTCAATCCACCCGATTGAGTGTTTGTGGGACACTGCTGTATGCCATTGGCTGCTGCTTTGCGCCCACAATATTCGCTGTACAGAATATCTTGTGAAGTGATTTGAGATGTCTCAACCGTCATAAAGCGCTATATCAAATGCAAGGATTATTATTATTATTATTAAACTCCTTGTTACTTTGGAGCATGAGGCTTCTGCCAAACTGTCTATCTTCAAGTGTGAGCTTTAACAGTGAGCATCTAGCTCAATGCTCACCTTGGAGTATCTAATGCATTGGCTTTCATCAATCTGCACTTGTGTTCCCTCATGGCAAGTTATGTGGTTAGCCTCCAACACCCAATCTGGGATCCCCTGTGCTTTGATTATCCCCAACTTCTCCTAATACTCTCCAGGATCAGATGCCCCCCCCCCCCCCCCCACCACCGCTCTGGAGAGAGAGTGCAGATTCCATTCCAAACACAGGAAATCTTCCATGTGTAGGTGGTGTGCACATGTGGAACTCTCAGTCTGTTTTAGATACTCTTAAACACATTGATGGGTTTCCGCATGTGTCAGCCACCCGGCAGACCCCAAAAATTCACTTGTCTTCCCCTCCCCATTGCCCCCACACTGGGAAAGATTGCAGAGTCGGTAACCGGCAAATAGAAAATCTGTTGGGAGTTCCCAACAGCTGGAACTGGAGTTGCTTAAGAACACAAAGGATTTTGGCACGTGTCAGACGCCTGGCTGGTAAACGAAATTGAGAGGGCAGGGCTCAAGATGTAATTGACATGTGTTTGCCTGGGGCGGGGGGGGGTGGTGGGGGGGGTGGATATGACGGCGAGGGGGAATGGAGAGAAGGGAGAGGTTGGACATGGTTTCTGTCTGACTAAAATCCTGTTAACTTGTTGTGCAAGGGGACCCAAAACGGAAAAGCATGGCTTGCCCCACTTCTTAAATTAAATGCGAGAATTATTATTGTCCTTATTACTGTTAACCGTTGCACCTTCATCCCTGATTCTGGTCTCCGGAGATGCTGTAGGTCATAAAATTACAGGTGGTCAGTCCATTCGACCATGTCGATTTCATTCCCACTTGTCAGAAATAATTGGAGTGAAACTTTGCAGTTTCCTTGTAATTATCACAAAGCAGTGTGCCTATGGTCACCTTCCTCTCCACTTCTCCCTTACTTTACCCTCCGACCGCATCGCTGTCAAGGCGCTTCGAGACGTTATTCTGAAAAAAACATGCATTGTAAATGCAAGTCGCTGTCACTACAAATTTCACTCCAGATGCTGTGTTTTGAGGACCTGCAGTCAGATCCACTCCGTCTGCAGGTCTTTCTCAGTACTTATTGAGTAATTGACATTTAATTGACTCACTGCAGTAAGGTGCAATTCATTTTATTAGGCTGATCAAAAGCCTCCTGCAAGTTTCGCTGCTGCGAAGTTATAGTTCGTTGGATTTATTGGTTGTGTATTTTTTTGTCTGAAGTTTAAGTCTCCATCCAGTCTTACCAGCTAACTTTCAGAATTTTAAATAGCGCACTTCTGGCTTGGCTCAGTGATTCACTCCAGTGTATGAGCACATTACAATCCGTCCCACTGCTTGTCCAGCTATGACCCCCGCCCCCCCCACACCCTAACCACCCCGTTAGAGCTTTGGCTTGCAGGGTTAACAGGAGCTGAGTGGGTGACTCCCCGCCCCCAGTGACTGGTTTGTCCTTCTGACTGGCGGTTGCTGCAATCAGCAGTGCCCTGGAATACTACAGATCCACCTGGCTCAGGTACCTGGACTGGAGACCGCCACGGAGAGGGGTGGCTCAATTCCGACATCCTAAGCATGTCATCTTGGGGCCAGTTCACCTCCAAGGATACCCCGTTTACCTCCCTGTTTGCACGTTGTATAAAGAGAGGATCTCTGTGGGGGAAAGGGGGGATGGCAACTGTGTATTGGTTTGTCACGTCCAGTCGAGAGGTTAATAAGCAGCGATAAAACAATGGAGTCTGGAAACGATTAATTCTCGTTTGACTGGGTGGGGGAAGGGGATGGGGGGGGGCGCGAGGAGGGGGGAATGGGGGACTGCAACGAGACAGGACTCAACCTCGTCAGATCAGAAATACGAATTCGTAACTAGACGCAGTTTTGCATTCGGCGAAAAAGTATCAGCCCAGCCCTGTCTGGGAATTTTCCCAAGCAGCTGAAATGAAATCTCACGGCAGGCATTATGAACTTTAAAAATGCCGTGAAAATCTGGGCAATAGCCTTGAAAAGAGTACATTTAAGTCTGCTGAATGAGTGCTTTGGACGCATTAATGTCCCTAAATATTTGGCCAAGCTGTCAGAAGACAGGCATTATGTGTGTGTGTGTGTGTGTGTGTGTGTGGGAGGGGGTGTGCAGGGGGTGCATGGGAGCGTGGGTGAAATTCATCAGTCTGGCTTTTGCCGTTTACAACCAAGATATATTCCCCCCTCTCCCCCAATTAGCATCCTTCCCACTCCTTGCACAGACAAGCTAAATTTCCTATATATAAAAAAAGAATTTCACAGCTTTTCGAGGGCTTTCAGTGAGAACCAAGACAAATGAGAATTCGTTGTTCTGCCGTTTTCTCTGCAGGAGCACAAAAGAGGGGTGAGTGGAAGGGGGGGTGGCAGGAGGGGGAAGAGAGGCTGTGTTTAAACTCCCATATCCCTAGCGCTGGGGCGTTTATGCTTATTTGAATAGCGCCTTTGTGCTCGGCCTAATCCGCAGTTTAAAGGATTCAGTCTCAACAGAGGGGAAGCCAGCCATGAAAGGGTCGAGAAACCAGGAATTTAGCACTCGCCTTCCTCACATAGAAGTGGAGGCTTCGGGCTGTTCTTTTCTGCCTCGTCTTTTCCAAAGAATGAAAAAAAACCCGTGACCCACTTTGAGCGTCAACCCAGTGACCCTCCAACAAGGAATTTAATGGCAAAGACAGCAACTTGGGAGAAGTGAAATGGCCTCGCTCCGCCACTTCCTAATTCTCGCCGTCGGCCACTCAGAGAAGCATTCTCTGCCTCTGAACCCACTGACCTGTCTCCTTGGGCTCATTTGCATTTGGTTGAAATATAATAATAATAATCGTCGCATTTGATACAGCGCCTTATCACGTTATTTGAGATGTCTCACAGTATCTCCCTCCCTCTTCCACTCCCTCCTCTCCCCATCCCTCTCTCTATCTTCTCTTTTCTCTCTCTCCTTCCCTCCCTCCCTCCCTGTGTGCAATTCATCTCTAGCCAGACAAAATGGGAGTTTTGGCTTCCGTTCTTGCACTCAACAATTGTGTTGCCACCATTGCAGCATGTGCTAAATTACTCAAAACGTTCAAACCCCCACCCACCTCCCAACCCCCCCATCTCAAATGAGACAGAAATTAAATGGGCCATTTATCCCACGTCCCCTTCAGAGATTGTGTTCAGTCTGTATCAAAATGCTCTGAAACCAGTCGTGTTCTCCCAGGGTTCTGACTGCCAGCTGCGTGCATTCAGTTTATTCACTCAGTGGTGTTAACTTACCAGTGAAACACATGTGGCTGACTTTGCGTTTTGACTTCCTCCAGAAAATTGAAAGGGCTGGGAAGGGGTGGCGGGGGGGGGGAGTATGTGTGTGTGTGTGGGGTGGGGTCGCGGGGGGAATTAACATCAGCCATTTGTACTGACCTGATGGGAGTCTCCTACCTTTGCAGCCGGGCCAATTCGGGGGCTGGGGTTGGGGGGCGCTGAAAGAGCGAGGAGAGGAGAGAAGTGTTACTTTCTTAGCAGTAAAATCTCTGCTCAGGTTGCTGCTGAAAGTGGGAATACTGACCTCGATCGCCTCGTATCCTGTCAAACATCGCTCAGACGCTGCTTCCACATCGGTGAAGAAATCGAGGCCTGACGAGCGAAGGTGAAAATGCCAATGTCTGGGGGAGATAATGATAATTATAATAATGGTCATTGAGTTTGATATTGTGCTTTATCACATCATTGAGACATCTCAAAGCGCTTCACAGACTATACTGTAAAGTGTATAAACATGAAGTGGCTGGGAATACGCAGCAGATCAGGCAGCATCCATGTTCCCAGCGACTTGTGTCTCTATACCAGATTTCCAGCATTTTCAGTACTTTGCCTTTTGTACACCGTAAAGTGTAGTGACTGTATTTGGTGGGCGAAACGCCGCAGCCAATTGTGCACAGTTGAGATGGGGTGGAGGAGGAGGAGGAGGAGGAGAGGAGGAGGAGAGGAGGAGGAGAAGGAGTTGAGCTCCAGCGACATTTCACAACAGATTCAACTCCATCCAACCGATCCGTTGTGTGTTGAGTCCCACCCATCCTCCGTAATTCTGGGAGCAATGGTAGATTCCAGGAAACACCCACTTGTGTGGTTGAGCCTGGGTACCAGTTAAAGTTTTTGCACAAGCTCAGCCTGACTGAAAGCAAATGTGGGAACTCTGAATACTTGGTGGGGCTGAGTGAGAAGAAACACATTATATCTTTTATCCTCAGATATGGATTAATTCCTGACACCAATAGTGTCATTAACCATCAGTTCCATCAGTAATGCAGTAATTATCGCAAAAGGTAGGATGACTTAAACCTTACCATCCCACTAATTGTACAGCATCCTCCTTTCTCAGCAGAGGTATCCAAAACAAAACTAATGGTGCTTTCAACTAGCAGGGGCTAAATAGACATAAAATATTCCTTTGGCTTTTCGATCGTAACCTTCGCTCTGCTTCGGAACGCACACAATATTTAACAGGTTAATTATTTAACCGCGATTTGACCTTTCCCATGCATCAATATCAAGACATTTAAACAAAAAGAGTTACATATCAAAAAAATTAACCGCTATCTACTTGGCCTTTCATCAGCATAACTTCTGTGACCTTTAAGAGAGAGCTGGGAGGATGAGATTGTCAGCAGAGATTATTGCCCCCACTGACTTTTTGACAGCAAGATTCACAAACTCATTTGAGAGCTCCTTACGTGGAGTTCAGAGCATTCGTTGATTTATTCCCTGGTAGATTGCCCAGCAGATTGTTTCACGAGGGTAGCTAAAGAGGATTCCACTTTTTCTCATGCTCGGTCTCAATACTGCGTCTTATCACATAGTCCAAATATCTATCTCGCCGTGCTTCACAGAATTTACTGTGCAGTGTAGTGACTTTTTTTGTAAGCAAATGACAACCTTGGTGGAGTCCTGTAGCTCAGTGGTTAGAGCACTCGCTTGCAAGTGAGAGACCTGAGTTCAATACCAGGCAGAGGGCGAAACCTTGGGCAAGTTTCCTTACTCCACACACCTAATAATAATCCCTCCAAAAAAAAAACAATAATAAATTGGTCATTTTCAATCTACGACTGTTTGTGGGACATTGCTGTGCGCAATTGGCTGCCGCGTTCGCCCACAAATATACAGTCAATTCACTTTACAGTATATTCTGTGAAGCGCTTTGGGACGTCCTCCCGACGTGAAAAGCGCTATATCAAAATGCAAGGATTTAACCTGCTTGCACACAGCAATGGCCTACAAACAGCCATGATGTGAATGACCAATTTCATCCTAGGGATTGTTGGCCAGGACAAGGAGAGAGAAATTCCTTTCTCTTTTCAAATAGTTCTGTGAGAATCTTAAATGTCCACCTGAATGGGCAGATGGAATCTTGGATTAATATCTCATCCAATGGAAGACACCTCTGACAAATGCAATATTCACACAGCACTGCATTGAAGGAACAGCCTGGATGGACTACTTGTCCTGTATGGGGGCTTAAACCCATAAGTTTATGACTCAGAAGTGAGATTGCTACCGACCGAACTGAACTGATACCTGGTTCTTCCAGTGTAAAATGAGGAAGGGTTTTAGACGACACATGCCTTCAATAAAGCCTACTGTGTTATAGGAACCTCTGCTTATTGCAGCCAGTGCTGAAGAACAGATTAATAGCTCTGATGGGGCTCGTTCATTTTTTTTAAAAGTCAATTGTTGCTAAGTCATCTTTAAAAGTGGAATTAAGCATTTATCAACGTTCTCGTCTGTAACTTGGGTTTAAAACAAAATCCCATTATTTCTTGCTTACTCTGTTTAACTACCTCTGTTCCTGTTATACTCAAAGGCCTCATTTACTTTCATTTAGTTCCTTAATCAGGACTGTTTATGTTTTCACATTGGCTGTGTGAGCAGCGAATTTGCATTGACAACACAGGGCACAGCGAAACCCTCTGTGGGCCAGAACAGGAGAAATTCACCTTATTTCACAATGGGCTCCTTGTGTTAACTATCACAAGATAATGAAATGTTGCAAATTTACCCCCTGTGATTTCAGCAGTTGAATCAGAAAGTCCATATATGATGAGTTCCACAGAGCGATACAGCACAGCACAGAAATGGGCAATTAGGCCCAACTAGTCCGTGCTGGTGTTTATTCACTATGTGAACCCTCCTCTATATGCTTTCAAGTAGATATCAAGTTTCCTCTTAAATATGTTGCTGCTTTTAGCATCAACCACACCTTCCGGCAGTGAGTTCCACATTCTCATGAAGAATTTATCGAGGCTTTTGGAGTCCTATAGCATAGTTGTTAGTGCGCTCACAAGCAAGAGGACCCAAATTAGATTCCTGGGCAGGGCGAAACCTCAGCTAAGTTCCTTACTTCACACACCTCTGTTTACTTAGCAGTAAATAGAAACCCACTTGTTAGTCGATTGGAGCATCGCTTTCCGGGGGGAATAATCCTTCAAAATAAAAAATGTGGTCACTCAATCCATGACCGTTTGAGGGACATTACTGTGCGCAATTGGCTACCGCGTTTCGCCCACAACATTCACAATCAATCCACTTTACAGGATACTCTGTGAAGTGCTTTGAGATGTCTCAACAGCGTGATAGGTATTATATCAAATGCAAGGGGAAAAAAAAGTTCCTCTTAAACACTCTATCAGATCTGTTATTAGCTATCTTTTATTTATGCCCTTGTTGGGACTCCCAGTCAAAACCTGTCAACATCCACCTTGTCAAATCCTTTCAAATCTTAAACAGCTTGACCAGGTCCTCTCTCAATCATTTCATTGCCAGAGAGAAAAACATGGGTTTTAACCTTGTCAGTATGTTGGAGGAATCCCACATGGTGTTTCATTTTTTCCGTCTTTCGGCATCATGTAAACATCATAAGCTTCTCTTTCAAGGCATGAATAATAGATGGGATGACAATAATTATAGCCAGCTTGCAACTTGTAACTGTGCTATGGAACTTAACAGAATATCGCACTCATAAATATCTAATTTGTGCTTTAGTTACCCTACAGGTATTTTTGAGATGTTGCAGACTGTAGCAGTGTGCTTTTATTTGACCCAGTTCTTTATTTGTGAATATCGCAAGACCTGGGATTGCAGTGAGGATGTGACAATGGAAATGCATGGGCAGTTTGTAAATACTTAAAATAGCAATATTTCTAGTATTTGATATGGCTTGCTCTCTCTCTCATCTTTTGAGGCACATCTCAAAAAACTACCTCTTTGACTGTGCTTTCGGTCTTCTTTCGCCTCCCCACCCACCTCAGGATATTCCCCCACCTCGGTTGCCCTTCCAGCACTGTGAATGCAGTCCTCTTGGTGTGAAAGGCTCCATATAACTGTAAATAATTGCATTGTCATATTGTCTCAAAATTCTACGCAGGAGTTTAAAGTGTTGTCTGGCCAACTCGGCAGTCAATTTCTGCACTGTGACGTCCCACAAACAGCTGACTGATTGCGGGTGGTGGGAGGAGGCTGTTGGGTAGAAAATTGCCACTTGTAACAAAGCACTCGAAGTCCTAATAACCCCCCCCTATGGAAAAGTTAGTTCCAAACTGTCCATTAATTCTTCCCGTGACATTTATATGAGTTGATACCTCGTTTTAATGTTTGCCGCAGAGGCAAATGTGACTCCCCTCTCAATAGTTGGAAACTCTATATCACCCCCATACTTCAGTTTCTTTCAGAGATCTCCTCAAATGGTGATTTACCATCTATCTGGGACTCAAATTCACCCCTTGCAGCTTGGGAGCACAAGTTGCTGAGATTTGAGAGAGGTTACCCACTGTGAGGGCTGATGTTTGACTGACAGTGCAGGCTCTCACCTGAACTCCTGCCCTTTTTCATCCCAGTCCAATGCTCCATATCCCTCGAGCTACTGAGACGTGTAACTTGTAATTTAAAAAAAACTGCTTCTTTCTGGTGCTCATTCAATTGGACGCACTGTTGTGTAGAAGTCTGCAGTTGCAATTACTGGGCTGCATAAGATTTCAAAGCTTAAAGCTTGATCCAGACGTGGAACTCATTACTCAAATAATTTGGCTAGTTTGTCACGGGCACATTCTGTTGGATAGACAGAACACGAGCTACGGTTAATTGACGCTTAAATCTTTTCTTTCGAGAACAGTGAAAGCTGCTTTTTGAGAGTAGAGTAGGGTGTCAGCGGTTTTAAAGCCACATTAGAGGTGATATCCAACTTGACAACTATTTAGTGTTTTGGGGGTTATTTACGATCAGTGTCACCGGTGACTTCACACCTGGTTGCAGGACATTCCTGTGTGCAAATTAGCTGCCTACACATTTGCCTACGAGAAAAAAGTCCCACTTTACAATATATCCTGTGAAACGCTCTGAGACTTCCTCCCGATGTGAAAGGCGCTGTGTTAGATGTATTATTAGTGATGAGTATATTCGAAATCTTACAACATACCTCTCAATCCACCCGTAAAGGCGTAAGAGTCCTGTAGCTCAGTGGTTAGAGCACTCGCTTTGCAAGCGAGAGACCTGAGTTCAATTCCAGGCAGAGGGCGAAACCTTGGGCAAGTTTCCTTACTCCACACAGAGCCTAATAATAATCCCTCCAAAACCAAAAACAATAATAAATTGGTCATTTTCAATCTACGACTGTTTGTGGGACATTGCTGTGCGCAATTGGGTGCCGCGTTCGCCCACAAATATACAGTCAATTCACTTTACAGTGTGTTCTGTGAAGCGCTTTGGGACATCCTCCCGACGTGAAAAGCGCTATATCAAATGCAAGGATTATTATTATTATTAAGATTGCAGATGCTTGCGGAAAATTCTCCAGTTCAGCCCTCGGTGGATCAAAATCCGTTTACTTCATAAAGTAGAACAGCGGAAACCAAGCTTCCAAATGAGAGCTGGTTTGAAGGATTTTCTGCAATTCTTAGGGACCTTCACTTTGAGGACACTTTGAGGTATCGCAGACAAGGAACAAAGTGGAATTTCTGGACCCCTGGCTGCTCCCGCCTGTTGTTCAGCCGTCTGAAGACTGCCAGTAATTTATCAAGTGATGACAGTTGTCTCCTTTGGAGAGATTGTTTCTTGCTGAGGCGGGTGCTATTGATATAGATCCCTGCTGCACTTGTCCAGTGGGTGATGAGGAGAAGGTGTATCGCATCAATTTTTAAGGCAGCGAGGGATTTGGTTCAGGCAGGCCCACTGTAATATGAACTTCGGAAGATCAGTAACGCACTTACAGGTGCCATTTATGTAGGGTCCTTCATTCGGGGTAGTGTCTCAGAGCACTTTGGGCAAGAGACTTTGGAAAAGCTTTGTGACTTTGGGCGTGAAGGAAGCATCATAGCTGTTTCCTTGCATTTGATATCATGATATCATGCTGTCGAGGCATCACCAAGCGCCTCCCAGGATTCACTGTAAAGGGTAGTGACTGTGTGTTTTGTAGGTGAAATTCAGTGCAGGCTGATGCTCAATTCATAAATGATGGTGCATTTCTTCCTTGTAATAAACTGTTTTGATTTAGTGTCTTAGAATGCCAGCAAGATTTTGCAACATTGATTCATTGGGTTTGGTGCCACACGCCCAATGCACAAATGGCTCAATACGGTAGCCCTCTCAGCCCTGAGTCAGAAGATTTTGGGTTCAATGTCTGGACTTTGAGCTCATTGTCCAGGCTGACACCGCAGTGCCGCGCTGGGGATTGCGCTGAATGGTCAGAGGCGCGGAACTTCGGATGAGACGTTAAAGATCCGGTGGCACTATATGAAAAGAAAAAGGAGTTCCTCATAGATTCCTGGCCAATAATTCCACTCCCCATCCACCCCCTCTTGCGCCCTCGCCCCACGTTAAAAACTGATCTTTGACTTACTGTCTCTGTGCAAATTGGCTGATGCGTTTGTCATCAAGGGGGAAAGTTTGCAGGTTATCAACTAATAATGTTAATTATTAATAATAATATTGTTAATTAATAATACTATTGTTAATGATTATTATTAATATAATATTAATTGATAATAATAACAATAAGGCATCATATCAAATAAGGATTATTGTTATTGTTCCTCGTTGGTTCCAAACTTTTTCCAAACCCAGCCTGTGGGACCTTCAGCACTGACCTGAACTTCCAGAATTGGCAGCCAGGACCTCGGGTTAAAGTCTTTATCCAAAGGATTGAGCCTCCGACAATGTTGCTCTCCATGGTTACTGCACTGGAGTGTCGATTCAGATTACTATCTCAAGCCCCGATGAGGTGCCCAGACTGACTGCCTTCTAGTCCAGAGGCGAGGATGCCTAAGTATTGCCCTTTCCGTTCTGTCAGTATAAAAGCGTGTCTCGGCATCTCACAATACAACCTGAAGGGAACTAGCGGGCAGCTAAAGTTTTTAAGATTTTCAGTTTGACTCTGCACTGAACTTGAAATCAGCAGAGCTCTGAGCAATATACCCTTCACTGGAGAAGGAGGAAGGGCTCCATGCTGGTCAAATGTTTAACATTAACTAGGGGCTTCGCTTGCAGTGCCTGTTCACAACAAATGCACCATTCCTGAATTTCTAAAAGGTCGAGTTAACTGGCAAGCCAGCTGATGAAATACTCACCTTGGCATATCAAGCACCCAACCTGTTGAGGCTTTGGCTTGCAGGGTTATCAGGAGCTGAGAGGAAAGCATCGAGCTCCCTGAATGAGCCATTGGCTCATTCGATGTGCTAAACATCACACAGAGCGCAAACTTGACTTCGACCATTGTAGAAGTCTAAGATCCCACAGCACACTGCACTTCCACATGTGCCCACAAGGCTGGTGGGGAGGTGGGCAGGTTGCGAGGAACCAGAAACAGATCTGACACGAAAAACACATGAAAAACTGGCTGAATTCCTTCCTTCCTTACTCTGATACTTGCCTTTCAAAGCATTCTTCACAGGATATTCTTCAAAGTGTAGTGAATGTGTGTGTATTGTAGGCAGGTGAGGCAGCCAATTTGCACAAAGCAACGTCTCACGAAACAGCCAGTAATGTTACTTTGGGGGACTGTTGGCCAGGACACCGGGAGAAACTCCCTTCTCGTGTCAAATCATACCACAGGATCTTTGACGTCCATCTGAACAGGCGCAGACGGGACCTCGGTTTAACATCTCGAACAGTGGCACCTCTGAGAATGCAGTGTTCCTCTCAGCAACACGGACTATGAGCTCAAAATCTTGATGTAAGACTTGAACCCACAACCTTCTGACTCTGAGGCGAGATTGTTACCGACTGAGCCAGGCTGACAGATTGCTGCCTGTTGACACTGCGCAGGGAGAGATCAGAAGTCCCCAAGTGGCAGAATATAGAACAAAACCCAAACCTGTATCTCCAGTGTCATTTTCTACCGGCCAAACATTGTGTGCCATCGGTTAGGGACATGCCAGAGGGCTTTATTATTTTAAAAACAGAAACTATTGCTGTATAAATCAGGAACCTTTTCAGGTGCAAATGTGACTCATGTCTCACAGTGTCAGAGGTTATGTAATGGCAGCTGCACTGTCTATTTCCTGGAGATTTATTTTCATTCTCAACATCAGTCGCCCACATTTCAAACACAGCGATCAGTGATCTTCATGCTGAGCGCGACGACTATCAATAAATAACTTGTCTTCAATTGAAATAGCTGCACTCAGCCCCATTTACACAGATCTTGACTCCAACCTGCAAACACTACAAAATTGCTCAGAGCTATCTTCCCCTAAGCTTACCCTTCGGAGCTGACCACACAGCCTTCACTGAGATATTTTGGGGAACAAATCGGGTTTCTGTTATAAATCAAAACAGAAGTCGCTGGGAACACTCAGCAGATCAACAACATCTACGGAGAGAGGAAAGTGAGTTAACATTTCAGGACAATGTCCTTTCGTCAGAATAATCACGTTATAAAACCTTGTATTTGATATAAAATATGAAAATAAATCTAGGGTTTCTATTCATGGTTTACGTTTGTCCGCCCTCTTCAGATGGATCCCTCACAATCTGAAAAGAGAAGGGAGTTTCTCCCGGTTTCCTGGTCAGCGATGCCTCCAGGTAAAATTGATCGTTCATTTTCAAGACAACTTGTGGGATGTTGCTGTGGAGAAATTGCCAGCTGCCTTCTCATACAACATGCACGGGCTGTTGAGCGTTTACTTCTGAGTCACTACACTCAACAGGAAATCTTGAGATTGCATTGTTTAGCCAAGTCTTCGCTGCTGTGGTTTGGTTGATTCAAATTCATATCCAGTGACTGTGATCCCTACCGATAAAATCGAAAGCTGGGTGCAGGCTTGAAACCCAAGCATCTTAACACATACATGGGACTTGTCAGGAACAATTGAGCTCAAGGGCACTGACTCCACTGGGTGTAGAGTCCCAGCTGCCTTATGTCTAATATAACAATAATCGTGGAGTCCTGTAGCTCAGTGGTTAAAGCACTCGCCTTGCAAGTGAGACCCTGGGTTCAATTCAAGGCAGGATGAAACCTTGGGGAAGTTTCCTTACTCCACACGCCTAACAATAATCCCTTCAAAACAATAATAAATTGGATTTTCAATCCACGGCTGTTTGTGGGGACACTGCTGTGCGCAATTGGCTGCTGCGTTTCGCCCACAAATATACAGTCAATTCACTTTACAGCATATTCTGTGAAGCGCTTTGAGACGTCTAGAAGACGTGAAAAGCACTATTTCAAATGCAAGGATTACTATTTATTATTATCATAATGATGTCATAATCCTTGTATTTGAAATACTAATCCTCCAGATAAAATTGATCATTCACCTCATGGCTGTCTGTGGGATATCGCTTTGGGCAAATTGGCTGCCACGTTCGCCACACAAAATACACAGGCGCTACACTTTACAGTAAATTCTGTGAAGCGCTTTGAGACGCCCTCCCGATGTGATAAAACACTACGTCTAGGACACCAGGAGAAACCCCCTTCTGTTTTCAACCATTGCCACTTTAGTGTCCAGCCTGGATAGTCACAGACAGGTCCTCAGTTTAATGTCTCATCTGAAGGATGGTACCTCTGATAATGTGACGACACTGGATTAGACTGGCTTAAAGTTCCAATGTGGAGCTACAGTGGAGTCCTGTAGCTCAGTGGTTAGAGCACTCGCCTTGCAAGTTAGACACCTGGGTTCAATTCCAGGCAGAGGGCGAAACCTTGGGCAAGTTTCCTTACTCAATATGCCTAATAGTAATCCCTCCAAAACAAAAAAACAATAAAATGAGTCATTTTCAATCCACAATTATTTGTGGGACACTGCTGTGCGCAATTGGCCGCTGCGTTTCACCCACAAATATACAGTTCACTCCACAGTATATTCTGTGAAGTGCTTTGGGGAAGACGTGAAATGCGCTATATCAAATGCAAGGATTATTAATATTATTACTGAACACTCAACCTTCGGACTCGGAGGTGAAAGTGCTACCAATGAGCCAGGCTGACACATTATGTATCATATAGTAAAATAGTGTCATTCTTGCATTCGAAGTGATGCCTTATCATGACATAGTGTTGCAATGCATGTTGCAACAGAGAGGGCAGCAGATGCTCTGTGACATTGTGAGGCGGAGGAGACAGGAGGTGTCGTGAGACTGGTTACCTCATGTAAATAGGCTATGGGTCTTAAGCTATTGAACAAACAGGCACAGCTGGGTCATTGTTGATCCCTTTTCATAGACCATTGAGACTATTCCAGCAATATTCAAACGTTCCTCTGTTAATTCCTGCCATAAAATAAGCCTTTCACAACAGAGGGTTGTGGTGGCAATAGCGATGGTGGCTGGGGGAAGAGGGTGGGAGTCCAAATTAGCTTTGCTGCTTGTAGGCAAAGGTGGGGCGGGGGCAGGGGGGAGAGATATCAGTGGGAGATTTGTGTCCATAGAAATTTGAGCGTGTGTGAATTTCGGAGTAGGTTTTGGTGTTCTCCTCTATCTCTCCCATGTGAGTTACCCTGCTAACTCTCACTGCCTGGGCTCACAAGTGAGAGAGAGAGCCATGCTGATTATTAGAGAGACAGAAAACTTATATATACAATCGAATATAATAATAATTCTTGCATTTTGATGTAGCGCCTTATCAGGTCGTTGAGACATCTCAAAGTGCTTCACAGAATATACTGTAAAGTGGAATAAAAACAGAAGTCGCTGGGAACACTCAGCAGGTGAGGAAGCCTCTATGGAGAGAGGAGAGTGAATTAACATTTCAGGTTGACGACCTTTCGTCAGAACCCTGATAAAGAGACGAGTGACAACGAGGCAAGGCAAGAACGCTAACCACTTCGCTAAGGACTCCGTAAAAACAACTTGTTTTTGTGATGCCTCTCATGTCAAAATGTCTCTTTGTAACGCTTAGTTCTAGTCGAGCGTAAACAATTATCTTTTTCACGCAGGAAAACGGGGGTTGGTCAGCCATTTTGCACACGCCAAGGTTCCAAGTACAGCCCCGAGGCCAATGGCCAGACTTTACTGTGGAGAGCGTCGGGCAGGACTTGGGAGGGAAACACGATCCGTGACAGGTCCACCTGTAAAGCAGGCAGGCGGGAGCTCACCCCAAAGATGGGGCTCTTTATCCCCTGATTAGTCACACCCACTGCATTCCCACAAAGGCCTTTATTTTGTCAAATGAACTTCACAACATTTTCCCATGTTGGGGAAACAAAATCAAGATCAATAATGCGCCCTCCAAACAAAGGACCGTGTTATTTTCCCTCTCCTGTAATTAAATGTGCTTATATCTCTTGTCACATTTACAACTCGAGTTCTATTACTCTCACTGACATTTAGATAGCAGCGATTATTATTCAGATTCGTAGCTACCATTGTTGCCGTTTCTCCCTTTTGATACTTAAACTGTGCCATGAACCGAGAGCCTTTTAATTTATTGCCGTATCTGAGGCGCTGTCCTTCGGATGAGGCGTTTAGCTGGGGGCGGTGGGGGGTGTTAGTGGGGTAGGTGCCCAAAGGGCCAGTCGCAAGGGTAGGTAACACGCAAAGGAGGGATGTTATGCAGGTTTGTTCGTCGATGAAACATATTTCAGTTAGAAATTGCACTTTTGTGAAAAGGATAAGATACTGATTTGATGGCTGTCAAGTGCTCTGGGACACTACCCTGTGTGAGAGGCGCTATATAAATGAAAGTAGTTGTTGTTGTTGATAGTGCCTTTGGAACACTCTTCCTCAATCCCTCTGCCTTGACCCCTCTCCCCACCTTTTCAAGTCCCACCTGAAAACCTTCAAACCTTCCTTTTCGACTGTGCTTACGGTCACCTTCCCCCAACACCTGTGCCCACCCCCACCCCCGGCTCGAAGTCAGGCTCCGCCACCGTTAAGCGCTCTATGACGCTATCCTGCGTGGGGCCGGGGGGGTGGGAGGGTTGCTATTTAAGTGCAAGTTGTTGTAGTTGTTGTTGTCTTCCCCGCTGCCTTTTAGCTGAGTTTCATTTCCTCACAACTTTGTTCAGGGAAAGCGGACAGCAGCTGGTGTTTGCTGTGTTACAGCTATGAAATGGACAAGGATTCTCTCTTTTTGTTGTTGCCAGATGTTTCAACGTATGGTGTGGTGGCTGTTACCGCTACGGTCACTTTCCTCGCCAGTGACTCCCAGGGCTAAGCTGCCGTATTGTCACCCGGCAATGAAGCCTGACCAACTGTTAATAGCTGCAGTCCGACAGTCGAGACAGCCAGCTGACTGCCAAAAGCATTTGTAAAAAGCTCTGAAGACCGTTTGCTGGAGACGTGTCTGTGAGTGTGTGTGTGTGTGTATATACGTTCCCAAAACCTGGCTGTTTACATACAAACACGAGGTTCCTGAGCGAGTTCTGCCCTTCACTGCCGTGTTGCTTAGTGTGGGTGCCAATCACAATAATTAACAGAGGAATTGTCTTGTCCAGTCTCACATGCGGCCAGGAAATTGCAGCTAATAATAATTATCCTTGCATTTGATGTAGCACCTTATCATATCTTTGAGACATCTCAAAGCGCATCACGGGATAGTGACTGTGAATTTTATGGGCGAAACTAATGTGTGTGCTGCCTTAATAAGTCTGGTTCCCAACCTCGCACAGAGAATGGGTCACGTGTTGGCTTATCGAGGCGCTGATGAACGCTCGCTAGACACAGCGTTTCAGACTGTCCCAAGGTCACTGAGTAATAACTTTGACACGTCAGTATTTGTATCCATCTGGGGCCTTCCACCCACATCGCCGCCTGGGCTCCTCGCTCTCTGTTGCGAAGGAGGGGAGGGATCTTGGAGATTGGCCGAAGATGAGTATCAACAGAGCTCTTTCATTAGCGCTGAATTGTCCTCATGCACAGCCCCAGACTTGTTCCCAAACACCAGCTTTGCTTATAAAATACTGTGGATAAAAAGGATCATAGCTCTCTTCTCATCGCACCACCCCCCTCTCCCACCCCCATCTCCCATTCCCCGTCTTTTGGCCAGTAAACAGGATTGTTTGGTCAGCGGGGGTCAACTTTTGTTCAGGAATAATCATACCAAACACAGGATTAAAGCTCTCGCCCTGCGTTTCAATGGGAGATCCATTTGACTGAGATTTCAGAGTCTGCGATTCACAAATCAGGCCCGATTTCTGGGGCAGATGCCCTCTACATAGAAAAGGGATTCAAACTTTTTTTAAAAAACAAAACGATATATTTATTCATCCAAAGGAAATATACATCGCTTTCCTCATGGAAAACCACACCCGTGACGGCAAAAAAAAAACAGACGAAAAGCTGCTCCAACCCCGATACAGTCAATTCACTTTATAGCATATTCTGTGAAGCACTTTGAGACGTTTCAACGACGTGATAAGGCACTATATCAAATGCAAGGATTAATATTATTATTATAACCCTATTACAATCCGTTCTATGTTTTTTTCAAACAATTATATTAATTATTGTACAAAAAAATACACCGCACTTGCCTCAGGAAAAATACCCGTCACGGAAAAAAAAACCACAACTGTTTCAACCCCATTACATTCCACAAACAGGACCCTTCTCTTTGCGCGGGGACCTGTTGTCTCACATTCTCCTCCAGTGTAGACCCCAGTGCCTCCTCTCTCCTATATTCTGCTGCCTTTATTTATAGGGAGCAGCTACACTTTTGGGCTCGTCTATTATCCTCCACTCCATTGCTCCCACCTTTATGGGGAGAGACCTCTATGTATATAGTAGACATATGTACACATTACATTTTTGAGACGCTCTTTGATTACAAGGTGAGAGTCTCTCTCTCTGCAAATCATGCACTTTAAACCCCTCACTGAGTAAGTAAGACGAGGCGTTCAAACCATTTAATTTTCGTGCTTCCCAGTGATGATAGCTGCTTCGAGAAAGCCTGCCGAGGGTTTAAAATGTGGGCTCTTCCTGTTCCTATGACTTACCTGATTGCTAACCATTAGCCTGTGAAGGAAGATTGATCTGTCCATTGTTCATGAGCAAACAGCCCTTGTTACATACCCCCACCTCCCGTCACACACCACTTTTTGTGGCTGGATCTTGTTGCTATTTGTTGCCTTGGCTATCGATCTTCCCTCCACACATACACACGCGCGCACACACACACACACACACATTCAATAAGAAAATAACCTACAGCCGAAACGTATTGATACATCTCTTCGTTGAGCAAACTTCAATCCTGAGGCAGACTGGTGCTGGTGAAATGATGGATTCTCCCCCAATTGGATCTGAATAGAAATTGAATTGTCGCTTCCACCATTTATTTCAACGATTTGCTTTTCTTGACGTTTGCTTGATGGCAAATTGTCTTGAACTGTATCCCTGCAATCTCTGCACGGTGGAGGCAGTACACAACGACAACTTGCTTTTGTATAGCAGCCTTCACGCATGATAGTGTCTCGGAGCGCACAAAGTGGTTGCATCCTGCGGAGGATGTATAAACAACGCAATATAAGTTGCATTTGTACAGCACCTTTCATCTCGCAAGGATGTCACAAAGCGCTTAACAATGCTGCCTTGAGGGGTGGTGGGGTGGTGGTGTAGGGGGTTGGGGAGAGGGAGGGAGTGAGTCCTGGATGGAATTGAAGGAGTAGAGGCAGAGTGGCTAAACGCCACAAATTGACTGAGTTGGCAGGTGACAACCTAGCTCAGTCCGATGCAATCTTGTCTCTGAATCAGGAGACTGTGGGTTCAATCCCCACGTCAGGATGTTAAACTCACAGGGTCTAGTGTGGCGCTGGAAGAGAGCTGAGTTGTCGGAGGTGCCGTCCTTAAATAAAGAACGGAATAGTTTTCAGAATAGACAAATTTTGGACCCCATTGTTTCAAGAGCAGGAGAAGCTCAATCAACAAGTTTAAGATAAATAGGAAATTCAACGATTTTAATAATTACGAGCCGACCCGAATTTCTCGTCTCACGCCTACATACATACCTCACTGCTGTTACATTACATTGAAAACCTTGTCGAAACTCACCCAAGTACACTTAGGGGAAAGGTGCCTGTTTGCAATCGTTTCTCACTCCTGCCTGGTATGAATCATGCCTGTGTCGTAGGAACTCACTCACTCACTCACTACTCACTCACTAGACACAGCCTGAGACTCATCAGCTGCACTTACTACAATTACTGCGTCCTTTTAGTTGCATATAAAATATCTATCGTGGGGGACGCGGATGCAGTTTGATCCTGTGCGTCTAAAAAGCTTTTAAAGAGTCTGCATTTCCATTTGGTTTTGCGTACATCTTCACATGACCTCTTGGTTATAATTTTTTGTCGCACTTGATTTTCTTTTCAAGCAGACTTCATAAACCCACTATTAGCTGGTGAGTGTATTCTGCAGAAGTAAGTTTTCGGGTCATAAATCTGAGCATTTCCTTTCACCTTCAATAAAACATCGGGACACTAATGTGGTAGCAAACAAGCATGAAGTGTTTATGTATGACATTAGCCATGCAATTTATGATTTCCTGGAATCGGCAAGTCATTCGTTCTTTATTTTAATAACTTGTGGTGACAGGAGACTGCAGTATGATAAACATCTGTTATCACCACGGATAATTTGCATTGACCTTGACGACTGGAACTAATACGAGTAGCTTGCTGAGTTGTTTGTGAGGGTCTCAAACTATCAGTCACTGCAACAGAAGAGGTCGAGTATCAGAGGGAGATAGATCTTCTGTCATTTATTCCATCATTTGTTCGCATGGAACTAAAGCATGTCTCGGGCTTTGTGTGTCAGCCTGGCTCAGTCAACCTAGTGCTCTTGCCTTTGAGTTAGAAGGTTGTGGGTTCAAGCCCCCATCTCGCTTCTTGAAACTGATACGGTCCAGGTTGACACTGCAGTGCAGTGCTGGGTGGGGGTGCGGAGGGGTGCTCTTTATTGATGGAGATGCCATCCTTCAGATGAAATGTTAAACCAAGGTCCCATTTACCAGTCCAGGTGGACGTTAAAAATCCTGTGGTACTTCACGAAAAGAGAAGGGAGTTTCTCCCAGTGTCCTAGCTGACAATTCCCCAGATAAAATTGGTTATTCACTTCACTGGCTATTTGTGGGACAGTGCTGTGCGCAAATTATCTGGTGCATTCACCTCCAAATTACAGCTACTACACTTCACAGTAATTCCTATGAAGTACTTTAGGACGTCTTGATGACATGATAAGTCGCTATATCAAATGCAAAGATTGTTATTCTAACTTTCCCCCAAATGTTAGAGGCTGGGTAAGTGGGGGCACATGGCAGAGGATATTTCTATCGAGGGAAAATGCTTAAAAATGAAAATGCCCTATTTTTTTCTTTGCTTTGTATGTTCTTACAATATTCACCTCCTCTTCGCTTGTCCAAATCTGTGTCACTATCCAGCACTGGGCTTTCATCTTAAATTACATACAGAAACTATATTTGGAAACATTAAACTTTAAAATCTGCACTTTAATGCTCTTTCCCTGACAAAACCGAGCCTCAAAGATATTGCACAATATGAAAATGAGCGCCTTTACTTAGGGAAAAAAAATCTCCTTTCAAGTTTGTTCAAACAATGTTTCAGATGCAAATGCTGTCCTTCTGGATGAAGGTAATTGGTGATCAAAGGATGAACACAGTAGATTTCAGGCAGTTTAGCAAGGTAATATGGAGATTTCTAAAAGAACACCTGTTTCCTTGCTGATGGAGGAGGTTCGTGTTCAAACAAAGGCCAGGGAAGATGGTGCACACATTTCATAGCTTGGCTCCTGCACTCCTTTATTAAAGGAAAAATGTCCTAAAATTTACAGCACGATATTTGAAGGAGAGAGTTTCTCCCCAGATGAAAGTGGTCGATCACTTCACGGTTGTCTGAAGACCTTTGCTTTCATTTGGCTACTTTGGCAAGTTGACCTACACAAGATACACAGTCACTACACTTCACTGGGCCGACCAGACCTTGCAGACCTGGCCATATATTTCCGGTGGCCCTGGCTCGGGGATGGAAGCACAGGACAAACCAGAGATCGCCTTGTTTGCTCTAGTGTTAGATTCTGTGCAGTTGGCTTGTGTCCAGGAGGAAAATGGCTAAACCAGTGCAACATAGGGGGACTTGAACAGGCATCTGAGTTTACAACAACAGCAACAACTTGTATCTATATAGCATCCCTCATGCAAGATATCATCCCAGAGCGCTTGATAGTGATGGAGCATGACGCCGGGCAAGGGATAGGCCAGTCAAAGAGGAAGGTCTTCAGGCGCGAACTGCGAAGGAATAGTTTATTACTGAGAGAGAGAGAGAGAGATTCTTTCCTATCAATCTGGGCTGGATTTAGTCCAGGATAACAAAATGTGTAACCGTTCTGTCCCTGTCCACTACCAAAACAGCTCATCAGAAATCCAGATGTTTCCTAATGATCTGTGCTGAATGCCTGGGCCTAAATGACCTGTAATAACTCGTTAAAGGAAACGTAAAGCAGTGTAACAGAACTCCCAAACACCACAAGTGAACTTTTCTCTTTATTGCTATCAATTATTTTATTTCGGCTGGAGCAAGCCCTCTGGAATCTCTCTAGGTGTGGGAATCCTTTCAGTCGTAAAAATAAACAGTCTCTGCTGGAAAAACATTATCAACGACGTCTGCACAGAATCCTGAGCCCGTTCCCAGGAAAGGGATCGGTCCGAAACCTTCCTGAAATGTATCCGAGCCAGTGGGGAGAAATTCCACTTGGCTCGAGATTTAATTGTAATCCTGTATAATCCTCCCGTTTGGTTAAGCACCTTTCACCTTGGGAGGACGTTTTGAAGGACTTGCTGCAAAGTGCAGTAACTTGTGGTTCTGTAGGCAAACGCGGCAGTTGCGCACAGCAACATCCTCGCAAATAGCCGTGATGTGAATGAGTAATTTTTTTATCAGGGGGGGATTGTTGGCCATGACACTAGGGAGAAATTCTCTCCTCTTTTCGGATAGGGTCACCGGACCTTTCCCGTCCATTTGATAAGGCACAAACG
Source organism: Callorhinchus milii (assembly GCF_018977255.1). Classification (NCBI taxonomy): domain Eukaryota; kingdom Metazoa; phylum Chordata; class Chondrichthyes; order Chimaeriformes; family Callorhinchidae; genus Callorhinchus; species Callorhinchus milii. Next base: position 4,095,937 of record NW_024704752.1, on the reverse strand, counting down.
GGACCATGGTTTGATGTCTCAACCAGAGGACAGCGTCTCTGATAACAGCAACAAATGACATCTGTTTGGTGCCTTTCATGTCATGAGGATGTCTCAAAGCACTGGATAAGGCAGTGCTCTTGTTTTGGGTCACTGTAAGAATTCAACTAGCTAAAAAAAAACAGCGTTGCTTGTCATTGAGAGCCCTGCCTAGTGAGCTTCCCGTTGCTTGGCCAGCTGGGACCCTGCTACCTGGGCAGACTTGGCTCGCAGATTGACAGCTCGGGCCACGAAATCCAACTCAAATTCCGACTTGGGACTGGAACCCAGTATATGAGAGACTGAGGCAAGCTGAAAAAATGTATTTCGGGTGGGGAGGGGCATTTTGGTGTTGAAGAAATATTAAACACATTCGCTGTAAGCTCATTTAGCTGTGCCACTTGAATCGCAAGCTTCCTTGACTTCTGTTGAATTAGTCTAGGTTTTCTGCTTAGGATATCTGGAGTGACAGCATTACCACAAAGCTCTGTTATCCTCATCATGTCAATCATACCACAGAAGGACATTGAAGCCCACCAATGTGCACCGTGTTTTGTCCCTGCACACCTGAGGGGAAGGGGGGGGGGTTTGCTGATAATTTAAAGCTTAAAGCTCCGCAGAGCTGCCTGGACCTGCAATTGAATACTCTGAGCGTTAAATAGTTACTGCTGATTACACAGGTACAATAGAGTGTTTTGAGGCCACCGCACGGGAAATGAGACTGAACGAGGGGATTCCAGCGCTCGGCTGGAGCGTGATAGGCCACGATTATAACGAGAGTGGGTTAAACTTCGGCAGCGGCTATTAATTGTCTGTGGGATGTGGTGTGTCGGGATGAAAATAAAGGAGGTGTTTGTACCCACAAAAAATCCAGGACCAGTTTCGCCATTATGAAAAGCTTAAGACACAGTCAATTCACTTTACAGTATAGTCTGTGAAGCGCTTTAGACGTCTTGAAGACATGATAAGGCGCTGCATCAAATGCAAGGATTATTATTATTGTTATTATCCTATCCTGTATAAATGCAAGTTGTTGTTGTACCACATGAACATCAGAGAGAGAGAGAGAGAGAAAGCCCACACAGCAGGAAATACAATTGGGAGAAAGTTGAAATGAAATAAGTGTTTCAAACACACATGACTTTAGTGTCTGATTACCCAGTGCGATGGATTTTATTAGAACTCAACACTATTGCATCCAGATTTTATAGAGATCTGAAATGCAAAACATTTATCCGTAACTAGGCAAAGCTGCTGACCCATATGTTGATTCCATGTAGTCACCCACTGAGAGAGAGAGAGAGAAACAGAGAGAGAGAGTCGGAAAAATAAAACACAGCAGTTTCGAACCTTCTCACAGAACAACCGAGCTAGAATGAAATTACTTTGCAGTTTTTTTTATATGTAATGTCTCTCTGGCTGAACAGTGTGTAAAGTTACTCATCAAATCCAAATCGGTTGTGTCCTTAGCTCATAAAATCCCCTATTATCAGGCAATGCTGGAGGGAGGGGTGGTATGGGATAATTTGAGAATTTAAGGGGAACTGGACTACCTCAAAAAGTTGATTTTTATTGTCGGAATACTGCAATTATTTCTTTTACCATTTGTTTCTTTCTCTGGAAAGATCAATGCCTCCTCTCTCTCTCTTCCTCCCAGTCTGGTAGTTTTTGTACATTTTCCAATTGCCTGTCGTATTATAGTCAACTTTAATATTGCAGTTGCTATGTCAGTCTGGCTCAGTCGGTAGTACTCTCGCCTTGGAGTCAGAAGGTTCTGGGTTCGAACCCCATGACGTGGAGTCCTGTAGCTTAATGGTTAGAGCGCTCATCTCGCAAGCGAGAGACCTGGTTTCGATTCCCATGAAGGAAAGGTTTCCTTACTCCACATGCCTCTGTTTACCTAGCAGTAAGTAGGAACGCGGTTATTAGTCGATTGGTGGATCACTTTTCCGGGGGTAATAACCCCTTCAAAACTAATAATAATTTGGTCACTCAATCCACAACTGTCTGTGGGACACTGCTGTGCGCAATTGGCTGCTGCGTTTCAAGCAGAAAATATACAGTCAATTCGCTTTGAGGCATCTCGTAGACGTGATAGGGCCCTATATTAAATGCAAGGATTATTATTATTGAAATTGCACAGTCTAGGCTGGGGGAAGGCTGCATTGACATAGGCGCTGTTCTTCGGATGAGATGTTAAAGCTTATGAAAGAGAGGGACTTGCAGGGGATAAAGCGGGCAGTGGGATCCTTACTCTGTGAAATTACTATTTCTAAACCAAAGTCCCGTCTGTGCCTGTTCAGTCAAAAGCTATAGATTCCCTTGGTTCAAAAGTCCTGGCCAACAACCATCCATAGCTTTTTGGGAGGGTGTGGGGGCTGGTAGTTGTTGTGTGTAAATTGGTTGCTTTGCTTGCCTACAAAATAACACAAAAATATTAATCACAATCACAACATGAAAATATTATCTTCTAACTCTCTTAGCAAGGGAAAACCTCTTGCTCTTGCGTTTGCCTTAGCCTGTCCTAAACATTGCTCTCTCTCTCTCTTCATGGAAGATTTAACAACACATCAGAAGTAAGTGAAGCCTGCTGAAACGCAAATCAACTCTGCACGCTTGAAGGAAGATTTGTTTTGGAATTAAAAAGATGCAAGAAGGGCTATGTTTAAAAGGATTACTTTTTATTTTGGGGGTGGAGAGGGGGTGAGGGGAGGGGAGGGGAGAGAGAAAGTATACCCAACAATATGGCTTTAGAATAACCCTCCCGTATCTCTCCAACGTTTTCCCAGCTGTCTTAAAATAACTCGGTGCAGCCATTAGGAGAACAGTGTGCATCACCTCCCTTCTTCTCTCTTAGGAGCTTTCTGACCAGTCATTTCTGTTCCAATTCCCCATTGCCTTACTGAGTACTTACAGGAACCACAAGATGCCCAAACCACAGGTTGGACTTGAGCTCCTGGACCCATTCTCCTGCTTGCCAAGCCCTCATAATGCGGGATGATCTATGAATTGAGCCCCCACCCCTCCCCTTTGACTGTGTTCTTGAACAGACGAGGAGAATGATTAATTTTTCATCTCGAATCCTGTAGTAGTAAGCAAGGGTTGCTGAGCTGGGATGTCAACATCAGAGCAATTACAAGAGGAAAAGTAGACATCATTTTCCAGTCACCCGGATTACAGTCCTAAATAAATCAAATAGATATACAGTGGTGTTACTAGTTATATAGTACTACAATTCCTACCAATTGAATACAGTGGAGCAATTAGTTATACATTATTGTAACTATTATACAGGGTATAACCAGCTATGCAGTGATATAACTATTTTCACAGAGGTGCTACTAGTTTTAAAGTACTTTCATTCCGACCAAGTGAACACAGTAATGTAAATGGTTATAAAGTGGTGTCAGTTATATAGCTTGGGACGTCCTTACAATGTGAAAGGTGGTATACAAATGCAATTTGTTGTTATTGCTTGGACTAGTTATACAATGATGTAACTCCTACCAATGAACACTGTACACTGGTGTAACTGGTCAGGTTCAGTGTTAACAAGAGATTTGTGCTTGCGCTGCTATAATACTTCTGTTCCAGTTGAGTGACTAACTGCGAAAGTGCTTACTAATCCCATTCTCCCTTCAGGCTTGTAAGTGTTGGTGAAGCTGTGTGACTGTCAGTGCCTTCTTGTAAGTAGTTGACGGGTTGAAGCTTTCAGCTGCAAATCCATTAATAAGTGTGTATGTGTGTGTGTGTGGGTGGGGGGGCGGGTAGTTAACAATGACCGCAAACAGGAAAGAAAAGCTCTCGAACACGCAAACGAGTTTGCTCGGCAGACATAATCTGAATCTTGTTGAAAACTACAAAATAATTTCGGTTTTAGTAACAAAAAATAATTCTGCAATTTTTTGTATAATAATCCTCACAAATCACATGGTCGAAACGTCTTGAAGCACTCCGCAGGATGTATTCTAATGTGAACGACTGTGTTCACGGATGAATGCGGCAGCCAATTTGAGCACAGCGATGCCCGTGAAGCGAATGATCAATTTTATCTGGGTAATAGTTAGCCAGGACACAGGGAGAAGAAACCCCCTCCTCTTTTTGAATAGTGTCATGGGATTAGCCTGAACAGGAAGATGGGGCCTCGGTTTAAAGTCTCATCCGAGGAACGACACCTCCGAGGATGCAGCGATGATCCTAGGCACTGCGATGGAGCATTAGCTTAAGTTACTGGAGCTCTTTGTAAACGTCCTGTGAGTTGCTTGAGTATTGTAAGTCTCTGCAGCTCACAATGCAGTCACAGTGAAAATGCTGGCCAGGAAAATTCCAGACAATTCAAGCCCTTCCATTTCTCAGCCAACTCGAATGAATAGTTCCCTGCATTTCTACAACTCGTAAAACCAGCTGTACATAGCACACCTGGGAGATTGTTGCATTTGTTTTATAGCAAGTTGCGCTCGCATCAATATGAGTCTCCTCTATAAATAACGCAACTATGAATTATGAAGGATAATTTTCTCCTGCGCTCGCTTCATTTACATGATTTATTCAGCTGGAGATGTCTACTTCTGCCCGTCTTTCATTCCCTGTACTGATTGTACTCTACGCTCCAAAGCTGTTGTGAGGGCTTTCGTGAATACTTACTGCGTTAATGCCGCACTTTGAGAAGTCTAGTGAGTGCAGAAATGACGTAAAGCCTGGATTTAAACAATTTCCAGCATTTTAAGATCTCACATTATAAGAGAAAAGAAAGAAAAAATGTCTCTAAGTCCTGGAGTTTTTTATCGACATTAAATAATAATGTGGGCTCTGATTGGAGTTCTGCACAATGTTCTTAGAATGGTGTGGGTGTGTGTCGCTCTCTCTCTAATAGTAATAATCCTTGCATTTGATACAGCGCCTTATCACATCATCAAAACTTCTCAAAGCATGTCACAGGATTTTACTGTCAAAGTGCAGTGACTGTGATATTGGTGACCTTGCCCATATGATCATTTAACAGCTGTTTGTGGGATATTGTTGAGGAAACATGGGCTGCCACGTTTGCCAACAAATACACAGTCAGCCACTAATCTTTGCAGTAAAATTGTGTGTAACATTGTGAGATAATTTGACAACGTGATAAGATGCTGTATCAAATGCAAGGATGATTATTACTTAGAATAAGATGGTTCAACATTATAGGTGCTGCAGAATGTGTGATGCTAGATTTCAAAGGGAACAGACAATGTATGGATTAAGTGCTGCCAGTGGTATTGGTGACAAGTTGGTGAATTGCCTGTATAATTCACTCCTTGCATTATTCCTAGTAATAAAAATGACCAGCCTTACATATTGCTAGCAATGCATATGCCTGCAGAATACTCCCAAAATTATGTTCCTAAATATTCCTTCGAAGCAGGGGCCCTGGTGAGAAATTGTCAGGGGAAGCTTCGGTGCGAAGGAGATGTAAGCCACAAGCGCATTTTCAATTTCAAGCAGATTTTAAAAGTTCTGAGTGGATGTGACGTGGACTAAAAGAACATAGCAGCTGACTGTTACATTAATAAAGCATTGCTGCGGTTAAGTGCTTAACGCCTTTGAGCTTCAACCCCGGTTGAAGGGCACTATATAAAAGCAAGTTGTTGTTGCTGTTTCCCTTGTGCTCAGTAGTTCATCATTTGAAATAGTAATAATATTTATTATTATTAACAATTATTATTAAGAATAGTAATAATCCTTGCCTTTGATATTGATGCCTTTCAAGTCAGGAGGACACCTTAAAGTGCTTCGCAGAATATACTATAAAGTACATTTTTTTTTGGCAGCAAATACAGCAGCCAATTTGCACACAGTAGCAAGCAACATCCCACAAACATCCATGAAGTGAATGGCCAAGACATCGGAAGAAACTCTCTTTTCTTTTTCAATAATCACCGCGGGAACTTCAATGTCCACTTGAACAGGCAAAAAGGGACCTCAGCTTGATGTCTCATCTGAGAGACTCGAACAACAGTACATAGGTTTAGAGTTGCAAAGGCCAATTTCAAGATAGACACCAGGAAGTTTTTCTTTCCTTAGAGGGTAATTAACGAAAGGAATAGCTTCAACAGGAAGGGTGGTTGAGGCCAGGACACTGGTGGGGTGAATCGCGGCAGCCAATTGCGTACAGCAGTGTCCCACAAACAGGATTGTGTGACCAAATTATTTTTCTTTTTTTGAAGAGGTTATTACCTCCGGAAAAAGTGATCCACAAATCGACTAGGACTTGCGTGACCATGCTTGGTTTGCACTCCCATTGCCTAGTGGGAAGAAGCAGTGTAGACTGCAGACAGGATTTTGACCAAAACGTTCATGTGGACTGGGTGAGTGAGTGGACAATATGGGGAGACTTGGGAAAGATTCAACAGCTCAGACCCACACAAAAAAACAGAGCCAATGTAATGTGAGGGCGGTGCGATCAGTGCTGAGTGCCATCTCTTTACTGCTATCTCTAAACATAGAAACTGTGTACAAGCCCTTCTCTTAGGATGTGGGAGGCAGGCAGCTGAAGACATGTGAGGGGCCCTCTAGGAGTTAGATAAGGACACGCACACACTTTGTGAGCGTGCTTTACAAAGTACTTGAGAAAGTGACGGTTATATTGTTTGCACGGCTTGGCGTCTTCTGATGTTGGCCAGAGCTGTTTTAATATCCTAATATTTTCTACACTTTTTGCCCCCCCACACTCCCCCACCTCCTTCCTCCCTCGCCCCCGTTTATTCTCGCCTCCCTCGATTTCTCCCAGTCCTCGTGCTGACTCAGCAATGTCATGGCGCCATCTTGTGTTTCGAGCGCCAAGACCCTGAGTTGAGGTCCAGCAGAAGAGGAAACAGACCTAATTCAATCAGTGCCTTAATTTGTCGCTTTCCAATGTTCAGCACCAGGGAAGCATTGTAGCTGTAACTACCCATTCCATTACTGTGGCGAGGTAGTTATAGTAAAACAAACACAGTGAATTTTTCTTTCCTCAACAGCGTCTATTGAGGGAGAAGGCTGTGGATTAATGCTCGCTGTCTAGGCTGATGCTCCAGTGCAGTGCTATGGAGAGAGATGTATTGCCAGAGGTGCCATCCTTCAGATGAGACAAACCGAGACACTGCCTACCCCTGTGGAGGTAGGACTTTAAAAATGCCTAACAAAACAGTCAATACACTTGAATCACATTGAGACACTTTCAAAGTTATTGGGTGTCAGTCAAAATAAAGTTTCTTTTTTTGTTTCCGAGAAAGAACTTGAGCTTGTGCCAAGCAGAGAGAGGGCGGTGTGAGCTCAGTGCCCTCAGACATAGATAAAGTGGGTCCCGGACTGGTGACCAAATGGAAGGCCAAAACTCGGCACTGGAAAATGTGGACGGAAGCCCGATAATGGGCTGCGTTCAGGCTCTACTGTGTTGCATTGGTCCACTGGAATCTGGTCTCGGGCTGCTGTCAGCTGACGGATAATCCTCACAAGGTTAATTCTGAGCCAGAGCTTTCACTCAAATGCTAATCGTGGAATGGAGCCTCCAAGGAAAGAGCCACTCGCACAGTAATGCTGCTCACTCTACACACTTGGACAGTGATGATGCTCACTCACTTCAGGGAGAGAGAGAGCTCCTGTATTCCAGACACGGGGACATCTCCTTGTGTAGATGGTAGCATACATACGTGGAACTCTCGGGTCCGAGAGTCTTTGGATACTCTGAAGCCTCAAGCAGTTAGCCCAACGCACACTCTGGGGTCTCCAAGCCTTTGCTCTTGCCCACCTACTCCTAATACTTTATGGAATTAGGTAAGCAGGATGCGTCCTTCCACAAAGAGAGAGAGAGAGAGAGAGAGAGGGGGGAAAGGGGGGTGGTGGGCACATTCCATTCCAATCCCAACACTGGGATTTCCATATGTAGGTGGGATGCATGGAATTCTCAGCTTAGTTTAGGTATTCTTAAGCATGGTGATTGGTTTCCTCGTGTGGGGCACCCGGCTGGCCCCAAAAAGTTGAGCATGGCAATGGGATGGGGTTCCCGTGTGTGTCGGATACCAAGCTGACCAAATTAAAAATAGCTGTGCTTATTGTTGTACTATCAGCCCCTTCTCTCACTCCCACCCACCCTCAACCCCACCCACCGCCCCCCCCCACCACCACACATGCACGTCCCCAAAACTGTGCTTGATTGACGAGTGTTTAAGTTGCTGCAGTGGATGTTTAGAAGTTAAACTAATCATTAGCCATATTCAGATTGCCTCACAATTTGTGTAGGAAACACATAGCACATGGGAAGAAATGTCCCTCTAGGAGCTAATAGTCTCTCTTGATAGAGAATTACCTTCAGGACACAGTTGTGACATTCTCGCACCACCAGCCTCATAAATGTCACGTCTTCTCCACGCTGGGGGGAAAGGAAACACCACAAAATCTCAACAGACAGGCACTTGAGATACAATCAGAAACTGCAAGAGAGGGCCTTGAACAGGATTTCTTTAAAACGCAGTTGTTTGGTCATTTGTAAAATCAAATTTTTTTTCCATGTGACTTTTCCACTGCAAAATCCTCCATTTCTCTCATGGAGTGATAATGCCAGGAGACAGACAGACTGACTGACTGACTGACTGACTGACTGACTGATTGATTCACTCACTCACTCACTCACTCACTCACTCACTCACACAGCAAAAGTTCATAATGGACAAGATTTCAAAGATAAGGGCAGAATACAGCAGGAACGCAATGATCTCACTATGTCGCCTTTCATCTTCTGTCTGGGGGACAATATAAAGCAGAGTTATTTTCAGCCTAGCATTGAGAGACGCACTTGATTCTGCTGGCTTGCGTTGACTTTATTGCAGTAAATTAATGGACTCTGAGCACAAAAACATCGGTCTTTTACATTTGGATTCTTTTACAATACAAGTTATACAGTAGGAAGAAAAGCATCCCAAAGCACTTGACACTGCTGGATGGGCACCCGAGCTGGAGGTGGGAAGGGGAGAGATGACTAAAAGCGCTGTCAAAGAGATGCTTCCTGACACGGGCATTGAATGAGGTGAGGGAGGAAGTGAATATTTGGGGGGAAAAATCCTGTTGACTTGGGGCAGAAACTGAGGAGTCCCAGTGGTGGTCCCGTAGCCTATTGGTTAGCACACTCGCCTCACAAGCAAGAAAACCTAGGTTTGATTCCCGCACAGGGAGAAATCTTGGGCAAGTTTCCTTATTCCACATGCCTCTGTTTGTCTAGCAATAAATAGGAATCGGTTGTTAGTTACAGCATTACAGCACAGAAGGCCATTCGGCCCATCATGTCTGTGCCGGCTCTTTGGAAGAGCTCCTCAATCAGTCCCACTCCCCCGCTCTTTGCCCTAACCTTGCAAATTTTTCCTATTCAAATACCTATTCCAATTCCCTTTTGAAAGTTGCTATTGAATCTGTTTCCACTGCCCTTTCAGGCAGTGCATTCCAGACCGTAACAACTCTCTGGGGAAAAAATCAATTGGCAGATCGCTTTCCGGAGGTAATAACCCCACCAAAAAAAAAATTACGGTCACTCAATCCACGGCTGTTTCTGGGACATTGCTGGGCACAATTGGCTGCTGCGTATTCCCCGCAAAATACACAGTCAATTCAGTTTACAATATATTGTGTGAAGCGCTTTGAGACGTCACAATGACTTGATAAGGCGCCACATTAAATGCAAGGATTATTATTATAATCCCGCAACTTTCCGACACACAGAGAAAAATTGTTCCACTGAGTGAAGCAGAACTTCATGTCTCCAATGTTTTTCTGATTTGCTGAGAAATATGTTCCAAGGCTCGACATGAGGACTCGATCCCACAACCATCTGACTCGGAGGCGAGAACGCTACTGACTGAGCTAGACTGACATGTCTAAATGCTTTCACGTGTGCTGTGCGATTGAGAAAAATTATGTATTTTTTTGTTTACTCTAACTATGCATGCAGTGTCGTGACTCGCCAGTGGTGCACAGGAGCACTAAACACAAGCATTATTTTACAATCAAATATTAATCTTGTCATTAGAAAGTATAATGGAGCTGTCAAGTGCAGTTTCACATTTGTTTTTAACTCATCAACTTGCAGGGACAAGTGAGATTAAAGCACCTCATTTGAGATACAGTCTCTGGGAAAAGAGAGCTCCCAAGAGATACAAAGGGCTATAATAACAGCATATAAAAAATTAATGCGACTCTGTGACATTTAGCAAATCAACAGGTCAAAATTGTATTGCTTTACAGTTGCATCAATCATGGTTAGATCTTTGTGCTTTCAAACTCCAGCCCTTGGCTACTGCTTTGTCTTCTAAAATCCTTGTGCAAAATCGACTCTCTCCATGATTAAAAATTCCAATCAATTTACATTTATTTTCGCCTCTTGTGTGGGAAGAATATCTGAAAGCGCTGCTGGCATGATACCCGACTGGAGGGCTGGGCGCCAATGAATGTTGCGGGAGGGGGGAGGAAAAATAACCCAATGTACGGTCAAAGAGCTATGTCTTGAGGCGGCCTTTGAATGTGGGATGTGAAGAATCGAGGATGCCTATTAGTGCCTTGGTCTGCAGGGTTAATGAGAGCCAAGAGGAAGAATCCTCTTATTTTTGGGTGGAATTTAATAGAATGCTTTGTCCTTCTCAAGTTGAAACTATGTAAGCTTTGCAAGTGAGAGACCTGAGTTCAATTCCAGTCAGGGCGAAACCTAGGGCAAGTTTCCTTACTCCACACGCCTAATAATAATCCCTCCAAAAAAACAAAATAATAATAAATTGGTCATTTTCAATCTACGACTGTTTGTGGGACATTGCTGTGCGCAATTAGCTGCCGCGTTCGCCCACAAATATACAGTCAATTCACTTTACAGTGTGTTCTGTGAAGCGCTTTGGGACGTCCTCCCGACATGAAAAGCGCTATATCAAATGCAAGGATTATTATTATTATTATTATTATGTGAGTTGTAAAACCGTGTGTATGGCCTATAAACATTCAATTCTGACAATTTAACTGATCTCTGATCTGCCTCTTACCTTTATTTGCTGTGGGAGATCAGGTTGGGATGACTTCATACATTCCAGGGTATTAATATAGATATAATTGATTGCTATTATGTTGTCAGCAATTTGCAAGACAATTTCAGATTGGGAAGCCCAACTGATTTATTACTCATATGTGGCTAACTTTCTTTCCGCTAAAACTACTTTACAAGGCGCACTTACAAAGGATGCTTTGCCACTCAGTTATTAAATATTGGATGTATTCCATGACTAGATATCTCATGAGTCTCATCGCACAGCAAAGTGGCTTTCTTGGCACTCGGACATGTTTGAGACATTTTTTAACATTGAAGGATGCGTGACCTTTCTGTAATATGAATCGACCCACTCATCGTGGACTTAAATTAACCTTGTGGAGAATTATTGAAGTGTAATACTGTACGTTTGGTTCCACAGGAAACTCTTGAAAAGTGCTGGAGCCCCAATCCCTTGAGACGTCTTGGCGCAATCCGCACTTAACTCGTCCAACTGAGTCAACAGAAATAGCCAATACGTCCCCACATCTTCTGTGCTCACTTCAGTCAGTCGAGAGATTCCAATCTGGCTCTGACAATACCTTGAGGGATAGGTGAGGTGAGGTGGAGGGATTGGGGAGAGAGCACAGCACATTGAAGCCGGGATCGCTTGATTAAAGCAGTCATAAGAACATGTCATTCCCCTTTGCTTCAAGTCAGGAGCAAAAATAAAAGATGCAGATGAATCCACAATTGCAGAGCTCCTGAAATAATATTACAACTGTACGTATAAAATCCTTTCATTCGCTATAGCGCCTTTCATGTCAGGCAAAGCGCTTCACAGAACTTTGCCCCCCCCTTCCCTTTCACCATTGTCATTCAACATGTGTTGTGTTTAGTTTGATGCGAGTGGCTTTTGAACTTGGTTGGCGATTGCCAATAATCTGCAATATTTTTTGCTTCAATCATAAGGGCTGCATCTTCCCGTTTATCAGGTGATCGGGCGGCCGGGTCAAGAGGGCAGAGAGGAAGGGCTGGAGGAAGAGGCGATCGTAAACAGATAAGGTGACAAATAGTGGAAGCCCTCTCGAGCTAACAGAAACGTGACGAGGGGCTGTTAAAAGAATCTCCATTGTCATGAGCTTCCCCCATTCAATCTTCTCGCTGTTTACAAGGACAATGTTTATTTTTCGATGTGTGTTTTCCAATGTCTTGCGATTTAAAGAGGAATCTCACCTTTATGTCACCACACGGCAAATTGTCTTTCACCAATGAAAAGAATCTGTGTCCAACTGCAAGCTTTCAGCCAACCTGCCCCTCCGCCCCCCTCCGCTCTCTGAAACTCTATCCCTCTGACTCACCCCTCACGTCCAAAGTCCCGCCTCAAAATATACCTTTTTGACCTGGCTTTCGGTCATCTTTCTCCCCACACACCCCCGCCATGCCCAGCTCAGGTGCCCGGCCAGCTGGATTTAATTTATCCTTAACACAAACCGTAGGTGCATATTACACCACAACATTGTGTGTGTGGTCTGTTACCTAGAGCCATATAATAGATGAGTCTGATAGATGTGATGGTAATTGGGGGCAAATATTGTGGAGCTTTCCATTTTGCATGCGAGCCCATGATAAGCGGAGGAAATGTCATTTCCATTTTTATGAATTGTTTTATCATCGTGGAGTCCTGTAGCTCAGTGGTTAGAGCACTCGCTTTGCAAGTGAGAGACCTGAGTTCAATTCCAGGCAGGGGGCGAAACCTTGGGTAAGTTTCCTTACTCCACACTCCTAATAATAATCCTTCCAAAACCAAAACCAATAATAAAATTGGCATTTTCAATCTACGACTGTTTGTGGGACATTGCTGTGCGCAATTGGCTGCTGCATTCGCCCACAAATTTACAGTCAATTCACTTTACAGTGTGTTCTGTGAAGCGCTTTGGGACGTCCTTCCGACGTGAAAAGCGCTATATCAAATGCAAGGATTATTATTATTATTATTATCGTCAAATTTGAAACGCTGGCCAACTATTGAGAAGATGGTAATCTGCCTCGTCTCTTGGCGCCACCCATTATTTTAGTGCCTCGTTCTCGTTTCAGACAGGGTTGTGTTAAGCGCTGTAAAATATATTAATGTAATAGTAATATTCTTCGCATGTGATACAGCAACTTTCACGTCTTGAGCACTCCATGTCATCGTTATGGTACAGTGCAATGACTGTGTGTTTAGCAGGTGAACCTGGCAGCCAATTTTAGCACACAGACGTCCCACAAACAGCCGGGGAAGTGGATGAATTTTTTTATCTTGGAGAGGGAGGGCGGGAGCGAGGTTGGGGGCGTGCAGTGGATTGTCAGCTAGTACATTGCGGAGAAACTCCCTTCACCCGGCCAACAATCCCCGTCAAAAACAAATCACAAAGGAGGAAAATAAATTATTTTTGTGCCGTGCCTTGAAATCTCAGCAACGGGTCCCATTCAGCTGTGCAGATGTTTATCTGCACACACCAAAAAATATGGAAAGATTCGCTTTCATTCAGCACATCAAAGGCAGCTTTGTTCAGTTCATTCCGTTACTGTCAACTCCCATGAGAGTTGGAGAGCTGTGCCGAGCAAATTACGTCTTGAGAATCCACAAAAACCTTACGGAAAGAGGGTAAAAGTAAAATGATATTCGGTCCGAGTTATTAAATCCCAAACCTTGCCATCGTGTCAAACCTTCCCTTGTTTGTTTAGGCGAGCGAATGGATGCAGAGTGAATTATATTATTGTATAAGTACACAGCATACTGTTTCAGAGAGAGGATAGAATTTGGCCATTTGCTGAGATCAGTTTTAAGTTTGAAACCTCTTTTCCAATACCTCTTGGAAGAACTTATGTGTCAGCCTACCTCGGTCGGTAGCGCTCTGAACTCTTGAGTCAGAAGGTTGATAATAATACTAATAATCATTGCATTTGATACAGTGCCTTATCACCTCGCTGAGACGTCTCAAAGTGTTTCACAGAATATATTGTAAAGTGAATTGACTGTATAATATTGTGTGGGTTTAATCTCCAACATGGGGCTTTGAACTCATTGTGTCAAGTGTCTATTGATGCTCTAAAGCAGTTCTGTGGGGGGGGGGGGGGGAAGGTGGGGTGGGGAGCTACGATGTTGGAGGTGCTGTCTTTTGTCCTCATTAATCTACCCCCCCCACCACCCCCGTCCCACTCCACACCAATTTATTGTGGAGCTGTGAAAAGGAATGCAGGTACGTCAGAACAAAGTGAATCATTGTCTTAAGTTGGAGTGTTTCTTTTGCTGGCTCTTGGTGACAGGTGACCTCGGGAAGGTAAGATATGTTTGTTGACCTGCAGAGAGAATCACACCTGTGCTCTCAACAATGACCCTCTGCTCTGTCCTCTCCAGACTCATCTCCAATGCAAAAAAAAACACCTTTGGCTTTTTTTGGACCTGTCAGAATCAATTGTGTGGAAAGCAACCAGAGTGCCAAGGCGTAAACAAACGAAGGGAGCCTGGCAGGAGTGTTTGGAGCATTGCAGGTGTGAAACTTGCTTGGTGGAGGGAGGGGAGGGGAAGGCGGGGCACACCTGAGATGTAACCTGTGGCCACCGAGGCAAATGAGGAGTTGAGGCATAGTAATAGTAATAGTAATAATAATCATTGCATGTGATACAGCGCCTAATCACGTCTTTGAGACATCTCAAAGCGCTTCATAGGATTATACTGTAGAGTGAATGGATTGTATGTTTTGTGGGTGAAACACGGCAGCCAATTGCGCACAGCGGTGTCCCTACAAACAGTCGCAGATTGAGCGACTAGATTATTATTATACATATTATTATTTTATTGTTAATAATATTCCGCAGCTTCTGTTTTCGAGCGTTCTAATCCAACTTTCGTCTAGACGACGGGCTTGATTTTCTGGTGGAGGTTAATGGCATTTTTTTTCGCCCCGTGCAAATTCAGATTCAGAATCCTCGAGGTGATTCCTCAATGACTACGCTTGATTTCGGGAGTAGTCAGGAGACCTTGACTCGCGCGCTTTTGCGTGCAAAACAGTGCCCGCGAAGCGCTTTGCAAAATAATAACACCAGCAGTCCTTATGTTTCACATTGGGAGGAGGTCCCAAAGCGCTTTGAAAGGACGCGCTGTTAAAATGGAGTGACCGCCCGGGCGTTTTGCGGGAGAGCACGGCGGCCAAAATATAATCGATCGATCAAAGACGAAGGCGAATGGATGTTCCTTGGGCGACGGAGCTGAAAGATAATGTTTTTTTGAAGCTGAGATTTGCGCTGAGAAATATCAGTCGCATCAGTTTAGAAACAGCAGAAAAAAATCAGCCATTCCCGAGTCTGTTCCCTGTCATTGTTACCAGTGTAATGGGTCTGTTTGAGTGGCGTCAGGAGAGGTTGCCTTTCATTCCCCAGGAGGTTTGCGAGCGATGTTGGACACAGACAGACGATCCCAATAACAGTGCCAGGCAGCGGATGATCCGGGCAGCACTTTTCTTTGATTCCGTCTCGAATGAAATAGACGCAACTCTGTTTCTATAGAGTCCGAGGAATGTCTGACAAAATAACCACCTGGAATCCATTCGATGGATAAAGTGCTTTTCCATTGAGTGAAGATACCTGTGGATTATACATTCCAGCACCCTCACCCACACCCTCCCCGCTTTAACTACAAGGTTGTTCATTAAAGCAACTATTATAAATTGCCAGCATTTCAAGGGAAATTAGCTATTAATTATGAAATAGGGAATGCCTTATCACG
This sequence comes from Callorhinchus milii, assembly GCF_018977255.1. Lineage (NCBI taxonomy): Eukaryota > Metazoa > Chordata > Chondrichthyes > Chimaeriformes > Callorhinchidae > Callorhinchus > Callorhinchus milii. Next base: position 4,080,137 of record NW_024704752.1, on the reverse strand, counting down.
AATTGTTTATTCTGTTTTTGCTTCTTACGGCCATTTATCATTCAGTGCCTGATTTTCTTTTAGATGAAAGCGTTGGCATATCTTTCATCGAACGGCTTCGAGCGATCCTGTCCAGCCAAACTGCTTTCTTCATTCAGAACTTGTTTGGATCAATGGTACTACCACAATACTACCATTCAGCCACCACACCCTGAAACTTTTGCAACTCTCTCCCTCAATCCCTCCACCTAACCCCCTCCTTCCCCGTTTACACATCAAAGCCTGAAGACTTTCCTCTTCAACCATGGTTACGTGGTCACCTGTCCCCTCCCTCCCGCTCGGCTTAGTCTCCGCCACTGTTAAGCGCTCCGAGATGTGAAGGGCGCTATATAAAGTTGTTGTAGCACAACATCAGCCTAATAAAACATGTTTACACTGTCATTGCAGCTGGTAGTGTATCCCGTCAAGCTCTTTGAGACAGTTTCGCACACAAAATTTACAGTCAATTCACTTTACGGTATATCCTGTAAAGCGCTTTGAAACATCTCGAAGACATGATCAGGAGCGATACCAAATGCAAGGATTATAATTATTATTACTATTATTATTATTATTATGTGGCAACATGCCCCTCCGTTCCTGACCAATTTTCCTTCATAAAGCACGTCGGGATGTTCATTTCACGTGAATGACTGTGTGACTGCGAGGTTCACTAACTCTCTCTCCAGCTGCGTGTTACAGCAAGTCAGCAGCAGAGGCTAGCTAGCATGTCAATTTTAATTTTGAGCACAGTGCTCCGATATAATAACAGAAAATGGAATCCTGTCAAGCTATTAGTTATTTGGCTGCCAGTCATTTAAAAATAGCAAGCAGCTATTTCTTTCTTTTTACTCCCAAAGATTTGGGTGTCACATAGAATTATTATTTGACAATAAAAATGAATCGCGTTGATACCAAAGAGATGTCACTCTCACGTCGCTCTCGCTAACTGCTTCTGACACACGTCAAAACTCTCCTGCGCTGAAGGTGTGCGTGCGCGTGCGGCTCTTCTGATTTCAGCAGGAATTAGCCCGCGCTGCTTCTGTATGTCTTGGAAAGTAAAACGCTTCCAAAGAGGGGGGGGGAGAGAGGGGGGGAGAGAGAGAGGGAGAGAGACAGAGGAGTAAACACACTGCTGTCAAAACGCTGATAATTTATAGCTGTGAAGTCGTGATAACCCTGCGCTTTCTTCCGACTTGAAAGGATGAATCCAAATGCGCGGTGATGACCGCAGTGGCTTTCACGTCGGGAGCGACGAGTGTTAAACTGCTTTGCAGCTGCATTGCTGTGGATTGACTGGTGACTGTGTGCTTCGCTTATCCCCCAATCCGCTCGACTGGCTCCGGCCTCCCCCTCGTGCCCTCCATTGCACCACCGGTGGCTGCTCTTTCAGCCACTGCGCTTTCAGCCCCGAAACTCTGGAACACTCTGCCTCAATCCCTACACAAGTTCAAGTTGTTGTTGTTGAAGTGACCTTTCTGATCCAGAGATTTGCTGCGCACCCATCACCCCTTCCTTGCCCTTTCTCGCCCGCCGCTCCATCGCACAAAATCCGCCAACGCTCTCACCAGAGATCGTTGGCAACTCCACAAGACTGCAGGCACTGGGTTTTTTCCCGGGAGCTCAAACAAAATTAGTTTGAGCACGTTTAAAATTAATTCCCCCCCTCCCCCCGCCCCGCGTCCCTCCCATCCCTCAAAGATGCATTATATGTAAATCGCATCTAAGCACTTCAGCAGAATGCGTTCCACCTGAATTTAATTCATGTTTGGAGTCATTTATTCCTTTCCTAATGGGTAAGCTGGAATTTATTGTTGTATATGAATAATTTAGATGACTCATTTTCTATTAATATGCCAATTTTATATCCTGCCTGTCATCTCCAGGCATCTGATACACGGCATTAACTGTCTGTGTGTGGTGATTCACATTTGTTGTAAACGGTGTGATTTATAATCAATGTTTAATATTTCATCTGCAAAAAAAAATGCCCGGAGCCACAGCAATAATTCTTAGTTGCTCTTTACCTTTTAACCTTTCTATCACTCTGGCTGTGTGTATGTGTCTGGGACTGTGACGTCTCTTTGAGTGTGTGTCTACGTCTTTGAGTGTGTGTGTGTGTGTGTGCGCCTTACCAATGCCAGGTCAACATGATGAGACAGAGCAAGGGTTCCGGGAATGTGAAAGGCAATTTCAGGACAGCCACTAGGAAGTTAACATTATAAAGGAAATTTTAAAATGCTCTCATGCAGTAAATTAGCTGATCTCAACACCGGCACAAACTTTACACACCGTCTGTTTTACGTGACCCAGGATCACCTGTTGATTCATTAATAATTCTTGCATTTTGTATAGTGCCTTTCAGATCAGGAGCCCTTCACAAGATTTACTGTGTGTATTTGTGGGTACACACGGCAGCCAATTTACACACAGCAACGTCCTACAAAGCGCCGTGAAGTGAAAGACCAATTTTATTTGCGGGGATTGATTCATTGCCCAGGAAAACACATTCCCCTTTATTCCCACAGGTGCATTATCCCCGTCCCAACCCACTCACCCCCTGCCCCCAACATGCACCCCCCCCCCCTCCACGGTTCTCCGCCACCACTGGGCAGACACACACAACACACAATCTCCTAATTAATGCAAACAAACCGGTTGTTTTTGTTTCTCCACGCGGCACATTGAGGGAGCGTTTGATGCGGGACAATGAAACACGTGTGGGCGAGGGAGTTCAGAATAAGGCACTGCAGCCCAAAGTAATTATAGAGATACGGAAACAGATGGCGCTTTGCTATTCCAGGTTTTTCTTGAGAGATAATACTCCAGGTGCCCGAGGGTCACTGGTGCTGAGATCTTACCCCACTGTGTGCGTGTGCGTGTGTGTTGATAGAGTAAGAGACAGGGTTTAAAGCACTGGAGGCATTGTTGAAAGGCAACTAAGCACATGCTGGAACAACCCTTTGATTTTCTGTTGGCTGGTGATTCTCCATACCAGCAAAAAAAATACCTCGAAGCTGGTCTGTAGCTCAGCTCTTACCCATAAGGCAGCAATAATAATAATAATCATCATAATCATAATCCCTGCATTTGATATAGCACCTTATCATGTTGTCTCACAGAATATATTGTAAAGTGAATTGACTGTGTTTTTTGTGGGCTGAAGCAATGACTAGAAATGTACAGTACCGTATTAGTCCAATGATATTATTATAATAATAATACTTACATTTGACATAGTGCCTAAACAAATCGTTCAGATGCTTCAGATGCCTCACAGGATATACAACAAAGTGGACTGAGTATGTATTTTGTGGGCTAAACTCATAATTCACATGTACAAACCTCAGTATGGACATGTACGCACAACACTCTCTCTCTCTGTGGGGCAATGTAAAATTAATTCCCCGCAACAATTAATCAATTAACTCTATTAAAAAACTGGAAAATATCTGAGTAGGGAATGGGATTAAAGATCCGTAAGGGAACATACAGTGAAGCTCGGAGCACATCAGCGAGAATCTTTGTTACACCAAGATTGTTTATTAAGGAATCCCACTGAGAGAGCCCACAAATTAGCCCCCCAATTACAGATGCAAGAGATCGCAAACCTAACCAGAAATGCTAGAAATCGACACCAGATCAATGGGAATCGCTGGGAGGAAGGTAAAATACAGATTACATTTACACAGCACCTTCCATGTTGGGAGGACATCCCAAAGTGCAACAATTAGGGATTGAAGAGAGTATCTGATGTTTAGTTTGATTTTCCTTTCATCAGGACTCGGAGCTATTGGACATCAGAGGCACATGCAAAATCAAACGCAGGATGTTAGTTGGAATTGTGTGATTTCCGCACACATCAATCCATTAACTTAATTCGAGGCTGAAATCTCTATCCATCCAGCTGCTGGGATTCAAGCCATTTTGAATTAAGGGATTCGCGGGCTGCTATGCAGAACACTTTCATCAGCGTCCAATTTAAAGGAAAGCTGAGAGAAACCCAGCGACTGTGAGGGCATCAAATCAAAGTGAGAGTGAGTTACCTGTCTGGGAATCCCAGTAATCCCCAAGTAATAAACCCATTAGGTAATCAGCCAGTGCAGGCCTTATTGACTCTGCTTGAAAGGGCTGACGAGGAACATAGGACTGTGGCTTTTGGTCACTTGACCTAAAATCTGGGTGACTTTCGATCACTTTCTGACCTTCTAATGCAACAACAACAACTTGTGTTTATATTAGTAACCTTCAATTTACAGGGACAGGAAAGCAAGGGGTGCGGGCAGATCAATCCACTCATCCCATTTACCTATCTTTCCACTCCCTCATTCCCCTGCAGATGATTGCTCTTTAGACATTATGTAGAGTTACCTAGAATGTTAAACAACGGAAACAGGCCCACTAGTCCGACCAGTGTTTATGCTCCACACAAGCCTTTATCCCTTCTACACCCCTCTATTCCCTTCTCTCTCATGTTTGCATGAAGCTCCCTCTTAAACACATTGATGCTTCTTGCTTCAATCACAGCTTCTGGCAGTGAGTTCCACACTCTCGCCACCCTCTGCGTGAAGAAGTTCCTTCTCAGCTCCCCTTTTAGATCTGCTAGCTAATAGCTATCTTATACTTACTCCCTCTAATTTTGGACTCACCAACAAAGGGAAGCAACCGATTAAGATAATAATAATAATCCTTGCATTTGATATGGCGCTTTTCACGTCGGGAGGACGTCCCAAAGCGCTTCACAGAACACTGTAAAGTGAATTGACTGTATATTTGTGGGAGAACAAACAAGATCGACCTTATCAAAACCTTTCATAATCTTAAACCTCTCTATCAGGCTCCCTCTCATTCATCTCAACTCCAGGGAGAAAAACTCCTGACCTATCAAATCTTTCTTGATAGACAGCACTCGGGTGGTTCCCTGTTGGAAGCTAGTACGGTTTTCACGCCTGGCAGAGTATTCCAAGTCCTAACAATGCTTTGTGAGGGTTAACAAAAAATCCTCCTAATCTTCCTGCGAGAGGCTGATCCTTTTGTATGCTAATAGGATGGAATATTCATGCCATCTATTTGTGAAAGTGATGAAATTTCCCCACTTCAGTGAACTTGATTGTGTCCTTGGAGTTTCTAGATTGAGAAGGTGTGGGAGGGGATGGTCGTGGAGCACAGAATAGACGTTCTAGTTCTTTATTCCCGAGGAGGTGGAATAAATTGCCAAAGGTTCGATGAGAGCTCCAAATCTCTATTTACTCCCAACAACCCCTCGAGGATGAACTGACTAGAAAAAACACACACTTAATTCTTCAATCACAACCTCTTTGTGAAACACAGAGCTCTTTATCATTGTAACTTGATCTGAACAAAAAGGACCTGGAATGCTGACGCACGGAATTTTTGCCGGACAGACCCTCGAGCCATCCTTGGTTTGACATGTGGTGGGGGGAAGGGAGGTGTCCACAATAAATTGGCTGCCGCGTTTCGCCCACAAAATACACAGTCAGTCCACTTTACAATATATTCTGTGAAGGGCTTTGAAACGTCTCAACGATATGATAAGGCGCTATATCAGATGCCAGGATTCTTTTTATTATTATTGTTATTAAAGGAGCAGACTTGCTCAAAACAAGTGTCATCAGTCTTAATAGCGGAGCAGTTTTGCTCTTTGCGGTGACACAACAACAACTTATATAGCGCCCCTCACGTAGGGTTGCGGCCCAGAGCACTTAAAATGCACACCGACAACGAACAAACAACTGTGCCTCTACAGTGCCGCGAAGTTTTCTTTACTACATGTTTTAAAACTTGTACTGCTTTGTAGTTTGCGTGCCGCAGTTCCAAGTTGCTCAACAGAGTTGAGCGTTTAAATGTTTGTGTCAGCAATAGGATGATCTATGATGGCGAAAGGCTTTAGATATAGTTAGCAGAGTAATCAAATCAGATAAGGGATGGTTTTGGCCCAAAAGCAACTATTTCATGTAATTTTACACCTTGAAAATGCCTTAAGCTGACTGTCACCTATTCACATGCTTATCTTTCCATCTGTAATATAATAATACATGATGCATTTGCATGTCCTTCCCGAAGGCCTGGCTCTGCATCAGCAACAGGTGCTCGCACAAATTGAAGCAGAGCTTCAGAGGGAAGGAGCACTTTGACCTGCAGTCACCGACATAAATGCAGCACAGAAAACTGACCCACCCTGATCAGATTCATAGAATCATACGAACATAAGAAATGCTAGGTGAAAAAACAGTCCATTTAGTTCGCTTTTCACCTTCCTGGTGGGTGCATGGACATGTGTCCCGAACTACCTCAGTAATATATCCCAGAATATTATTTCCTAAAAGAAAACTATCTAATCTGTGTTTGAAGGAATCAATATTCCCTGCTTTGCTCACTGAAATATTGTTTCCGTTTGACTCTTCAGGTGGACCTCTGACAGTGCAGCACTTCCCCAGCACCGCACTGGAGCGTCGGCCGAGAATAGGTGAGTTCAAAGTCCTAATGCAAGGGTTTGAACCCACAATCTTCTGACTCCGAGGCGAGAATGCGACTGACTGAACCAGGCTGGCACCACTCATTCCCCACAGTTCTTGTTTGCTCTCTGTGCCCAATTCTGCAGCTCGCTGACAATAAGCATTACAGATTTAGAATCCAGGTCTAGGGAAGTGACGAGTGAACCACATGCACTGCTTCTGGGGCTTTGGACCAAACCAACATGAACCTGCACTGAACTAAAGTAGTGTATACATTTTCCATCTGGCATCCATCCATTGAGACTGTAGATCACAAGCGTACAGTGCAGCAGATAAGGGGACCAAATTGTCTGTTACTGTCAGGATTTATTCCCACTGGCTTTTCCTGCCGCACATCAATTATAAAGTGTGCACTGTAAAGCCAGCCGGAGCCTGGATTTTTGGTTATCCGGGATTTAGCCTATAGCAGCGAGATAGTGGAACTAATTTCAGAGATGTGAGGATTACAGAACATCAACAGTGCATTCTTCCCCCCAAACTAATAAAGACCTGAGTTCTCAGATACTTAAAGCAGCCATGCATGAGATTAAAGGAAGCAACGGGGCAGTGGACATGTGTTGTATAGAACGCCGCATGGGACAGTGAGGTCCAAAAAGCAGCGCTCGCCAATGGGACTCAAATAGTTTTCTTCGCCCGAGCCTCTCTAGTTTTCTTGTGTGTGTGCGTGTGTGTCCGTGTGTGTGTGTAGACGATTCTGCAAGGATGAGATCAAAAGGGCCCAGGTGGCGTTCTTCATCCGAACGAACCTCTCGTGAGTTTCTGATCAGTATCCTAATCCTCAGGACCACGGATCAGAACTGGTTCAAAGTTACACAATTCGTGTTGGTATGGGAGAGGAGTTTGATGTTAGTCAAACGGAAACGGGCACAGTAAAATCTATGTCGGTCTGGCGAGGTGGCAGAGGCAGATGTTTCCGAGCTGGAATTTTTTTTGAGAAATGGACAGGAGTGGGATTTTGCTAAACTTTAACCTTTAACCTGCCTGATATATAAGAGCCTCATGCAGATAGCCAGTCATGAGGACTTAGATTGACGATCATTTAGGCACTGATGGAACTTGTCTAATTCTACAAAGTTAAACATTGATACGTCTTCAATCCTGAATTCATTACACGGTGAACAAACTCATAAAGCACATGCTCGCGGTCAGGGAAGGGCTTATAGAAAGAGGAAAAGTAAAACAAGGAAGGATTATTGTCAAATTCATTGAAAAATTACATTTACTGAGGCAGTTATTATATTGCAAACTGCTTCATCAAGTAAACGGATGTCCATAAACATGACAATGGACTAAAGGCAAACCCTTATTACATTTAAACCCAGGTAATAAGGGTGCATTTGTTACCAAGACTTTCAAATCGTGAGGACGGCTCAAAGTGCTTCACAGCATATACTGTACAGTGTAGCGACTGTGTATTTTCTAGGGAAAACATAGCAGACTGTTTGCGTACAGCAACGCCCCACAAACAGCCACATCTGGGAGGGTTGTCGGCTGGGACACCATTTCGAATAGCACCACAGGACCATTAACGTCCACCTAAACAAGCAACTCAATTTGAAAGTCTCGTCCGAAGAACAGCACCTCCATCAGAGTAATGGAGAGTCAACTGAGACTACATGAGTTTAAAGTCCTGACATGGGGGCTTTAACGCACAATCTTCTGACTCAGAGGCGACATTGCTACCGACTGTGCCAGGCTGACACATCAAGGGTTTTGCTGTCCCTGCTGGGAGGGAGGGAGGGAGGGATGGAGGGACGGACGGATGGACAGACGGACGGATGTTACCCAGGTTTCCAATTTAATTCCTTCCACATCACTTGCCAAGTTGATGTGAGCTTCTTCTGCAATGTCGATGCGTAGGAGTGAAGTGTCAGCCATTCCCTGTGGGCTTCCTTTAACTGCCGTGTAATATCTCTCCTGGCTCAGCTCTCTTTCTCCCTCTACAGTATCTCTGTCTGTGTAAAGTTCCACTTGCTGACATTCCCTTTTCTAGGTGTTGTTTTCTTTATTTTTTTAGATTTCACGACCCCCTTTAATCTTGCTTTTCGCCTTCAAAACAAATTGTCAGACACAACGCTTCACAGTAAATCCTGCGAAGCATTTTGAAGCATCCTCCCGACGTGAAAGGCAGTATATCGAATGCAAGGATAATTATTATTCTAAAATGACGTTCCGCCTGTTGCAATTTTACTTTCTTTTTATCTAATATCTGCCAATATTACCCCTCACCCCTCATCCCAGCCCACTCGTCCGTAATTAGATTTTGTGTATTATTTTCTGTCCAGCGTTACGGAGGTCTTTAATTGGCGTTTTATTTCTGAACATATTTCTTGATAGGAAATGTTAACTGTTGAATTAATTAAGAGCAAAGGTTCTTACTGCATCCCTGTCATGCGCTCTGGGACCACTATCCTCTGTGAGGATGGCTATAAAAATGCAAGTTGTTATTGTTGTTGTGCACATTCTCTGATTTTGGAAATGAAATAAGTGCATGTTTCTTATTAAGAAACATCGCAACTTAAATCCTTCCGCCCCTCAATAACTGCAGATTCATGTTTCTATAAAGGAGAGCGCACAATTTAATGTAAGTTATGCTTTCCATTCAACAGCTTTCTTTTATTCAGCTTTTCCTCTGACTTTCTTCGGTTCTGGAAGAGAGCTATTTGCAATAAGTTTGATGCAGGCATGAGAGATGGCTGGTGATCAAAAGAATTTAGTGAGCAGGAGATAGCGGGATGCAAAGAAGGTCAGAGAGGCAGAGAGGTAGAAGGGAGTAAGGAAGCAATAGAAATGATATTGTAGAGAGGTGTGTGACAGACACCAGGATGCAAATAAGAGCGAGCGAAGAGAGAGAAGTAGATTGAGAGAGAGAGAGAGAGAGAGCTTCAGAGCGTGCATCTATCTGACACTCAACCTGACACTCACTTGCAGACTGGCTGACATGTTCGCACTCCTGTACTCATGCAGATAGAAGAGCATTGATCCAGCAGCTAAAGGGAAGGGAGAGAGATTGAAGGGACAACAGTTCACCTTGCTAATGAATCCTGGTGATTTACACGCCTGACTGCAACCCCCAGCTCAGGTGCAAACCTTTAACTGTCCAGCGCTTTGGGACGTCCTTCCAATTTAGTCACTTAATCCACGATTGAATCCATGTTTGTGGGACACTGCTGTGCGCAATTGGCTGCTGCGTTTCGCCCACAAAATAAAGTACTATAATTGACCATATATTTGTGGGTGAAACGCGGCAGCCAATTGCGCACAGCAGCGTCCCACAAACAGTCGTGGATTGAAAATGACCAATTAATTATTTTTTTTTGTTTTGGAGGGATTATTATTAGGCGTGTGGAGTAAGGAAACTTGCCCAAGGTTTTGCCCTGCCTGGAATTGAACCCAGATGTCTCGCTTGCAAAGCGAGTGCTCTAACCACTGAGCTACAGGATTCCACAGACAGTCAATTTACTTTACAGTATATTCTGTGAAGCACTTTGAGGCATCTAGAAGGCATGATAAGGCACTAAATCAAACACAAGGAATATTTTTATAATATAAATGTCGATTTGTTGGTGCCATTGTTGATAATGAGGTGGGACATTCTTCTGTTGACTGATTAATCACATGTTTGCAGCTTGGAGCCAATCGCACAATTCTGTCCATTGGATCTTCTGAATACCCTCCTCAGTGGTGACAGGCGAGGCAGCGGATTAGTCTGGGATGGGAATCTGGTGGTCGAATCTTCTGCTGATCAGAATTACAATGTACCTCATGGCCACTTGATCTCATAATTCCAGTACACCCACCTACCCACCCTCCAGCATAGATTTCCTTCTTTAAATGCCTCTTGAAAACCTACCTCTTTGACCAAATCTACAGTCGTCCCCAAATAATAATAATCCTTGCATTTGATATAATAATAATAATCCTTGCATTTGATATAGCATCTTTTCACGTCTTCGAGACGTCTCAAAGTGCTTCACAGGATAGACTGTCAAGTGAATTAACTATATGCTCAGTGGGCGAATCGCGGCAGCCAATTGCCAACAGTCGTGGATTAAATGACCAAATCATTTTTTTAAGGGATTATTATCCCGGAAAAGCCATCCGCCAATCGACTAACAACCGGATTCCTACTTACTGCTAGGTATTCTCCCCCTCTCCACAACCCTGCCTGCTTGGTGTCTAGCATTGTCTGTGTAATGTGTTTCATAAAAGGCGCTGTATAAATGCAAGCAGCCTCTGTGTAGTCTTACAATGGAACTTTTGGTGCCAGAGTTTTTCTATTGGAAACTTGGCAACTGAGAGCATTGCAGTGTCACCAGCCAGAGCCCCATTATCTCTGATTCATTTCTGCACCTGAGGTTTCTGTTGTGTATTGCCGGCGACAGCTTTGTTCTTCTCTCGCTCGGACTCTCAAGTCCGGGGAGGTGAGAAACAGCCTTGAACAACCCTCAGGACCCTCTGATTACTGCAGTTTCACAGGCATGTTCAGCCTCAAAAGGAAGAGTGGGAACAATCAAAGGACTCTGAGAAATGGTGGTGGGGGGACAATCTGGGTCGAGGGTAGCTGTCAATGAGCCTGTCACAGTATTGACAAGACACTTCCTTCCTGGGCAAACCTTTAGTGCCAGATACTTCATGAATTATTTTTTCACACACGCACTGGAAACTTCCAAATGTAAAAAGTTCTTGTGGCTGGCTTTCCTTTTCTAGTCAGCTGTTTTCAGCTCTTTAACCCCGTGAGGATATTTGAAAGATAAAGGGAGTTTTATCCCGGCGTCCTGACCAACAAAACTAAATCTACAGAATTAAACCTCGCTGTGCCACAAGGTTGTGGGTTCAAGCCCCACCCCCCCCACGTCAGGACTCGCAATTTAGGCCAACCCTCCAATGCACTCCACTTCAGGTGAGACGTTACACCACTTATGTCTGTTCAGGTAGATGTTAAAGATCCCACGGTGCTATTTGAAAAGGAGAAGCGAGTTTCTCTGAGTATCGTGGCTAACAATCTCACTTGATAAAATTAGTGGCTATTTGTGGGATGTTGCTGCACACAATTTGGCTGTCCACCTACAAGATGCACAGTCACTATATTTCACAGTAAAATCTTGTGAAATGTTCTGAGGTGCATTCCCGACATGAAAAGTGCTGTATCAAATGCAAGAATCATAGTTATTATAGGCTGTTTGCAAATTATATCCACAACCTTTCATAAGGCGCTTGTTCAATTTCTGATCAGATGCCTTGTAAGCATTTCCCAATGTAATCTACGAGACAGTAATTCCATTCAGTAGGAAAACTGAAAGAAATCCCTAAAAAGGAATCTTGAATCGCGCTTTACATCCACTCCTGAAGTGTACTTTGTGGAAGCTGTTCCATAAAATGCATTAAACAAGTTAAGCAACTTGTGATGATCATTGTAACTTTAAAAATCAATTCATCATGCTTCCATAAGTCTGGTTTATTCATTTATGTTCGGCGTATATGAATGATGCGTTTAAAGGCGCGGACGTGGATGCAAATACAGAGCGACAGCAGAAAATTGCCTCAGTAAAAATTAAATTAAAAATGAGCGTTTTATTAGTTGGAAGTCAGAGCTGCAGATTTACTTCAAAGTTGTTTAGCTCCTCTCATGAATCAAACTCCATCAGCAGTTTAGAATGTTTTTCCTTCCCACCCGGATCTTTATTTATTCACCCACAAAAACACTGTACTGTACAGTAAAATCCTGGCAGACGTCCTCCCAATGTGAAAGGAGGCTTATCAAGTGGAAGGATTTAAAAAAATTATTATTATTATGCTATTACGGTTTAAATCACTGTAATTTCCAAATGGTTTTCAGTGATGTGGGTCCCAGACAATTAGCACTAACACTTCACATATGAGTGGATGTTACTTTTCTTAACATATTTGAGCTTCCTAAAATAGCTACTTTTTGCAGGAGGTGGATATTTTGTTCACCAGGTATTCTGTCAAGCCAGCTTTGAATAATCATATTAACTGTCCCAGTGCACCAGTGATTATAAGAACTCTATTTTACATTGCCACATACATCCGGATTCAATTTTTAGATCTATATATTTCCTGATTTCGTCTTATTTCCTATTATTATTGTCATTGTGGAGTCCTGTAGCTCAGTGGTTAGAGCACTCGCCTCGCAAGCGAGAGGACCTGGTTTTTGTTTCCTGGGCACAGTAAAATGTTAGGCAAGTTTTCTTACCCCACACGCCTCTGTTTACCTAACAGTAAGTAAAAACCCGGCTGTTAGTCGATTGGCGGATCACTTTTCCGGGTGTAATAATCCCTTAAAAAAAATACTAATTTGATCGCTCAACTCACGACTGTTTGTGGGACACTGCTGTGCGCAATTGGCTGCCACATTTCACCCCACAAAATATACAGTCAATTCACTTTACAGTGCATTCTGTGAAGCGCTTTGAGATGTTACGAAGACATGATCAGGCGCTATATCAAATGCAAGGATGATTATTATTATTTATTTCCTTGGCAAGTTTCTCCTTGTCTGTTCGCCCCTGAAGATATTTTGGCTTTATTTTACCTTCCAGCTGCTGGCTGGAGAGAGGTAAATAAGATTCACAAGTTCCTCTGATGGAGGGATAAGCCTCATTGTCTTTGCTGGTCAGTGTGGGTGCTGTGTTGGTACAGATGTGTGAGTTATGTTAAAGAGTGTTACTCCTGTACCAGGAAAGGTCACACATCCTCAGGCCATCCATCGTTGAACCAGTTGGCCCGTGTGTTGGAGTTAACCCTTCAAAGAATGAGGAGCAGTCACTGACCTTTGTGTAACGTTTTGTACGGAGAGAACCAGTGTAATAATAGAGGGGGAAATGCTGTACTGCAGTCTTAAAATGACTTAAAAGTTCCTGCGGCACAGTGGGAAATCTTTTACTGTCGCTCTTTTAACACTGCCACTGGCTAGATTTATTTAACGGCTCGCAATACAAACCCTTTGTCCTGACCGACACTATTCCAGGTAAATTGGTCATTCATGGATTGTCATTACTTCTCGAGCATCTACCAGTAAACCTCTGGAAACCCGCTCCCTCAGTCCCTCTGCCTTGCCCCTTCTTTGCCCTTCTTCAGATCACACCTGAAGACGTTCCCCTTCGACTGTGTTTATGGCTCGTTGTCAAACTTCACCATTGTTCAGTGCTCCGTACGCTATCCTGCGTGAAGGGCACTGTATGAATCGAAGTTTTTGTTTAAAAATCCAATCGAGCTACATCTGTGGACGCCTGCCTAGGGGGAGGGTGCGAGGAAGGGTGGGGGGAGAAGGGTGAGGGGGAGTGGGGGCTATGAGATAGGTGCTGAAAAGGCAACGTAGTTCTTTACAATCGGCAGCTTGAAAAACGGATTGAAAATTTTCCCGTTGATCTCCTCGAGGAAAGCGCTGTGAAAACTGACGTCAAAGCGCGCGGCACTCAGAGGGTTAACGGCAAATTGCTTGAACGTGGCAACGAGCTGCCGCATTAGGTCCATTTCTGTGTGAGCAAAGGGACTCTCATCAAAGAACAAAGCCCCGTGTTGTATATCTGCACAGTTCTGTCTGTGTGTTTGTTGGCAGACCCTTACCCGCAGCTTAAACACCCGTACACTTCAGCTGTCGCGTTTTGTTTAAGGCCTCTGCTGACTGGCGAGGGGGAGACTCTGCCCAATGCTTGGCAGCAAACCTGCATTGCCAGCAGCAGAGAGAGCACTGACTCAATAATTCATAAAATAAATAAGTGGGCGCCTCGCACAGTCAGAGGGTTCCTCCTGGGCTTGCGTAGAGTCGGTTTCTCTCCTCCTCCTCCTCACCTCGAGAGGCAGAGATGCAGTGAGAGAGGAGCAGATACGTGCAGAGGAGCGTGACGATTGTATGTTTTTGTGGGCGAGCGCGGCAGCCAATCTGTCAACACAGCGATATCCCACAGGCAGCCGTGAAGCCGAGTGATTGGTTTCAGTAATAATAATCCTTGCATTCGATTCAGCGCCTGATCTCGTCATTCAAACGTCTCAAAGTGTTTCACGGGATGTACCTTAAAGTGGATAGACTGTGTATTTTGTGGGCGAAACGCAGCAGTCAGTCGTGCACACAGCAATATCCCACAAATAGCCATAGGGTGAGTGACCAATTTTATTTGGGAGATTTTCAGCCAGGACAGCGGGAGAGAGAAACTCTCTTCTCTTTTTGAATAGTGCCACAGGATCTTTAACATCCACCTGAACAGGCAGTTGGGACATCGGTTTACCGTCTCATCCAAAGGACGACACCTCTGACAATGTGGGTGGATTTTGAAGTGATTTTTTTTGCTCTAAACCATGCGAGAAACGTTATTTTCGGGGGGAAATACACAAGCAGCAGTATGGCTGAGATTACTGGCACCGTTCAGAGCGGGCTAGTGGTGTAAAGTTTAATATTAATAACGCATCGAGAAAAAAAAAACTGTTGGAAACAAATCTTCCAGTGTAAATATTATTCAATCAGTAATGGTCATTCCAGTGATTTTTTTTATATATCGCAAATACCAGAGGACTGAAATATTATTGTTGAAGAGTCCAGTGTGTGAGTCATTCACTGCTAGCCACAGGAATTTTAGCAGCTTTGGGAACTAAGGGAAATGCTAACAATTTTTATAATAATTTCTCGGGCTCAGCTGCGATACGTGCCGAGAGTGCCATAAGAGGGAGAGTAAAATGCGACATCACGGAACAGACTTGCTGCTTGTCGCATGCCTTAATCGACTGTCATGTGAAACATTCCATTTTTTTTTCTATCCGTTTCTAAAGGTGAGTGCCGATGTCTGTGGAGCGCCGTTGTGAAAGAACCCACGTTATTATTAATAATAACTTTTTTTTATTATTCATAACAATCATCGGTAATAAGAATCCTTGGATTTTTTTTCGCATCAGGAGGATGTCGCAAAGCGCTCTGCGGGAATCTGGGCATTTTGTAGATGAATGCGGTAGCTGATTTGCGGACGTCAATGTCCCATTAACAGCCATGGAATGTACAAACACCGCACTTTGCTGTAAATCCTGTGAAGCGCATTAAGACATTCTCCCAACATGGTAACGCAATATATCAAATGCAGTGATTATCATTATTATTATGAGTGAATGACCCAGTTTTATTTGAGGGATTGTTGGCCAAACTATCTTTTCTTTTCTTATCGCCCCATGGGATCTTTAACATCCACCTAAAGAGCCACAGATGTGGACTTTGGTTTAATGCCTCCACCAATAGATGGTACCTCCAGCAATGCAACGCTCCCCCATCACTGCGTTAGGGTATCAACCTGGACTGTGTGAGCTTAAAGTCCCAGTGTGAGACTCGAACCTCTACCCCGTGACTCAGAGGCGAGAGTGCTACCGGCTGAACCAGGCTGACACCTTGATAGAAAACATTTGCTTATAATATGTATTTATATACATAAAAAGTTCTTAAATTATTGAAAGGTTCAATAACTCTTTGATTAAGTGCCTGCAGATGTTGAGACGGGCTGCACAGTCCAATGCAAATATTATCTGAGTTGAGCCAGATGTTTTTCATTTGCTGTACACAAACCTGCGTGAATCTGTATGGCTCTCTTGTTGAGCTGCTGCCCCTCTTAGAACAAGATAGAAACTGTGGTTCATTTCCCCCATCAATGGCAATCCTTTCATTTCCAACCAATTTTAATGAGCGGACGGCGTACAATGCGGCTAAAGAAATGCTCCCACTTTCACCCTGATGCAAACTGACAGTCCTGGCAGATGCTCCAGTGCAGTGCTGGGGGAGCACTGGGAGCACTGCATTGTCAGAGGTGCCGTCCTTCAGATAAGATGTCAAACCGAGGTCCAATCCAGATGTCGAGGTGTTCCAAAGCGCTTCACAGAACATACTGTAAAGTGAATTGTCTGTGTATTTTGTGGGCGAAACGCGGCAGCCAATTGCGCACAGCAGCATCCCACAAACAGTCAACCAATAGAAAATAAAACCGACAACAGCATTGCCTTATAATAATAATAATAATCCTTGCATTTGATATAGCGCTTTTCATGTCTTCTAGACGTCTCAAAACGCTTCACAGAATATACTGTAAAGTGAATTGACTGTATATTTGTGGGCGAACGCGGCAGCCAATTGCACACAGCAATGTCCCACAAACAGTCGTGGATTGAAAATGACCAATTTATTATTGTTTTGTTTTGGAGGGATTATTATCAGGCGTTGGAGTAAGGAAACTTGCCCAAGGTTTCGCCCTCTGCCGGGAATTGAACTCAGGTCTCTCGCTTGCAAAGCGAGTGCTCTAACCACTGAGCTACAGGACTCCTTGGGATAATGCCAGGGGGAGCAGAGCCGGGAAGTTAACTCAGACACACTTGACAGATCGATTATTCTCGACTGCAACAGTGTCTGCTGCTGCTGTGTAAAATCACCTGCGCAGAAAGCATTCAATGCGGTTTCTCCGATGTGCACCTCGGCTCACTAACTCGGTCACATTCAACCCAACCCATCCGAGGCAGTAACCCTATCCTTGCAAATGCGATTGTTAACCACCTAATACCATATCCTGCTGTGCAATGTGCAATGTTTGTTTTGCCCACACATGTCATCTGCATTTTCCAAACTGTTGTAACAATAATACCCCACCTGAAGGGTGCTACATAAATGCAAGTTGTTGTTCATCATTACAATTGATACAGTCCCTTTCATGTCAGGAGGATGTCTCAATGCACTTAATATAATATATTGTGAAGTGTAGTGACTGTGCGTTTTGTAGGAGTCAGTCAATTGGCTAGCAGCAACAGCCCAAAACAACTATCAAATGAACGATGGCACCTCTAACAATGCAGCCCATCGACCTCTACCTCCCCCACCCCCTCCCAATCCACCCCCATCCTTGCCTTGCAACACTGCATTGGCTGGCAGCTTAGACTGTTTAAGTTCAAAGTCCTGATATGGGTCTTGAATCCACAATCTTCTGATTCAGGGATGAGCGTGCTGCCAACTGAGCCAGACTGACACCTGATCTTAGAAGATAAGATGAGATGGAATTTCAAACCTAGCGCTTTATCAATCCGATTCTGTTATAAGTAAACTGCCCCTCTCATCATGAGTGACTTTTGCTCAACTATTTTTTTTCACTTGCCTAGACTGCATCTGGCAAGCAGTTGATGGTACATACAGTGTACATATATTATGTCGCTCTGTCTCAGTTGATAACACTCTTATCTCAGAATCAGAAGATTGAGGGTTCGAGCACCATGTCGGGACTTTGACCTTGTATGGTCAAGGCTGACACTCCAATATAGAACTGGGGAGTGCTGGATTTTTCTTTGGGTATGTTAAAGCAAGGTGCTGTTCAAGTGGATGTTAAACATCCCATGTTAAACATCCCATGGCACTATTCAAAACGAGAAGAGAGTTTCTCCCAGTGTCCTGGCCAACAATCTCGTTCAAATAAAATTGTTCACTCACTTCACAACTGTTTGTGGGACATTTGCTGTTTGCAAATTGGCTGCCGTGTTTGCCTGCAAAACACACACTTTACTTTCGAAATCTTTTTTATTTTGAATGTAATCTTTCGTGGATAATAAGAGGCAGCAAATATACTTACCAGGGAATCTTTTTTTAGCCATGTCTAATTTGCGGCACTTCAAAACATATTTCTTCTGAATTGTCATTATTGGATTTTCAAAGGAATGGAAATACGCTGAAGAATGCACCGCGCATTTCTTAATAAGAAATAGAAATGACACACAGTATTTCTTGGTAAGGCATCTGTAAAGGAATACCGCAAATTAGGTTCCATTTTTAGAAAAAAAAACTTGCATTTGTATCACACTGAAACATCTCAAAGTCCTTCACAGTGAATTACTGTCAAATCTGTTGACTTTTTATAGGCTATTTTAGTGATGTTTCAGTACAAAGAGTGAAATGATCATGAAAATCTAATATTATACTATTTAATTCCCTCTAATGCCATTTCCTGCTTACCCCCAGCAGTTAATTACTTTAATGAGCCTGTCAAAATCTAAAGTATTTGTTCATCTCTGACATTGACACCAGCATTTTACCCTGCTTGTTGAAATTGACAAGGTCTATTCTCCATTGACTTCAATGGCAAAGGAAGACATTATATTAGTAGGTTTAGGGGCTTATTCAAGAGAAAAACTTGAGTGAAATTGGTTATAACCTGCAGCCACGGTAGAGTTTCAGCCTGGCTCAATGAGTAGCGAATCTTGCTTCCGAGTCACAAGGTTGTGTGTTCAAGCCCCATGTCGGGACTTCGAGCTCACCTTATTCTGATAAAATTGATAATTTCTTTCATGGCTGTCAGTAATTAAGTTGCCCCGTTCACCTATAAAATACACAGTCACTCCATTTCACAGTAACTCCTGTGAAGCGTTTTGAGACATCCTCCCGAGCTGAAAGGCACTGTTAGGTGCAAGGGTTATTCTTCTTATTAATTAACATTGGTGATAATTAACGCCACACAGAGCCCTATTTTGACCGCAGCTAGGGAGACCTGGAGAAACACAAGCACTTTGTGATAGAGATTCCATTTTTTCTCATCTCTCTTAAACATGTAATTAGATATTTAATGGAGAGAAAATACTACAAATATTCCAGAAAACCGCAAACTTTTGTTGGTTTATTTTATGAAAGGGAGCGCCAGTGGCTGTTTTATGCTGAAGTAAGGTATAATGGGCTCGAATAGCATAAGGCAAGAGCCATATATTTTAATGGCTTTAAGTCATATTTAACAAAGGACTTGAAGCTAAGCCCTTGGATTATTGACTGGAAAGATTAATACATATTTCAGAGAAGAAAAAAATCAGTTT
This sequence comes from Callorhinchus milii, assembly GCF_018977255.1. NCBI lineage: Eukaryota > Metazoa > Chordata > Chondrichthyes > Chimaeriformes > Callorhinchidae > Callorhinchus > Callorhinchus milii. Next base: position 4,060,755 of record NW_024704752.1, on the reverse strand, counting down.
TCTTTTCAGGCAGTATATTTCAGGATATTGACAGGACTTTTGAAGTTTATGGAACTGATCTGTTTTAAATTTAGTTTTATTGATTGCCTGGGAATGCTAGGCACTTGTTCTTGTGTCGAGATGGAGTCAGTCTCTGTCAGCCAGCTCGCTGGAAATCCACAGTTTACTGGCCATTTATTAGATTTGCCTTGAAGATATGTAGAAGCGGCACTGGCAGCAGGGATAATAATTACAATTTGTGTTGATGCTTTTTTATTATTTTCTGTCTTGACAAAAACAAAGTAGTAAGCGAACGAGATCGAGCTCAGGAGAAAGTTACAGCTAAAGCACAAAACCATTGCTAGCAAAGGCTGGAGAGGAAGTGATGAGTTGTAGAGAGAGGAGTGTAGTACAGACACCCTACAGACTGTAGGTCTGTGCCCGCAGAGAGTTTGTGTGTGTATATTGTGTGTATGTGCGTATTTGTTGTGTCTGTATGTGCAAGTATTACCCCACAAAATATACACTCAATTCACTTTACAGTATATTCTGTGAAGCGCTTTGTGACGTTTCAAAGACGTGATGAGGCGCTATATCAAATGCAAGGACTATTATTATTATTGTCTGTGCCCATGTATTATGTGCCTGTATTATATGTGTGTTATGTGTGTGTATTATATGTGTGTATTATTATCTGTGTGTGTGCGTGTGCGCGTTTGAGGGAGAGGGGAAAGACAGGTGTAATACAAAGCAAAGAGTTGAGTTACTAACAGTAGAAAGCCGAGTGTCCATTGTGACAACAAGTAAACAGCAGTAAAGTTTGATTTGGGGTTTCAAATAAGGACGTAAGCAGTTAGCTCCTGATCCCAGGCTCCGATAAACTTAGTTTGGTGCCAATCCGATCAAACATGCAGCAAGCAAGGGCTGTGTTTGCTTATCTGCACTTTGCAGTAGCAGTAAGAAAAGGTTGGTCATTCATCCGTTCCAGAGTGCGAGCGAGAGAGAGCAGACAGAGATTGAGAAGTAAATCAGCAAAGAGTCTAAAATGCTGGCTGGACGGAGAGACGGACAGTTAAAGTTGAGATCAAACCACTGGAGAATTAACTCAAATGTTTGCTGAGGAAGTTGTGCCAAAAGCTACATTAAACACGCGGGCTGACACAGAGCAGAGTTTGTTGTGTGAGTTGCACTAATGTGCTGGAGATGTGATGCAGGCTCAGTCATTTTAACCAGCACCAGAAACCTTGGTAACTTCGATCATGTCTGCTCTCACCAGCACAAGTCCAATCCTCTGGGAGCCGAGCTCCTCTGTTGACTCATTTCAAAACCACAGTAAAAATATTTGCCTGTTTGTTGTTTTTTTTTGTCAAGGTGATCTTCAATACATTACACTTTCCCCTTTGCTATGATCTGCTCGCCAGGTTTACTTCTGCCGCTATGGCTAAGGCCTGAATGCGCAGCTTTGTTGCACTTGGCAAACAATGACAAGGAGCTGAAACAAGTTGATTCCCTCTTATGACCGCCAATATAGGCTCCAATAATCGGGTCCTGCTCCCTTAGAAACTTCCAGTGTGTTTGCCCCTATCACTAGTGAGAAGGGTTGTAAGTTCGAGCCCCACTCAGGACTTTGGGTCACAACCTGATGACTTCTGCAAGAGAGAGAGAGAGAGAGGAGGGGGGGGGGAAGAAGTAGTGGGGGAGAAAGGAGGGAAGGAGAGGAGTGAGGAGGGGATGGGGGAGGGGGAGAGAGGAAGGGGGAAGAGATTTGGGAGGGAGAGAGGAGGGGGTACTGCATTGTCAGAGATGCCGTCATATGGATGAGACAAATATCCTATGGCATGATGCAAAAAGAAAATAATAATCATAATAATAATCGATGCATTTGATATAGCACCTCATCACATCTTCGAGACGTCTCAAGGCGCTTCACAGGATATGCTGTAAAGTGAATTGACTATAGTTTGTGGGCGAAACAAGGGAGTTTCTCCAAGTGCCCACTCACTCGCTCGCTCACTCTTTATCTATCTATCTTTATCCTTTTTTTCTTGATTTTTTTTCTCTGTTGCTCTCTTTCTACCTCCATAACTCTCTCGCTCTCTTTCTTCTTTATTTATTCCCTCTCTTCCGAGCCCCCAACCACTTCCCCCATTAGAATGAAAGTGATGGAGTCTATGATAAAAACGATGGTCACTTTTGATAGAGTTATTATTGCATGGTTTCAACGTCTCGAAGCTCCTAATCGGGTTTCGCTGTGAAGCACAGTGACTGTGCAGCTGGCAGTTAAGATGACCAAACTTGAGTGGGAGCCTGACATTTCAGAGTAAAGAACAAAACAATCCCTGCATATCGGAAAGATCAGAACTGTTGTTTCTATCAGAGATGATAATCACATACATCCAAACCAAAACAGTCACTCATACCCAGTGGGCCAGCTATCACGAGGCCTGCAGATGAACAGGCAACAAAACAATCTAATAGAAATCTGCCAGAAATCTCATAAGAGGTCAACGTAACATTCAAACACTATTCCCTTTCTCCTGGTTCATCCGGGCTGCGGTTCAAGTCTCTCTCCCGTCTTCTCAGCGAGATTCCCAGAACCTTCCATCTGTGAAAGTTAATTACGAAATCTCTTTATGAATTCCATCTGACTGATTTCATGCCTTTTTTGTGGTTGAAAAACAGACCCCGAGTATAAAGTTGTGTTTAAATTGTTGAATTAGTGAGCTCTGGCCATTCAGGGCTGGGAAAGCGTGCAGTGCTGTTTGATTGTGATGTTAATCCGGCTTTGATACAGGAGTTTTCTGTTATAAATATATAATATAATGAGATATATACACATATATACAGTGCAGTGTATGTATATAAACCCACATGTCTCAAGGAAGGTTGTTGAACTAGTTCCAAGTTGATGTGCTTGGCAACAGAATATCACCAATCCACCCTCCGTGGAGGTCTCTAGCATAGATATAACATACATACCGGCAGGACTTGGAGGGGCAGACTGTAGCCACTGGGGACCAGGATTCTTCCCACTTGGTTCCCGTTAGCCCTAACGGGTGAGGTTATTCTAGCTGGACAAGCAGCAGGAAAGCTTATCAAACGAAAAAACAGCCACAAAGTAGATATTCGGTTTACTTGGGCTATTTTGGATCTGGACGTTTGAGGCAAACTTTAAATATGAATTGTTCTTGAAGCTGAGCAACACTTTGAAAACCACAAGACAGACAGCATTGATGATTTGTCCTGAAGTCTAATGGCGTTAATATCTCAATCTGACTGAAATGTAGGGTGTTGGCTTTGTAGCGTCTCATACAAGCTGTGCTCTCGGGAATGAGACGCAGTGCTGTTGAGTTTGTGGGTTAACATAGGGAGGGGAGGAACGAAGGATTAGAAGCTCAGGCCTGAACTCTCAGCTTTTGGCACAGGCTGGGAATGTTCGGCAAAGCAGCTGTGTCGTGTGACTGCTGAGAGTTCAGAAACGTGTCAGCAACTTGGAAAACATTGCACTGAAACCACGTGAAACACTTCAAAACGTTTCTCTGCTTTCAGGAGGTTTGGTGTGCGAGTTTTCAACGCACTTTCATGTTGGGAGGACGTCCCAAGGCGCTGAAACAGTTAGTGTTTCAGAAGGGGACTATATAAATGCAAGTTGTTGTTGATGTTGTTGTTGTTGTCTTCGCTCTCCCCACACACAGCTCGGGTGCCCCTCAACTACCATTGTTAAACGCTGTATATTTTTTATACATCCACTTTGCAGTATATTCTGCGAATCTTTTTTGAGACGTCTCAATGATGTGATGGGATGCTATATCAAATGCAAGGAATGTCATCATTATTGTTATTAAATGCTTTGAGAAGTCCTTCCGATGTGAAAGGCACTCTATTATGAATTAAATTGTATTGTACTTTCTCATCCCGCCTGTTTTATTTTCTTTCTCTCTTCTCTCCCCCTCCTCTTCTCTCCTATTTTCTCCCCTCCCTGGGATCTATAAAAGATTTCACTGACACAAATCCACACCTTTAGGTCAGGAGAGAGGAGGGTGAATATAAACAACTTTGTTCTGATTATAGCACTTGTGAACCATGCTGAATTCATTTAACTTCAGTTAATGAAAAATATATATGTTGTCGTAAAAATTTCCTCAGGAAGGGAAAAATACTCATAAAGTTCATTGCTGACGGATTACATCTATGTGCATTCCTGTTAATAATGTTGGTATTGCGCCACTCCATTCCGTAGAATGACTTTCCAAGTCCCTCCTGTGAAATTCTACAAGGACATTGACTTTCTTTGATATTTCAAACCATGATTGCCATATAAATAATATTACATTTCGTCCTTTTCATCTGTGTTTTTTGTAACGTTTCATAATTGATATCTAACTGAATTTCACTGAATGGACCCTGACCTGTTCACCCATAGGGTTATAAAAGTTGTAATTTCGGAAGGTTATTACCTCAATGACTAAGTAATTGTTGGCATTGCTGCTTTCTCTAATAGGACAATCTTTGAATCTTGGAATAAAGCGAGTTCCTTTGACTGCAATACAATGATAATGGACAAGGCTTCCGTTCAGCTTGGCATCTTCATCTTGATAATTATCAGTTCCCAGCACTTGCTCCTCTCTGGAAATAAAGGATACAGAGAGGTTTGAAGTGGAAGTGGACTTTGCAGGATCAAATAGGGGTCAAGGGATAAGAGCTTTAATGGTGAAAGCAAACACCAGAAATGAACGAGGTAATCAATGTGTCCAAAAAAAGTGGCAATCACAGGCCAAGCACAATTAGTCTTATTGTCCTGCAGAGCCTGAGGCCAGAGCTCCTGTGCTCTCTGTGCACAAAGGCCGTATCAGGAAGGCAGGTAACGTACCCTCTCATGATGATAATGAGAGTAAGAATCCTTGCATTTGGTACAGTGCCTGATCACATCAGAAAAACGTCTCAAAGCGCTTCACAGGACTTGCTGTGATATGGATTGACTGTGTATTTGAAGGCAAAGCAGTAGCACAATTGCGCACAGCAATGTCCCACCAATTTTATTTTGGAGATTGTTGGCCTGGAACACTGATGATGGGGCAGATAGGTGGAACAACAACAACTTGCACTTAGAAAGCGCCCCTCACACAGGGCAGCATCCCAGAGCGCTTCACAGTGGCAGAACATGTCGCCAAGATGGGGGCAGGTGACCGTAGGCCCAGTAGAAGAGGAAGGTCTTCAAGCGCGACCTGATGATGGGGAAGGAAGGGACCAGTTGGAGGGATAGAGGAAGTGTGTTCCAAAGTTTCACGAAGACATGAAGCAGGCCAGAGTTAGCTGAGGGAAGGGAGCAGCCTAGTCAGTAGGGATATGGGAGGCAGGGATGGGGGCAGGCCATGGAGGGATTGGAAGGTTGAGGATGATGATCTTGCAGTGTTTGTAGCATTTAATTTGTTTTCTCGGGATTTCGGTTTGAGATGGGCTCAGAGGGAATAATTAACAGCGACCGGTCAGATGCCTAATCATTAAACATTCCTGAGGCATTGCTAATGCCATCATGAAAAGGCCGTTAATTAATTTCAGGTGAAAAATAAAAGCCCCAAATTCATTTACAACTGTCTCTATTTGGTCAAAGAAGGAAATAAAAAGGTCAAGACTAAGACAAACTCTTACCAGTCAACAGACATAAACCCTGCTGTCTGTGATTGTCCTTGAGACCAAAGGTCACCTTTTATACACCTTTATAAACTCGTCATAAAATAGCATTACTTTTCTTGAATGCCATATGCTTGTTTACGTCAATAATAGCCAATGTGGCCTTTATCTCGGGCTTTATTTATTTGCTTGAAAACCAAGGCCTCAGCAGAATTTTCTAATGAAAGGAAGCGAAGGGTATGATTCTCTGAGATAAAGACTCCCATTGCACTGTTCGAAAAGAGAAGGAAGTTTCTCCTCAGTGTCCTAGCCAACAAACCCAGTAAAATTGGTCATTCGCTTCCGAGTACAGACGTGCAGAGAAAAAAGGAGGAACTGAAAGGCTTCCTCTTTAAAAGACCCAATGGCCTTCTTCTATGCTGTAAATATCTGTGGTTCATGGCTGTTTGTGGGATGTTGCTGTGGGTGTTTAATGTCTCATCCAAAAGATGCCATCTCCAAGTGTCAGCCTAGACTGTGAGCTCAAAGACCTGCCATTGGGCTTGAACTCACAACCTTCTGATTCAACTTGCTGCCCACTGAGCCAGGCTGACAACCGTAGAGCTCTTTGCTCTTCTGTGAAATCCATGCAATTTTGTTTTGTTATGAGCAACGGAGGAAGAAGATTTCTATAATCAGTTTCACCCGTCAAAAAGAATGCTTCAAGCCACAAATCTTCATATTTCTTGCTGGTCGAAAGGGTTGGGTACAATTTGCACCTCTATCAAATGATCAAAATCCAACATTGTGTTAAATATACGAACTGCAACATTTGTATAGGGATCTGAGAAAATTCTAAGGGAGAGATTTACGATGGTAAGAATTGAGGCAGAGTAGAAACACATTGAGACCTGGTTTGGGCTACGTGAAGCAACGATGCAGAGCTTGGGGTGGTGGAGCAATGCGGAATGGGGAGCTGGATTCGTTCAGTCTTCCCTCCTCCTAACGCTCACCCTTGGAACTTAACAGAGCACTGCATTAAACAACGCCTGCAAATACACAGTCACTACACCTCACTGTACAATTCCTCGGAAGCACTCTGAGACATCTCGACGGTGGGACAAGGTATCAAATGCAAAGACAATTTCTTTAAAGCAGTTCTAATCATTAAGGTCTGTTACAGAAAATATCCAGTTCAATTCTGCTTTCAATGTGGAAGTTGTTCTTTCATGACTCTTCTCTCCTATTTTCTCCCCACCCCCCACCCCCCCCAACCTCCGGCTCATCAACCGGCTCGAAAACTAAGACTCAGTTTACATAACCAATCCTCCAGGTGAACGGGTCGTTCATTTCACGGCTGTTTGGGGGACTTTGCCGCGTGCAAATGGGCTGCCTGCAAGACGCACAATAATTACCCTGTGAAGCTATCTGAGACGTTTCGACATTAGAGGTGCTGCGTTAAACGCAAGGATCATTATGTATTACTGTAACAACAAGTCTACGTTTCCAGGACAATCTGAAAGCAAGTGCAGTCGTGCTCTGAAATTGAACAGCATTGTGTTCAGGAATATTTTAATAATCAACTTTAACTGTTGGTTTCCAGCCAGGAAAATGAAACGCTGTGTTAGTCCCAGCGTTCCAAAGAGTGCGCGGAACTATTTTTAATAGACTTGTGCGCTTTTACAACTGGTCCCTTGGGTCGTCTCTCCACTGTATTGCAGATCATCAACTTGTTTTTTCATCATGTACCACCTAGGAGAATGACACTTAATAAAATTAAAGTCTTGGATTCTGTCCAGGAAATGAGATGAAAGAATACTTTTCACAGAATGTTCTTGCGGGTAGGATTCCTCCAGTTAACTGGAATTAAAAATTGGATCCTCGAGCTATCTAAGGAAGGAGCAAGACTCCAGTCTTCATGGAATATAATGATGTATAATAATCTGTACATTTGATATGTTGGCCAGACATCCCAAAGCATTTCACGGGTTTTTACTGAAAAGTGTAGTGACTATGTATATTTTTAGGCAGCCAATTTGCACACAGCAATAACCCACAAACAGCCATGATGTGAATGATCAATTCTATCTGAGGGCAAACTGTCTTCTCTTTTCAAAATAGTGCCAGAAGATCTTCAACGTCCACCCAAACGGGGAAACAAGGCCACGGTTTAACAGCACCCTAGACTGTGAGAGTCCCTTGTCCCGACGTGGGTCTTAAACCCACAACCTTCTAACTTCGAGGTGAGATTGCTACCGAGTCTAACACCCAGCCTCATAATGTTGAAACATCTCGCAGATATTGCTGTCAAGTGTAGTGACTAGATTCTGAAAGCGAACTTTAATTCAGTTGCAGATGCAAAACTCTGGTCCCCGCTGATCTCAGAGGTGTTTTTTTTTGAGGCATGAAGAGCCCCAGCTTGTCTAATCATTCCTAATAGCTTATTGCACTAACATTCCTGCGCACGCTGATCGTTCCAGTGAAATGGCAGGATAAGGCAAATCCTCTGAGCTAATCGAATGCCATCTGTGACCCAATTTGGGGAAATGTGTATTGCTATCGGAATAGTTGCCGCAAGCAATTTATACGTGTGTATGACACTACCTGAATTGTGCCTGCTGGCTCCTGACTCCCTGATTGGAAAGAAATAGGGAACAAAAAAGTGCATGTAGCTAAATATCATCAGCATTTAAATACAAAACAAGCCCTACAAAAAAAAAGGAATTGGAAACAGATTGCACTTCAAATGCAGTGTTTGACAACGCACGTAGAAACAAATGGAGAAGTGGATTCAATCCTGCCAATCTTTCGCGGCTTTCTACATCATGCAATCCAGAAATGAAAGCAGTCTCCACTTGGAACGAAGGATGAGATCACGAGAAGCAGAACCGAGCAAACGACAAACAGCTAGAACATCTAAGAAGCTGTGGGATGATGCTTTAATATCAGGTGGTATAAAAGCAATGAAACAAGGTTATACAATCCCAGGCCTTTTTAATACTCAATGCTATACAAAGAGTGGAATGAATGAAACAATCTAGTTTTCAGCAATGTCATCTCACACTGTATCATAACTTCTGAGAGCCTTGCTTTATCACGAGCCACTAAAGATATAGACCAGATATTGTCCTCACTCAGTGCAGATACTGATCTGCGTACACTGGCTGGCTCTACACGTCAATGTGCACCCAGTGATCCCTGCACAAAGATCAGAAATGAATCTAGAAGTGACAGAGAGATGAAAGCTACAACTTGTACGTGTCACAGCCGCAACTCAACCTTGGCTCATGAGACCTTTCGTCGTAAAATTTGAGATGGCACGGAAATTATTCCTCAATTCCATCTAATTTGGAGGTCGTATTTTTTTTAAAAAGCCCTGTCAACTGTCTCCCAAAATAAGACAGCAATTTTCTGTGTGATCCTATACTTTAAGGCAGAATGGTGATACAGGCTGAGGTTATTCTACGACACAATTTACATTGATGTAGCTCCTTACCACGCCATCGAGACATCTCAAAGCGCTTCACAGGGTTAGTAGTGTCGCGAAAACAAAGAAAAATATAACCACACACTTTCCAGTTGCCATTTCTATAGCGCCTTTCACATAGAAATACATCTCAGAGTGCTTTAGAATGATGGTGTTAGACACTGAGCTGAAATGGCAGGCAATGGGGAGGTGACATTACGCACGGTTGAAGAGGGAGAGGAGGGGCGAGAAATAGAGACAGAGAGTTACAGAGCTTGGACACACAGCAACGCTGGGAGACCAGTGAGGATCACATCTGAGAAGTCAAGGAAGGAGGTGATGAAAACATGTATGAGCGTGTTGGTGGGTGGGGTATGATGTGAACTAGGAGCAGAGGTGGGCAATACAATACAAAATTACATTTGTATAGTGCCTTTCACATCGGGAAGATGTCTCAAGGCACAATGAAAGTTGCAAAGCAATATTGGACCCTGGAAAACTATGTGCAAACTCAACAAGCATCCAATGTATAACTCAAGGCGTTGCTGTAATGTTGGGAACTTGGATTGGAAGACACAGTCCTTGTAGCTCGAGTGCTGCACACCTCAACTATTGCGGTAGAACATTCCTGAACTGGACAAGTGGTGCGAACTAAGATCACATTCCAATCCTGAGCCACTGTGGAGACTGCCTGGTGGTCATCGGAACAGCTGCCGTAAGCAATTGCCATCCATTGCTCCCTCTGTTTCCTGGCTCCCTGATAGGAAAGAAATAGCAACAAAAAGAACTAAATGTCATTGGCATTAATAAGCAAAGCATACATCACAGAATGGCCAAAAGAGAAAAGAGAGCGATTGAAAGCAGATGGCACTTTAAATGCAGTGTTTGGGCCTGGAATTTCTTATGTATTCCCAGGGCTGTGTAGAAACAGCCATGGCATGAAAACCTGAATGTGTTTTACCATTGCTTCTCCTCTCAGATATGAAGTAATTGTCCAATCCAATGTGCCCCATTTCCTCAATCTGCAAAACTACCCGATCCATGCAACAGCGCCTTTCACAACAGGAGGGCCTTCAGCCTCTCTGCCCCCACCCTTTGAAACTCCATCCCATAGTCCCTTTGCCTCACCCCTTTCCTCGCCTCCTGCGAGGCCTGAATCAAGGCCTTCCTCTTCGGCCACGCCTTCGGTCACCCTCCTAACCTCAGCCTTTCTGTCCTCCACCCTTCCTGATCCCAACCCTCAGCTCGGGTGTGCATCCTTGACTGCCCAATGCCTTGGGATGCTCTCCCATTATGAAAATGTAATTTGTTGTTGTTTAAGGGAGCGCTTCACAGAATTTACTGTAAAGTGCAGTGACTGTGTATTTCGTAGGCCTTAGATTATTCCTGGCTTGTAGCTGTACCAGTTGTCAGAACCACAATGTCCCGACACAGTCTTGAATCCACAACCTTTTGACTCAGAGGTGAGAGTACTGCTAACTGAGCCGCACTGAGCAGTGAGCTACTAGGGGCAGAAGAAGAAGTGGTTGATGTTGGCGATAAAGTGATATGAGAAATCAGAGCTTTCCTGCTTGTTTGCTTACAACTGGGGGAAAATGTGCATATCGTCATTGCTAAATGTGAAATTCTTTATTCAGTAAATAAACAGATGGGATTTTCCAACCAAACAAGAAAATACAATCACTATTCTTAGCCATTGTTGAGTGATCAGCTCCATTGTTGCTCTAAAAGTGGTGTTATATAATAATGATCCTTGCATTTGATATAGGGCTTTATCACGTCTTCACAACATCTCAAAATGCTTCATAAACTATACTGTAAAGTGAATTGACTCTATATTTTATGGGCAAAACGTGGCAGCCAATTGTACACAGCAATGTCCAACAAATACCTGTGGATTGAGTGACCAAATTATTATTATTATTGTTTTGTTTCGGGGAGCATTAAACCCGGAAAAGTGATCCCCCAATCGACAAACAACCAGGTTCCTACTTAAAGCCGGGTAAACAGAGGCGTATGGAGTAAGGAAACTTGCCCAAGGTTTTGCCCTGCCCGGGAATCGAACCCACGTCCTCTCGCTTGTGAGGCGAGTGCTCTATCCAAGCACAGGACTCCAATTGTACATTTCATGTTAGCAAATCAAAGTGACTTCTTTTATCTTCTCCACTACAAAATGATACGTTTGCAACCTGTTGGGCCAAGGCAATATCCAGGTAAAACTTCAACGACACTTTATCAAGGGGTGTTTAAGTAGCTCCGGATGAGCAAAAAGTAGGTTCATGAGGAAGTGATTTTACCTTCTCTCCATGTCCCTGATTTCTTCTGACTGGATTTCTTTTGTTTTATTTGTCCTGGAAGCGAAGGACTTTCAAATTAACTCGGTTGGTAACGAAGAGTTCTGTGGCATCTTATTTTAAATGTTAGTCTTACACAGCCCTGCATCTCTGCCCTTCCTGGCCACAGAGCAACTAATACAAAACAGCAAATAATAATAGTAATTGAGACTTCTCAAAGAGCTTTGCAGAATACACTGTACAGGTGGAATGACGTGTATTTTGTGGGAGAATTGTAGAGATATACTTATGTACGTCACCCATCCATTCCTCTTGTTCATGCCTTCATCACCTCCAGGCTCGACTGTGCAAACGCCATGCTTGTTGGCCTTCCTAATTCATACCTCCACAGGCTGCAGATAATCCAGAACTCTGCAGCCCGTGTCCTCTCCCGCACCAAACTCTGCGACCCCATCTCCCCCACTCTCGCCCTACTCAACTGGCTCCCTATCCTTCAGAGGATCCAGTTCAAGATCCTGGTCCTCATCTACAAAGCCCTCCATGGCCTTGTCCCACCCTACCTCTGCAACCTCCAAACCCCTTACCAACCCGCCCATTCCCTCTGCTTAGCCGGCTCTGGCCTGCTCCATGTCCCCCGACCTACCCGCCCCACCACTGGCAGGAGAGCCTTCAGCCACTCTGCCCCCAACCTCTGGAATTCCATCCCCCAGTCACTCCACCTCGCCCCCTCCTTAGCCTCCTTCAAGTCCCGCCTCAAAACCCTCCTCTTCAACCATTTCGTTGGTCACCCCCCTTCCCCTTCCCTCACCTCTCCCCCCTGACCCCACTTCGGTTCTGAAATCTGTACGCAGTGCAGCGCCTTGAGACGTCCTCCCGACGTGAAAGGCGCTTTACAAATGTAATCTTGTAGTTGTTGTTGTTGTATTTGGGATGAAATGCACACTCACCTATCCTAATTGCCTAGTTTTGGAGACTATTAGGTTAGGATCCGAGGCTTTGGGGAACCCAGAGTGTAAGTTAGTGTAACTCAGAGCTTGGCAGCACTCTCCCAGCTCTGCATCAAGGTGTCAACCCAGACTATGTGCTTAGAGTCCCGACGTGGGGCTTGAACCCACAACCTTCTGACTCAGAGGAGAGAGAGTATTATCCACTAAGCCAGGCTGCCACCCTTAGTAACTCAATACCTCACTGCATCCAGCACTCAGTCAGTTTGATCGAATGCATCCCAAGGTCCTGAGATGGACGTCTCAGCCTGCAGGCTGGATATACTACAGTGCACTGTCTGACGTCAAACTGATGGAGGAGAAGGCAGAGCATTCCCCTAACTCCGGGTTAACTCACCATCGAGCATTCACGGCAGAGAGGAAATGAGAGTGCCTTGGGCGTAAAAGGCTCAAAAGGTATACTTGATAAGTCACGCATGTTCTGTGAATTAAAGGTGGTGAGGCAGAGATAACAGTCTTCCCTGCTGTGGCTTTGTGAGGGCAGAGCCAAGCAGAGATCACACCCTGAGCTGAGGAGTATAAACAAGATATTAAACTGTCAGACCAGGTGGCAAGGCAGAAGTGACAGCAAGGCATTGTTTTGCTTGGCACATTCTTGGCCTTAGGGTCCGAGTTTGGGGCGTTTCCCAGTGTGTTCCTCCCGTGATCAACGCAGAGGAACGGCTTCTGAAATGCTCGCAAACGTTTCCCCTGGGACTTGGATGAATCGCGCGGAGGTCTAATGGCCTCCGGAAACGTGGAATGTAGCAGGAACTTCAACTTCCCAGCCCGTGCAGTGTCAGTGCAACTTGGAGATAATATAAAGATGATATCTAACACTAATAATAATTCCTGCGTTAATACAACAGCTATACCATCGAGAACGGCCTCAAAGCGCTTGACAGACTTTTCCTGTGAAATATAGTGACCGTGTATTTGTAAACTTTTGTTTAAGTCAAAACCATCCCAGTCAAAGGTGCGTTAAGTTTGACAGTAACGCTCAACAGCCCAGTAAGCTCTTTTGTGGGGTTTTCAGACTAAAAGGTATTAAAGTTTTTGTTTACACCTACATACGCAACACACACATAGGGTTTAATAAAAATTGCAACATTTCAGAATGCATTTCCTCGTGTTAATTAACATAAGGAAGGTAAATATTCCCACATGTAATTAATGTTTAGAATGTAATATACCGGCATTAAATATATATGAACAACTACTTTCATTTAAATAGTGTACTTCCCGTGGGTAGCGCCATAGAACACTTAACAGCGCTGTGGTTTGACGCTGAGCCAGAAAGGGAGGGGAGGTACCCGAAAGTACGGTCAATGAAGAATGTCTTCGGGTGTGATTTGAAGATGGCCAAAGAGAAGGTGATCAGTTCTGTTTTTTTCAGTTTAATTTAATCACATGATCCTTAGAGCGGACAGTCGGTCGTGATAAACTCGACAGCGACAACAATAACAACAGCTTCCGTTTATATAGCGCCCTTCATGCAGGGTAGCGTCTCGGAGCGCTTAATGGTTCTTTGAAGGATCCTCTGTTCTCACCACCGAACCTAAATTCAATGCAAACTCTGGTCTGAAAAGTGTGAGAAAACGGCAGCTTTGCTTAATTGTTGTTTAACTGGATTTTATTGAACAATTAAAAGAGCTTTTGAGATTTTCTATGTGACTTGAATAATAAGGGATAATTAGAAGAAGGGAAAGGAGGAAGAATGCTGACAGAATGTGAAGCTTGTCTAACAAGTTTAGTGGAGTTTTGTCTCTCGGCAGACTGTTTGACTTCTCCATGTCTCATTGTGGGTTTATTGCCTTATACCTCCTTCAAAGCTACTTGTAATTCTTGTCTATGACACAATTATCCTTTAGTTGCCAGGTCTCTCCTGTCCTATTAAGAGTTTCAGGGCCCTTCGTAGAACCATAGAAATGTCTGGAACAGAGGAAGGCTGTGCCGGCTCCTTTAAGAGCAGTCATTTCAGTCCCATGCAGACCTACAACTTGGAGTAACACCCTCCAACATCAGAAACGCTGGAGACTCGCTGCGTTAAACAATCACATTATAATTTGAGACACACTGAAAAACCTCCTTGGAGGCTAAGTAACTGTGTGCGTGATTGTGTGCGCGTGGATTTGTGCCCATTTGTATGTGTTTGTATGTGTTTTTCTGTGTGTTTGCTTGTTTCTGTGTATCTGTGTTTGTGTGTCTGCGTATTTGTATGTATGTGCATGTGTGTATGTTTGTGTGTGTGTTTCTGTGTGAGTGTGTTTGCGACACACACACACTGTTGGCGTTCTTAAACACTGTAAAGTTCTATGATTGTGTGTGTGTGTGTGTTACCAGATGACGACATGAATGAAGCAGGACGTGCAAACCCAGGTCACTTCATACGCCAGATGCTAACGAACTTTGCCTGAATCAGGTTATTTCTAATTCACAAGTTAACAAAGCATCCATTTTCAGCAGAAGATGATGACTTAACTAAGACAGTATCCCGGGATTAAATGACCCAGTACATTTCTTGACTAATCAATGTCCTAAATCCAGGAACCAGTGAGCCTGTTGATGCCACACCTCGCATGTGATGTGGGTGTTGCATGAGGGCACAGATTAGCTGGCATGCAAGGGTTTAATAACAGGTTTCAGCATTACTATATATAATAAAGCCACTTTGAAAACTCAATTCCGTTCCCTTGATAATATTGATTAATCAGTTTTATTTATGGCTTCCCCGAAGCCAGACGTTCCTCAAATCATAGCGAATGTGATTCACACATGATTCACGCCTGCACACGCATTACTCCACAACCCGAGTTCATCTCTTCATAGATCTATCTGTTGCATAATCCTTTCCCCACCACCCTCCTCCCAAATTCAATTGCGATGGGGATAATGACCACTTTACATTAATAGTAATCCTTGCATTTGATATAGCGCCTTATCAAGTCTTTCAAGACGTCACAAAGTACTTTATAGAATATACTGTTAGCAAATTGACTGTATATTTGTGGGCGAAACACAGCAGCCAATTGCACACAGCAGTGTCCCACAAACAGTCGTGGATTGAAGTGACCAATTTATTATTATTAATCTTTTTTTTGAAGGAATTATTATTTTGCAACTTACACGTCTGTTGAGCAGAGTCAAGATGTGGTCCCAAAGTCAGAAAGATGTGTGTCTTTTCTCCATTACTTTTTACTCTGACACAGATTTATTTTGATGCATTTAGCCATTGCTAGTAGGCACCTGTGATTTATGTTATACTGCTCCGAGCTACAGATGGGTAGACATCTGGTCGTGTGTGAGGGTGGGTGGGTGCTCAGCTCTGCTGTCCTCATGGTCCAATCACCTGCTAACGCTCAATGTCTGAGGTTTCACACAGGAAGGGCAGACACTTGGATAATGCCATAGAAATCTAAGGAGATCTATCTCAGCATAAATCACCTTCTGGAGAAGGGGTGGAGGCAGGGGCAGATGGTGGGCAAGGGGTGAAACAGTGGAAAAAATAAACCTAACTCGTGATATTTCCTCAACAAGGAATGATGTCAGGATTCTCATCGGACACGCGATGATTATTATTGTTAATAAAAATAGTTATAACTTAAATTAATTTGCTTAAGGAAACCTTTGCTAAGACACTGTTGGCTGCATTGTAATTGGTATCCAGTGATTGCCTTGGGTAGGAGAAAGGTGATAAATAAATCTGAAAGTTAATTTTGTTTTGGAAAGGTGGACTTGGCAAGTTTATAATACAATTTGTAATTAATTTCATGAGCGAGGCAGTGGTAGGCCAACAAACAAAGAGTGAATTAGGTGCAGTGCTGGTGGGGTTGAAACAAAGGACTTGCGTGACTTTAATAAATAGTGCCGAGGAATATAAAGCATTCAGTGCGAAGATCAGATTACCGGCATTCATCACTCGGAAAAAAGTGACAGAAGCAGAAACAAACGAGGACAATTTAATTATTTAGCTCGCAGTGACTGGCTCACAATGCTGCTCGCTATTTGCCTGTGGAATTCGGAATGTTTGTGCTTTCCCAATTAAGTGCTCAGAGAAATGAAAAGATGTTAACTATTGAAAAGACAACGCAATCGCTGTTAATTATTATTTAAGCTTCCCCCACCCGCGTGATAACACAAGGCAGACTCTGAATGGTGTTGTTTTCTCTAATCCGGCAATTTGGTGAACAAGTGACTAGAAACATCCATGAAAAATGTCTTCCCTTTTGAGGAAACTTGTGAACTTGTTTCTACAGGTTGATTGCTGGAGCTTTGTTTTGTATTTCACTGTTCGGACACAACACTGCTTCCAATTCCACACGTGTGTGCTTATATCTCTCTCCAACAGCAGCTAACAATGTCCCAAACAAAACTTCCTGCCCTGTAAGCTCACACCATTAAAGCAATAATGTTCCTGCCCCATTGTCGCCCCTCTCTCTGCTCAGTGACCTCTCTCCTGTGTGTTACAGTTTCTCTCTCTCTTGTGCCATCTCTTCCTCTCAAACTCAATCATCTTCCTTATTTACCTAAGACTCAATCCTCTGTTCAGAGGTCAAACTGTGACTGAGGTCTTCACTCCTCATGGTCTGAACCACACACTGAAATTCTTAATAATAATAATGATAATCCTTGCATTTGATATCGTGCTTTATCACTTCAATGAGACATTTCATAGAATATATTGCGAAATGGATTGACTGTGTATTTTTTAGGGTGAAATGCAGCTGTCAATTGCACACAGCAGTCATGGATTGAGTGACCACATTTTTTTTGTTTGGATGGATTATTACTCTGGGAAAGCGGGTGGAACTGATTCTAATAATATTTTGCACTTGGCACACGCAGTGTGTTTAACTCGGATGGTTTCCGGAGATGGAGATCGCAATCCCTATCTGAGAGCAACAGTGCCCTACCCTGAGAGCTCAGTTCCTGCTCTCAATCCCATGGCTAGTTTACATTTGCAGAGCACTCTTTTTCATTATCTACTTATAATATGTAATAATTCCTTCCTAGAAAATAATAATAATAATAAATCGGTCTCTCAATCCACGACTGTTTGTGAGACTCTGCTGCGTTTTGCCCAGAAAATATACAGTTAATTCATTTTACAGTATATTCTGTGAAGGGCTTTGAGATGTCTTGAAGATGTGATAAGGTGCTGTATCGAATGCAAGGATTGTTATTATTAATAAAATTCCCTGACCTGGATTACTGTAAGATTGCAAAGCCCCTCTTTGACCATTAACGCTGGCTATTAAAATATAGACTTGCCTATTCTAATTGGTTGCGTGTATGTTTGCTGTGAAAGGCTCTGGTTATGTGGTGTTATTGTCCGTGACAATAGCTCACCTCCTATAAATTAACGCTGCCCTTGAAGCCTGATGAAAAACTGGACTCGGCTCAAACCTAAGCAACCTGATCCAGACCAGTCTCTTGGACAGCACGTGATTTATGGTAGAAACCGTTCGATCTTTCCCCTCTCTGCTCGAGGGGCACAGTTCAGTGTAGTGTGATATTCCTGGTGCTGAGATGGGTCAGTAGTGAGAATAGAATTGTGTTACAATTGGCAGTGGGGGAGTTAAGGGGTTGGGTATCAACCTCCAGTATTTATTTCTGGATGCCGTCTTGCACTTACACTACAATACGGATTTCCAAAGGGACATAACTCAATAAGCACTCTGAACGACAGCAACGGGAGTTTCCTCACTAGTCATCTATCTCTCCGATCAGCAAAGACTCCTTGCTGAAAATAGTTCTAAGAAATCCAATTAGAAATTGTGCACGTTAATGTCTCCCCCGGCTCCCTCCCTCCCACTTACCCATTCCTCCCTTGAGTCAGAAAGCCTTGAGTTCAAGCCCCATGACAGCACTTTCAGCTCCCAGTTCAGGCTGACGCTCCAGTGCAGTGCCAACCAAACTACGGCCCATGGAGTCGTCAAGAAGAATTGGTCACGTGTTTCCAGGTTTTTTCTGGATTGAATAGTTGATTTGAAAAATAAATCAAGAAAATTTATTTTCCTGGCCGACCATAAAGATTGGCCACAACCACTCATTGCATTGGGACGTCCTCCCGACGCGAAAAGCGCTTTGGGACGTCCTCCCGATTTGAAAGGTGCTTTACAAATGTTGTTGTTGTCGCGTTGCTGGGGGCAGCGCTGCATCGTCAGAGGTGCCATCCTTTGGATGAGACATTAAACCAAGGTCCCTGCCTGTCTCTGCCTGTTCTGTTGGTATTCTGGTGCTCTGGCCAACAATCTCACTGCATTTTACAGTGAATTGCTTTGAGACTTTTCACCAATGTATATCGAGAGCTATATTAAATGGATGATTACGAGTCTTGTAGTTTTACCCTTCAAATTGCAGTGTTGTTTTTCTGTACTTTCTCTCCTCCTGGCCAGTCTCAATGAGGTTTCTCAATTAATATGGGCTTGCATTTCCTGAATGCTGCACTGGGCTACATTGTGAGATTAGCCAGGCCTGTTTCACCAGAAGATTTTAGGAGCTCTTTGAGAGGGCAGATTTTTTTTCCGCTCATCCGGACTAGATTCCATCTTCTCCAACTGGGATGGAGATAACAAGCTGTAGATAGTTGGAGTTCAGAAATTCACACAAACGCTGGTTTCAAATGGCAGGTATGGGGGGGCTGTATTTGAAATAGATTTCCAATTTCCCAAGGTTCATTCTGCACATTACATTTCAGGTCCATACCATACGTATCTCAGTCATTTCAGTCACTGACATACTAATGCAACATCCCACGTCATGTAACCCTTGCTAGACAGGTCTAATCATGTATTCATTTTAAGGATCGAGGAAAATATTGCCAAATATTACAGGTATCAAGGCTTTTTGTGGGATTAGTCATCAAAGAGTTCAAATTAATTGTCCATTAATTACCTGGGGATTTAGTTATAACCAACTGAGCTCTATAGTGGTCTATTCAGTGAGAGTTTACAAGTTTATTCCTGTGAGTTGACAGGAAATAGAATTCTAAGTTACAACTGACACTATATCAAGGTTTAATTCCTCATTTGAACTCACATTGTAATTATTTACTGCAGGAAAACAAATTGATGAGTGAAGAAATCGGCTGAACCCTAGCCAACTAATTGCTGCACGATTTAACCTGGGTGAAGAAATTTTAATCGTTCGACCACAAAACACTCACTGCACGTTACAGTATATCCCGTGAAGTGCTTTGGGATGTCCTCCTGATATGAAAGGCGTTGTACCAAATCTAAGAATTAGTGTTATTGTACGCTGGAGATTTCATGAAAAGTGGTTTTGTGAATGATTCTGCTCCTTTGCGATGGTGGGAGGATAACAGTCCAGCCCAGCCTGTCCTTGCTTCGTTCAGCGCTGAAATATTCTGCAAATGCTACACAACAGTAACAACATTATAAATGTGGTCAGTTATTATTAAGTGGCGGGCTCATTGCTTGTGCAAAAGCTAAAAATACCAGAGATTCATCTAAAAGCCAACTTATACAACAACCCCAGGGCATCACAATCATTTGGAGATTAATCCCGCAATGCTCAATGTGAGGACTGACTGGGATTCTGTGCATCTCACCAGAGCAAAAAAAAACACTCCAGTTTTAATAGGGAACAAAGATTATGTGTTGCAATCATACTTTGAAGCACCATTCAGGAAGATTTTCATCTCAATGCCAATTTGACTCTTTGAAGTCATTTTTGGTACAGTTATGCCAAAGCTTCTTAAAATTAAAAAGTATTTGTAAAATCCAATTCCATTCGCTCACTCGGTCAACTCGAGACCCTCTTCTTTGACTGCGCATTCGCATGTTATTCCCACTCGGCCCCCACCCCCAGCTCAGGTGCAAACCTTCAACAGTCCAGCATCTTTGGGACGTCCTTCTGATGTGAAAAGCGCTGCATCAATGTAAGTTTGTATTGTATGCAGGATGGTAAATTGACCATTCACCTCATAGTTATTTGTGGGATGTTGCGGTGTGCAAATTAACTGCTAGGTTCACCTACAAAATACACAGTCACTATACAGTAAAATCCCGCGAAGTGCTTTGAGACATTCTGATGTGAAAGGCTCTGTATCAAGTGTAAGAATTATTTGTTATTCAATACATGCGTTATTTCTTTTTTCTCTGGTGAGATTCACTGAGTGCAGAATCCCAGTCAGTCCTCGCAAAATTAATTTTGTTGCTGTTGTGCGGTGATAGGCACAGGCTTTTTTCCGTAGTGTTTCCTATCTGAGCTGCTCCGTAAGGAAAATGAGAAACAGCTCAAGAGGCGCTAAATAAAGACTTGAAAACAAGAGAAGAAAATCGTGGTGATAGTGGTGGTTTGGGGGAATCAAAGAGCAACGTAGATCAACAACGAGATCAGTAACAAAATAACAGACAGATTTAAAAGATTGGTGCAATTGTATTTATTGCTGCGGGCGACATTAGCTGCCGGGTTTGCCAACAAAGCCACAGTCACTTCAGATCACAGTAAATCCTGTACAGCGTTAGGATGTCCTCCCGATGTGCAAGGCTCTGCACCAAAGGCAAAGATTTTTATTTTTATTGCAGGTCTCAACACAGGCTTCTAAAACGCAACAGCAGCGCGGAGGAAGCCGAGTTCCGTTAATGATCCGTTGTGATTTTTGATTGACAAGTTGATCCATCGTGTTGTTGTTTTCCTTGGCGCTGGTTGTGTTGTGGACTCTTCAGTGACTCCCTGCCTGCCAGTCCAGGGCAGTACAGTCCAACCACCCCTGCCACCTGCGCCTGTCACTTTAACAATCCATCAATGCCACATATCCTCCTGGGCTCATAAATAACCCAGCAGCACAAATACAAAGCACTGCGGTAGCAGCTGTCCGCTGCCATGTTTTTGCTGACTTCAATCAAATTCCCCCCCTCCCTCCCTCCCTCACTCACTGTAAAAATAAAGCTTTCCTGCTCTTTTTTTGTGACCCAAGCCGTAAAGTCAACCGTTTATTGGCAACGCAGTGCCAAAAACAAAACAACAAGATACTTCCTCTCTCACAAAACCCTGCCAAGCTTTTTTTTAAAAAAGCATTTCGGGAACTTGCACGGTGATGAGAGAGAATGTTTACTTTAATTTTTTGGTGGGCAGGAGGTGGATAAAATAAGGTTTCTTTGTAATAACTACGGGATCCAATCATGGTTCATTCCCTTTCGTCGACATCAAAAGCCCGATGGCTTGCAGAGGTCGAATGGTCTCTCTACAAAAATATTGATGACCACTTCCACTTTTTTCCCCAATTTATTTAAGGTGAGGATGGAGTCATTACAAACGCATGTTGATTTTGGACGCCTAGCGAGGTTAGGAGTGAAATTTGCGCTGTTACTATCATAAGGAGTGCATTTTGAAAACGCTGCAAATTTAATCAGATTGCATGACTTAGAATAGTTAGCTTTACCTGCAGACTGGTGTCAGCTTGGGTCAGTCGGCAGGGTGCTCGCCTCTGGGGTCAGAAGGTTGGGTCTAGGCTGACAGTCCAATATAGTCCTGGGGGAGAGCGCTGTCTTGTTGGAGATGGCATCCTTCAAATGAGAAGGGAAACTGAGGTCCCATTTGCATCTGTTCAGGGGATGTTCAACATCCGCAAAAAAGAGAAGGGAGCATCGCCCAGTTTATCCCCCTGATAAAATTGGTCAAGGCTGTTTGCGGGACATTGCTGCGTTTGAATGGCTGACAGATTCACCTACAACATATACAGTCACTGCAATTTACATCCTGTGAAGCGCTTTGAGACATTTATTTCAAATGCAAGGATTCTCATTGATATGGTGCCCAATGTTTGAGGTCTACACCCTGTTTGCATCATGAAACCTATTATTAAGAAGCTGCTCTGTGCTATGTCGGGTTACTTTGCCAAACCACACATGACCCTTTCATAAATGTCAAGTATTGAACAAGCAGAGCGCTCAGCCCTTTCCAAAAGACAAGCCTCAGAAAGCAGAAGATCAGATTGACTCATCACTACATGAGACACGATTGCAACCGAGTCCAAGTAAATAAACCATAGCATTTCAAAAACAAAATAGGAATCCAAGATACATATATCATTTTAGGATTACATCGTCCATCATTATGGTCAATCATAATATCTTCATCTTTAAACAGGTCTGTCTGTTACTCCAGCTTGATATGAATCCATTGGAAATGACTTGATATTATAATGGAATCTGGAAAGAGTTTCACTAGAGGTGACTCTATTAAGCAAACTCATCCTAAATCCTAAAACAAATTGGTGCAAACTCTCTTTGAGCAAAATCTGTAGTAAAAAGTTATTGTGAAAGCCTGGGTCAGTCGGTAGCACTCTTGTCTTTGAGCAGAAGGTTGTGGGTTCAAGCTCCACATCAAGACTCATGTAATTCAAGATGACACTCCAATGCAGTCGTGGAGCTGTGCGGTATTGTCGGAGTTAGGATCCTTTGGATGAGACATCTTTACAGTAAATCCCATGAAGCGCTTGAGATGTCCTCCCGATGTTAAAAAGGAGCTACATTGAATGTATGGATTATTATTATTTTCCCGAATAAACCCGTTAGCTGGCTGGCTGCCATCCCTACTCACTCCCCCAAAAAACAAATACCTGTCAGGATGTGATCAGAACCCTCAGCACAAAGTTGCTTTTGTTCCTGCTGGGTTTTTAGCCTCGGGGCAGGTCATCAACAACAACAACAACAACAAGATTCCATTTATTGAGCGCCTTTCACGTCGGGAGGACGTCCTATCGCACCCACGGTGCCCACACCTCATGATAGAGGCAGGGCGGGAGGAGAAGAATCATTGAAATATTCACCTCGTGGTCCAGGCTTAATGATGGTTCTGGTTAATTAAACAGGAAAATACTGTAATTGTTGCAGCTGCATAATAATTTTCCACAGAAGCCTGCCACGAGTGAAAGCTATGAATCACTGTGGATAACTCAAGTGTGATTAAGTGGTGGTCCATGTTAATTCTTAGCAAAATATTTGCTGTTTGCAAGATGTTGCTGTGGCACAAATTGGTTGGTGCATTCACCTGCAAAAAATATATTTCATAGTAAATCCTGTGGAGCTTTGAGACATCCTCCCGAGGTGGAAGGCTCTGGATCAAATGCAAAACTTTTTATAATTACTAGTTGAGCGAGTTGTTGTTTGGTGCTTTTCAGTAAATATTCACATTCGATGTAAATAATAATAAAAATTCTTGCATTTGATCATTTAATATAGTGGCTTATCACGCCTCAAGACATCTCATAGCACTTCACTGGATATACTGTAAAGTGGTGAGACTGTGTGTATTTTGTGGGTGAAATAAAACCATGTAATCCAACAATGTTATATTGAAGCACTTTATTGGATGGGATATTTATTAAAAGACACAATCTTTACGAGCTCTTCCCGCCAGGGGCGATCAGTCTGAGCAGCGCTTGGGTATTTGACGATCCCTTACATTTAGGAGCCTTGGAGCATCGTGATTCAAACTGTTTTTAGGGGCGTGAATCAGTGAACAGATGAAAAGCTGAATTCAGCAAGTGTCAATAGCAACTGAAAGAAGATGACAGAACAGATGTAACATCATGAGTTGGTAGACATGAGGCGTGACGGGGTCTTGGGTGAGGCTGGTTGGGGGTGAGTTGTGTCTGTCTCTTCTGGTCTGATGTGATTTCCTGTCCATCCTTATGCTGAGTCTATTCATCAGAGCCCTTTAAAAAAAGGGGCTCTTCAAACCAGTTATCTCACCACTGGTGGGTCATCCAGCAATCTGAGGATTTGCATAATGCTTAGGTTTTTAGACAAAGCACAACGTTTTTGATTTACCAATACATTCATCCAGGTGTCAGTCTGGCTCAGTGAGTAGCATTCTCATCTCTGAGTCAGCAGGTGGGTTTAAGCTCCATTTCAGAAGTTGCTACAATATGTAAGTTGTTATTGTCCATTTCTGCTGTGCGCACAAAATGTACTCTCACTTCACTATATCAAATGCAAGGGTGATTATTATCATTCTATCTCCCAAAAAGGTTGTGCAACATTAGGGTCTATTATGTGCCATGTGTAAACCAATGTGCAAATGCATGTGTACAGGGGGAAATTAGAGGTGTCCTTAATTATGTAATTAACACCAAAGAAATGGCTAATTTCACAGTCAATAACGATTAATTATTAGGGATTACTAAATCCTTTATCATTGTTAATTACATAATTAAGGGCACCCAAAATTCCCTCTGTAAACAATGCATTGACACATGGTCTACACACAACGCATAATGCATAAACATTTGAACAGAATGTTTATGCATTACACTGGATGGAATTACATGTGCCCTAATACCGAGACTGTATTGATTTCCCACACAATTATTCCCTGTTTAATTCTGCTAGCGGGGGTTTAAAGAGCTGGTGGACAGGCAGTGGTTAAATAACGAGTGTCAAACTGTCCGCCACGGTTCCGTTGCAGTTTTGACGACTGCGAGGAAAAAGAACAGGGAAGTGTTTCAGAACATCTGTATTTTCGTTTCAATTAGCGAAAATGCTTTGAGTCAGGAAATGGATCCATTCATTTGCAAGAATAAAATGATGGGGGACAAGAAGAATGTATTTGCCTTCTTCTTACCTTGTTGACTTAAACTCCCCGAACATGCGTTTACTTGAAATGAATGCGTCAAAATAAATTTGTATCAAGTATAGAGTTGCTGCAATATGAATTAATAAGGATCAAAGCACATTGGCACTTGGATTTGGAGTATTTGCTTCATGAACCTGCTGCTGAATTAACTTACTATTTTCTTTTTAAATACCTCGTACATTTTTCTCCCATTTGTTTTAATATTTTCTTAGTTTTAAATGGACAGGGGTCCATCTCAAATTTGCCCAGAAAGGAGGTTTTATACATTATCTTTCACGGTTTCCACTTTACCTGTTAAACAGCGATTATTTAATATCCGTTTCATATTGTGACTCTAACTACTAGACGTATTTGTTAGGTCAGGGCATATATTTGTTAGGTAATGATATTGAGGGATGTAGAGCGAGGGCAAGTAACTGGACTTGACTCCTGTTTCTATGTTTCTTTGAGGCATCTCAGAACGCTTTACAGGAATTATTGTTAAATGTAGCCACTGGGTATTTGTTAGGCGAATGCTGAAGCCAATTCATACACAGCAACAAATAATAATCCTTGCATTTGATGGAAACATTTGATTCTCAAGTCAGGAGGATGTCTCAAAGCGCTTCACAGGATTTACTGTAAAGTGTAATGACTGTGTATTTTGTGGGCTAATGCAGTAGCCAATTTGCACAGAGTAATGTCTGACAAACAGCCATGAAGTGAATGGTTAATTTTATCTGGTGGATTGTTGGCCATGACGCCGGAAGAAAACTCCCATCCCTTTTAATAAGGTGCTGTGGGACCTTTAACATCCACGATAATACATTTGCGAGCTAGACTTCTTGCTTTGTTGAGTAGTTTGTCTCTAAACAGGGACTATTCAGGACATGTTTGCAAGTAGCGTCTTGAAGGGAGGTAAATGAAACCGAGTGTCTGGAAGCAGGGTTCTTGTTGAGAGAGACGGGTTCATAATAAAGTCAGAGATGATTCAGAATCAGCTGTGTCTGTTATTTCAGTTCCTGTTTCCACTGTACCATGCAGCGGGAGGTCTAAGTTACATGAGTCACAAACAGCTTCATGACCAGAGAATCTCAGATGTGTTGCTGCCAATTCTCAAGAATTCTGTGAAGTCGGGGATTGAATGGAGTCTAGGAGAGTCAGTCACGGAGCATCTAAGATTTGTTGTATAAAATCCTCAGATGTGATACAGCGCCTTTCACATCTGGAAAACTCAAAGCGCTTCACAGGATTTTACTGTAAGTTATGGTGACTGTGTATTTTGTAGGTGAAAGTAGCAGTCAATTTCCCCACGGATACTGGGTCTTCATCCCCCAGAAGGATCAAGTTGAAGATCCTTGTCCTCACTCTTCAAGCCCTCCGGAGTCTTGGTCCTTCCTACCTCTGCGATCTCCTAAAACTCCCTCCCTCCATTCGGCAGGCCCTGGCTTGCTTGATGTCCTCCGCCCTGCATGCTCCACCATCGGTAATCGAGTCTTCAGCATTTCTGCCCCCATCCTCTGGATCTCCATCCTGAAACCCCTCACCTTGCCCCCTCCCTTGCCTCCTTCAAGGGCCATCTCAAGACCTTCCTCTTTGACCGAGCCTTTGGTCTGTCTCCCAACCCCCAGCTCAGGTGCAAACCCTTCACTGTCCAAGCCCTGGGATGCCCTCCTGACATGACATTTGCTGTTGCTGTTGTTTTTGTTTAACATCTCATCCGAAGGACGGCACCTCCAACAGTGAAGCAGCATTGACCCTGTATCAGAGCATCAGCCTAGACTGTGAGCTCAGAGTCCTGATTCAGTCATTCTCTGGTGAACTGAGTGACTGCAAAGACCTGTCTGTGCTGAACTACTGCAGGTGAGATGAACAGCACTGGGGGCAGACATGATGTAACCAGGTGTGGACAGGAGTATGAGCTACGGTGGGACTTCAAAGCTAGCAAGGGGCTGAGCGCTAAGTTTGAGTCACAACCTGGGATTCTGGTGTCAATGTAATGAAGAGTGAAGGATCTCATTCCTTCTGACACTGAAGTTCTGCGGTTGAAGTGAGAATCAGATTGGGTCAGTTAATGGCTTCAAGTGATGTTTCCTAATAGATCTCATATGTAGCAGATTCAGCTAACAATGCTCAAAGGACTGAGGAGAGATGTACTGGAAAAGATTTTTTTGAGGGCTCGAGCTTTAAACGCAGCCTCGTATGATGGAGTGGGTGATTATAAAGTGCTGAGGAATGGAATATGTATCTGTCGCTCTTTGCTTCTTTTCTCTACGTTAGACACACACACACACGCAAACACTTCAGCACAACACATGTCATCATCATTATCCCACTGTCTGAATCCTGGGCTTGTAAAGACTAATATTGATTGCTAAGGTAAATGGACAATATTTGCCAATCTGGTAAGTGGAGCTTTTTGTTCTGTTTACTGAGTCTGGAGCAAAACAAGTTGCTTCTTGCGCTTTGCCAAGTCTCGATTTGCCTCCAGTGTTATTCAGTTTTTATTGGGTGTCGGGCTGGCTCAGTCAGTAACGCTCTCACCTCTGAGTCAGACGGTTTAGGATTCAAGCCCCATATCGGGTCTTTGAACTCGCAAATCTAGGGTGATGCTTCAGTGCGGTGCTGGGGGAAGCACTGGATTGTCGGAGGTGCCGTTCTTCCTATGAGGCATCAAACTCAGGTCCCGCCTGTGTCTGTTCAGGTGGACGTTAACAATCCAACGGTGATTCTCGAAAAGAGAAGGGAGCTTCTGTCCCGGTGTCCTGGGCAACAATCCTCCCTCCAGTTAAAGTTGATCATTCACTCCATCGCTGTTCGTGGGGCATTGAGAATTCTGGAAGGATATGATCAAATGGGCACAAGGGCCTTCTTCCCCCAAACCAACCTTGTGATCTTATAAACCGATGTCCTGACTTTCCAACACAGCATGAAACTCTCTCCTGAGCTCTGCTGCGAGATTCTGTGCTTCCAGTTATTGAATAAAATTCAACAATTTGTGGACATGTCTGTCTGTACAAGAGACGGTGTATCAGTCAGGGAAGCACTGTATAATTCACCCTCTTACATTGTGCAAAATTATATTGCATTACATCCTGACGATTGACAAGTAGGTTAAACAATTTCAAAGAAGATTCATATCAATGTACAAAGAATTTCTCAAGCAGATATTATCCAAAGAGACAGATGTGAACTTATAGACATCTCTGCCAATATTTTCTGTGTTTGGTTCAGATGTCAATCACTGGTTATGAAATAGCTTGGAGATATATTCTCCCACTCCTACCTCCTGTTCACAGTGCGACTCCAACAGCAATTTTCCAGTGTCCTGATGTGCTTCCCACAGCGTTCTTCTATTCCCTTCCTCCAGGCGGATTGTACATCCTTTCTCAAGGCTTGGATTAATGGACTCAATGACCTTTATTTATTCCATTACTTTCTTAGAGAGCGGAACAGAGAGAGGGATGTGTGAAAGGGCTTGAGGGATTTTTCAGGTACAGTCGCAGAGAATCCGTTTGAAGTTCTCTCCATGTCCAGTGTAAGAGAATTTCAGGTGAAGCCACTGGAGTCCATTAAACCAGGCATCCGGCTAATTAAACACTAACCAGGCTCAATGCGTGTCTCCTGCGTTTCTCCTGAATTCGCAGGCATTCCCAGGCTAACAACTCAGCGTCTCGGGTAATTGAGTCTTTACATCCACCATTGCACCTCAACCCTCTTTGCTAATTTAAAAAATATGTGGTCGCTCAATCCAAAACTGTGTGTGGGACACTGCTGTATGCAATTGGCTGCCATGTTTCGCCCACAAAATATACAGTCAATCCACTTTACAGTTACATTCTGCGAAGCACTTTGAGATGTCTCGAAAACGTGATATGGCGATACGTCAAATACAAGGATTTTTATTATTTTTTTATTATTTATTATTATTAAAGTTAATCTTTCCTAATCCTCTTAACGTCCACACTTCAGCCGTAAGTACCAGCTGCTCGGCAAAACAACTTGTAATTGTCGGGTGCAGGTTATTTTAAAATGTTTCAAAGAAAACAAAATATCCACAAGGTCAGATTCAGGAACTGGCAATTTGAAGTGAGCTTGATACCCGCTCTGTGCTCAATCTGTAGTTATCTTGTGTTAAATAGTCTTTCTGGCATCCTGATCGGAGCTTAAGCAACTGACCTGCTAAAAGGGTCAAAAGAGCTGAGGTCACCAGTCGAAGAGCACAACACAACGTTGACTTCTCTGGTAAGAGCCAGCACAGGAAGAGGTCTGTATAGACCAGTCGCTTCATTTCCTAACCCGAAAGAGCATCAGTATCAGATCGTTTTTGGACATTCCAGCCTTGAAAGACACAATGAGACCCATTAGTGTATGAAATAGATCACGGGGCGGGTAGGGGGGCTTTTGGGGGGAGGAAAGGGTTTAACTAGCACTGTCAACTGTAATGTACATTATGCATTAAAGCGCTCATCTTTCCTTTGTATTCGTTAAACTTGTTTATACAGGACATAACCGACTATGCTCAGAAGGTGGTTTATGTTGCTACCCTTTCTCGAAAAGCAGGTTGACAACTCCCAGATTGTAGACCCATAACACTAGTGCATTATAATCCAGAGCGATGCATCCAGTGAAACACCTCATTACTCAGCTCACTATTTCAATCGCTTCACAATGGTCTAATCTGACGAACAATGCAAAGATAGCTGCTGACTGTCCCGACAGTTGCAAGAGAGTATAAGACTGTCTACCCCATGTTATTGAAGCATTTGTACCCCTATTTTCCTCAGCTGGCCCAGGGCTACTGCACATCCACTTGCCTCATGGCCCCATGGAATCCAAGAGTGGCATTTGTTTTCACAGATCTGCTAAGATCTAATAAACGGGCTCGATGGGCTGAATGGCCTCCTGTCCCTGTTTTCTTGCTCAGAGGACTTTCGGAACATTCTCGTTCCGCAGTCTCAAAGACCCTGCCTACATCCATTGGAAACGGACGCAGAAGAACGTGAAGACTTTCATCATTGGTGCATTTGATTTAATACCCTTCACGTTGAGAGAACGTCTCAAAAGGTTTCACTGGATTTCACTGGCTTTATTGTAAATTGTGGCGAATGTGTATTTTGTTGACGAACGCACAGCCAATTTGCACACGGTGGTATTCTGCAAACAGTTGATGGTGGATTTTTGGCCAGAACAACGGGAAAAACTCCCTTGTCTTTTACGAACAGTATCTTTAATGCCCACCTGAGCAGGGCTCAGACAGGTTCTCGGTTTAACGTCTCATATGAATTCTTTGGACAGATTTGGGTGTGAAAAGGCATTCGGCATCGCATTTGGATAGCTGACTAGGATTTTTTTTTATTCAGAGCAATTAATAATTTATAGGAATTTTAATGAGATGAAAATAAGAAGGAAACATCTGCTCCAGGTCCCTTTGATCTGTAATGCCGCGAGCCATGTTCCTTTTGCAGGGAAAAGGGAATGAAAATGGGATTTGTGCTGCTCGCGGCTTTGCAGCAAAGTCGAGGCGTTAAATCTTGGAAATTGAAGCTGTGTGTTTTTTTTTCATCTTTCATTATCAAATTAATTCCCTGGCTTCTTCTCAGACTTTTAAGTTACAGCCCAGCCTTCAAACTGTTATATCGACTTAAAGCACATTTGTTAAGCCTTTCATTTCTGTTCTCTTTCGGTGCAGAATATTGTTGCAAAGCTCCATTCTGCTCTTTGTCCAATTCCAGAGTCAAGCATTGCCCAGCTTACTGTTCTGCTGGCTATAATGGGATTGAGAGAGAAGGCATAAGTGAGGTGGGGAGGAAGGGGGAGTGTGGGCAGGTCTATTGGCATCTGGGTAAAGCAATGACTATAATGATAATAATAATAATAGTTTTTGACATTCCTTCCCAGCCAATTGCCGTCAAATGTAGTGACTGTATTGTAAACGGGTGTGACAGCCAATTTGCCCGCAGTAAGGTCTTAGAGACAGCTGTAAGGCAGATGACCAATTTATCGGGCATTTCGCCCACAAAACATACAGTCAATTCACTTTAGAGTATATTCTGTGATACGCTTTGAGACGTCTCGAAGATGTGATACGTCACTATGTCAAATGCAAGGATTATTATTATAATTATTATTATTATTGCAGGCCAGGACACCGGGAGGAACACATGATCAGCGAACATTTGCGGGAAAAACAAGGATTTTTTTCCTGCAAATAATATATCATGAAAAACGTCTCGTTCCTTAGCTTTCTTTTGTTTTGAGCAAGCCACGTTTTATTACTTAAAGAAGCCTTGCATCTGTGCTGTGCTTTCCTGTTTAAAGCAGTGCAAACTCATGTCTGCATGTAGAAGCCTGGGGCTAGACTGCTTCCCGATCCGGGCAATTTACAGTCAAAACCACAGCCCATGACACTTACCACTGTCACGCAGTTCAAAGCAGTAAAGGAATCGTACAGGTGTTCGATTCCGATACCTCCGCGATTCAATGAAAAGAGGCTGATTTTATTCGAGTGCTTGCGTGTGTTTTGTGGGGTCAGTGGTTGGGGTTTGGGGGGAGAGGGAGGGGGGGTGGGGAGTGGGGGAATATTTTAAAACTGGACTATTTTGAATCGTCCTTTTAAATGAAAAACAAATGATGCAGTTGGACCTTAAAAGAATGCGGTGTGTAAATAAAGTGGATTTAGGTATTTTGAAATCAGTCCAGCCTGCAGATGTGCTGTTGACTCCATCCACATTGACTGAAATCTGGACTTAATTGAACGCTGCATGCAGACTCATCCAAAGGAGGTGCCCTGGTTAATGCACTCCGCATTGAGGGTGCACTGCAAGTGCCTGTCAGATCCCTAGCGAGAGAAAGCTTGTGTTTTTATAACGTTTTTCATCATGTCGAAACATCTCAAAGTGCTTTACTGTAATTGTTGCCTGCTTTTTTTTTTGCAGGCACTGCACTTCATAGAAGAAAGTCCAGTGAGCTCTTCGAGACGTCTCGATGACGTGACAAGGCGCTGTATCAAACGCAAGGATTATTATTGTACGGCATTGCACAAGACCGTTGAGGTCAATCTGGCTGATTCCCAGTTCATAGGAACCTACAATGTTACAATAAGGAAACATGACACAAAGCACACTGTGAATGGGAGGTGGGTGTTCAGAAAAGATGGCCCACAATTGCACCACACCATCAGCCCATCAGATCTGCGCTAGTGTCTGCCTCACGCACAAACCACCTAATTGACTCCCACTTATCCCGCTCGATCTCCGGATCGACCTCAAATTATTAATCCACCATATTAAACATTACATCACAAAAAACAGGCCAAGATTTGAACTGCGATTACCTCACTTTTCCCGACCTCCATTGATTAAAACACGTAAGGTACCAAAGAGCACATTTTGTTCGGATTATCCTGATCCCAAATTGCTCCATTTTCAGAGTATTAAATGACTCTGGTTAATGCCTCTTAGTTTCTAATCTCCCTGGGAACTGGATATATCCAGGGAGTGAAAACAGGCAAAAGAGGCAAGTGAGGTTTGGATGAAGAAAATCCTTTGGCCCATTTGATCTTATCCTTCCAGCGTGTTTCTTAAATGTGCCCTGACCTCAACCGCTCTTCCCAGTCCCAAGTCATTAATTACTCCCTGTGTAAAAAAATTTTTTCCTTGCATCTGTCCTGAAATTGTCCAGCACTCTACTTTATCTTCCATTATGCAAGGATGCGAGCATCATCATTGTTATATTTTTGTTTAATTAACCCTTACATCTGATACAACGCCTTTCACAGTAGGAGGACCCCCCCCCCCCCACCCCCACTCGCAGCGCTTCACAGGATTTACTGTAAAGTGTAGTGACTGTGTATTTGGTTGCTTAATGCGGCAGTCAGCCCTGAAGCGTTTGTTTCTAGTTCATTTAAAAAAAAACTAAAATGTTGCACGAAAAACTAGGAAACCGCCTCGTTTGCGACATGTGCGATTTGAAATCTTTGTTGTCTGCAAACTTATCAATTAATTGCCAAAAATTTTATCTAAAAAAAAAGTAGCTGCGGACGATAGATAGAGAGAGGGCGTCTTCTCTGAGTGACAATCTGGATCGATGATGGTGGCATGATGGGACAGCGGGAGGCGGGGAAAAAAGGAAAGAAATCGCAATCCAACAGCGCATCTGACTGAAGAGCATCTGCAGCAATAATTGGGCGGAAAACAGGCATCGTTCTAGTTTGGGCAGCCAAATGGAATGCGGAGAAAGAGAGAGACAGAGAGAGACAGAGAGAGAGAGTGAAAGAAAGACAAATCTGCGTAAGACTTTATTCACCATCGGGAAAATGGAACGGAGTAGATATCAGAGGTTATTGTGATGGAGGAAAAGAAAATTAATATCCAAATGCAAATCAAATAAAAAATACACAATCAACATCACAGAAGGGCGAGGATGAGACCCATGGCTGATGGTTCTAATGAAGGCTAGATACCATACAGCATTAAAACAAAGTCACGTTCCGTCAGCCAGAGAAATCGACATGGACTTGGCTCAGAGAAATAGGAAACGTGAGAGATTACTGGCTTACTGCTCAAACTATAAAGTGGATGTAGCTAAAGCATGAGACGGGGGCTCTGTGATAAGCTGTGTGGTCAGACCTGTGCTTGCAGCAGTCGGCGCTGGAAATATCATTGCCTATTTGCGAAAGGCAATTTAGACCCCAGAGATCTGCAGTCAGAGATCTGCAGTGTGTTTTTTTTTGAACAGGTACTGGCAGAAAATAATAACCAAGGCAATCTCACCCGGTCCCTTGCTGATAGGACGACCGCAACAAACTTGTATTTAATTATAATAATCTTTGCATTTGATATAGCGTCATATCAAGTTGTTGAAACGTCTCAAACGCTTCACAGAATATATTATAAAGTGGATTGACTGTATATTTTTGAGGGGGAAGCACGGCAGCGCTTTGGCTTAAACCTGTAATATATCTATAATTGCACACAGCAATGTCCCACAAACTCAACACAAATTGAGTGACCAAATTTATTTATTTATGTTTTTTGGAAGGGTTATTACTCCCGGAAAAGCGATCTGCCAATTGACTGGGTTCCTACTTACTGCTAGGTAAACACATGTGTGGAGTAAGGAAACTTGCTAAGGTTTCGCCCCGCCGGGAATTCACCTGGGTCCTCTCGCTTGTGAGGCGAGCGCTCTAACAACTCCGCGACTCCACTATTTGCAGCGACGCACTGTGTAAAGATAACTTCTCAGAGCGCTTCACAATGGCAGGGGTTGGACACCGAGCAATCAGGGATGGGAGAGGTGGCCATAGGGGTAGTCGAGGAGTTAGGTTTTAAGTTGTGATTTACAGATAGATACAGAGGAGCAGAGGCAGGCGGTTTCAATGATTCGCGGCATAATAACTGAGGTTGGGGTAACAGACATAATCTAACGTTACTTCCCATTTTGGCAAGCTGCACCTTTCAGATGCAGCAAAATCACATCATAAAACAAGCATCGAAATCCTTCCCATGCAAATATATTTCCGCAGTATTCGTCATTTGCATAACTTGTTGGCACGTTAGCTTACCTCTCTCATTCCCAGAGAGTAAGAAAAAACTCCCAACCAAAATAACATCAGGCGGCAAAAACGTCCTTTGCAATTAATTTGCATAATTGCATATTAAAAACAAACGATGTTCTAATCTACAATAAATGGCAGGAAGCGATTTAAAAGATTGCAATCCAACCTCAGGAATCGGCTAACTCTGAGTTATGCAGAAGGTGTGAGAGGCCAATTTGGATTGAACATTGCATTCGCTCTCTGGTGACCTACATTTCTCTGCTGTTGTATAATAAAACAGACTTAACAACGAGTGAGAGTGTTTCGTTAGAGAAGAGGTTTGTTTTGATCAGCAACCACACCACTGGAGCAGAGAAGGAACAGGTGAAGAAACGTCATCTGGTTGTCTAAGTCACAGTCACTAACACGCCAGCTTGTGGAGAAGCACTTTCTGTTGTATGCTGTGAGCTGTTATTCTTCCACATTCTATCAGCCGCCGACAGCTCTGATCACTGGGGGATGATGGCCTGTTTCAAGGGAGGTGTTTGTATTCATATGGCACCTTTTGCTTTATTATTCTTGCTGATAGCTCCTCCAGCACCCGGCACTATTACCCTTCATACTGTGATTGAGCAGTGTCAAAAATCGGACGGCTGACAGAGCAGGAAGATTTTATCTTTTGCTTAAAAAAAATTTCAAGTGTTAATACAACTGAACAGGTTTTTGAAATTGTTCCCTCCCTCTTCTTACAATCTGCAGTGTCGATCGAAGGCTGTTTGCGGGACTGTGCTATGTGCAAGTTGGCTGCCGTATTTGCACACAAAACACACAGTTACTACACATAATAATAATAATCCTTGATATAGCGCCACGTTGCTGAGGCGTTTCAAAGTGTATCCCATGAAGCACTTTGAGACGTCCCTCTGGAGTCAAAGGTTGTCAAACAAAAAAATTCAAAAAAGTATTCAGTTCAGCAGGCGGGTGAGCTACAATGGGCATGTGATTAAATCAGCATCAAAACGGACCTCTTCTTTGACGAGATCTTGGTGAGAGCTGGATCATCAGAGAATCAATCCTATCCCATGCCCATGTGAGTTAGAGTTCCTTGAGAAGATTAATAAAGTAGAGCACAGACTGATAGTCAACTTAATCCTTACAAAGGGAAACCAAGAAAATAGCAATGGACATGTGCATAGTCATGAGCTCACACAGACATTAAGAGGAAGGGAAGCAGAGACTGAGGGGTGTAAGATTGCCAGGGAGATTGGACAGATAGACATATGATGACTGGACAGTCAGCGAGTTTGGATATCCAGTAGATTGGCATGGAAATCCAATGGACAGAAGAAGAGCATTTCAATTACCAGGGAACTAGAAACAGCACAGATGGATAGGCATGAGATTGTCAGGTAAATTCAGTGTCCCAGACAGTCAGCAAATAGGCCACTGGGGAAATCAGAAGTACAAGGCAGCAGAATGTTAAAACCCTGTTAAATACTGTGCATAGCCAGTTTGAATGTTGGGGGAACCGAGCCCTGATTTTCAAATGTATACTCTGGCAACTCGCCAGGTAAGAAATAGCACTCTTGGTATTAGAGTGTTTGATTTCTACACGTTTCAATCCAATCTTCCAATACGGTTTACCTCAGGGGTAAATGCTTAATAGCAATGCACTAAAAATAGCAATTGAATTAATTACTCAACGGTCAGATCTCATTAACTTAAGGAATTGTTGTCCACTGTTACAGAACCTTTATGACACCAGCGCTCCATTGCTTTAACACAGGGAACAGTTTGAGGTCAGGGGTTTTCATTAAAGACTTTCCCTGCCCTACAGGCAGCATCTCATGCCAATTAAATGTCCACACAGGCTGTGGACTCGCACGGTGCAGTACTTTGGGGAGCATTGTATTGTTGGAGGTGCCGTAATGCAGCGGCAACATTAAACCAAGGTCCTGGGCCTTTGTCTGTTCATTAAGGATCAAAAGGAGAAGGGTGTTTCTCTTCCAGTATCCTGGCCAACGATCCCCAGGATGGAACTGGTCATTCTGCTCACGGTTGTTTGTGAGGCAATTGGCTGCCGAATTCGCCTACAAGATGCACCTTACAGTATATTCCGAGCAGCGAATTGAGACGCGAAAGGTGTTATATCACCTGCAAGGATTATTATTATTGCTTATTCTTCTCTGACTGTCACTCCACTTCACAGTAAATCCTGTGAAGTGCTTTGGGACATCCTCCAGATATGAAAGGTGCAAAGATTATTATTACCTCCACTTTAAACATCCTAAATAGTTCTGTATCGATAGATCTTCCAAACTTCAGCTGCCTTTAACGACCCCCCCCACCACCCCCCACCATCTCACCCTCCCCACCACAGCTACGGCACTGGTGGCTTTGGAAGGACAATCTGACAATACCACTCCAGACGACCCTGGTGGGTCATTGCTACATTGAAAGGTAAAGCAGTTCGAAGAATTCACATCGCTTCAGAAATTCAGAGAGCAGTGAGCTTGGAATATCACAGCAGATGAATCCATTGCTGATTGGGGTCAATTCCCAGCATATTCGGCAGAATTTGTGAGCAATCACAGTCGGTCTCAGTTAATGGGCACATTCCTTTGTTGGGGGGGCGGGGGGTTTACTCCAGCTCTAATTGATTTATTATGTCCTTCAACCATCCTAAAAAGATTTTGCTGAATGGGCGCAATCTGATCGGGAGGCAATTTTAATTTTCGCTGTGATATCCCAATTAATTGGCTTCAGCGGTATTAAATGTTGCATGGTATTATTTGGAGATGATTAATAAATAGGTTGCGTCTTTTCTTATTACAGTATGTTTACATCCAATTGCTTCATTTTTCGTTAACTGCAGTGTTTGCTGAAGATCAGGGATCTCTGTATCCGTTGTCTCCCTCCAGTATTCTGGCCTATGTCAGAAAGTTAATTGCGGTCAAAAAGAAAAGCACATCCTTTGCAAATGTGCTGCCATTTTGCTGATTGAGCCTTGATCTAGCCTGGCACAGCTGGTAGCACTCTTACTTCAGGATCACAAGTGTGTTCTTTCTCCTCTTCGACCGTGCTTTCGATCACCCTGCATTCCCCCTGCCCTCCACACTCCCCAATCCCGACCCCTCAGCTCGGGTTCGAAACACGGACTGTCCAGCGCTTTGGGACGTCCTCCCGATGTGAAAGACGCTGTGTGAATGTCATTTTGTTGTTGTTGTTGTTGGTCAAAGCTCCACATTGGGGGCTTTGAACACTCCCTGTGTGAAGGGACGTATAGGGATGCAAGTTATTGTTGTCATTGAGACTGACAATATATTGCAGGGGCGGGGGCTCCATGAACCAATCACTCCCGTTCTTGCCCGGCTTCACTGCTTCCCCATCCCTCAGAAAATCGAGTACAAAATCCTTGTTCTCACCTTCAAAGCCCTCCATGGTCTTGTTTCCCCCCCACCCACCTCTCCGACTTCCTAACCCCATATCAGCCTGTCCACACCCTCCGTCAGTGGCCTGCTTCATGTCCCTCGCACTTTCCGCCCCACCAATGGTGGTCAGGCATTCAGCATCTCTGCCCCCACCCTCTGAACTCTAACCCGCAATCCCTCCGTCTCACCCGCTCTCCTGCCTCCTTCAAGTCCCGTCTAAAGACCATCCTCTTCGACAGTGCTTTCGGCCACCAACCCCAACACATGCCCTCCACGCCTCCTGACCCCAACTGCCAGCTCAAGTCCAAAAACTCCTGACTGTCCAGCTCCCTGTGACGTCTTTTTGATGTGAAGGGCGCTGTACAAGTGTAATTTGTTGCTGTTGTTCAAATGAGCCATTAAACCGAGGTCCAGTCTGCCTGTTAATGATTCCCCCGAACTAACCAAAAAAGGAAGGAAGTTTCTCCCAGTGTTCTGGCCAACAATCATCCACATAAAAATGACTCATTCGCCTACATTGGCTGTCTGTAGGCTTTTCTTTGTGCAAAATGTCTGCCTTGTTTGCCTCATGGCCTTTGACAGCGATTGCATAAAAAGCTTTTTGAGCTGGTTGTAGGCGTTATACATCAAACGCAAGGATTCCTGTTTTATTTTATGTATTTATTATAATTATCATTATTATCATTGAGTATGATTATCAAATTCAAGGATTATTATTATTATTATGATTATTCTGCCTGCAAAACCTGACAAGATCAACACGGCTTTGAGTGCAAAGGCCATAGGTTTGCGTTCACTCTGTGTCTCGATTTAGTAGGTTGCCGCTCTCAATGGAGGTTCACGGACCCCAACTTCAAAACAATTCGGATTCTATTCAATCAATAAAAGAAAAATGATCCCCAGAAAGAAGCGATCAAGGAACTTTTTAAAGACTACAACATGTTGCTGACAGAGCAATGGGATTTGAGGTGAAGGGGGAATGATCACACAATGTGACTATCTCCTGTCTGCAACTTATTAAGCTCTCCCGCTTGCTTCAGAAACAGAATAGCGAAACTATTTGTGTGTGTGTGTGTGTTGTGGAAATTTTCTGGTTTGATCTTAGAGACTTTGTAAACTTCAATATCCGGCATTTTCCTGAGCGGCCTAAGAGATTTATTTTCCCGTAACGATTTTTTTTGGAATTGTTGCGAAAGTTGCATAAAGTTGTGAAGTTTTATTTTTAACCGTGTGTATTTTTTCTTTCCAAAAAAACGAACTATTTTAATAAGTCTTATCCGAGACAGCACCTTCCATTTTCTCTTTGCCGTCTGCATGATTTGTGCCGTTTTTGTTGCTTAAAGGGTTTAAAGTCTATTTTTATCGTTTGCGTGCTTGAAATGTGGACAAGACTAGTCACGTGGACATTTAGCATCAGCATGTTTTTCTCTGTCTGTTTCACTGCTTCCCGAAAAGGTCAAGCACACTTAATTTGCTAACCTCCAGAGATAAGGTCTGAAAAAGATTTGTAAAGGATAACTTACATTCTTTGTCAATTTTATGAACAATAATCCTCACGTTTGATACAGTACCTTATCACATCATCAAAACGTCTCATAGTGCCTCACATGATTTACTGTAAAGAGCGAATAGGCGAATGTTGCAGCCAATGTCCCACAAACAGTCGTTAAGTGAATGACCAATTTTATCTGGGGGATTGTTGGCCAGGGCACAGGGAGACAGAAACTCTCTTCTCTTTTTCAAATTTGTGATCTTTAACATCCACCTGAACAGGCACAGATGGGACTTTGGCTCAACTTCTCATCCGAATGAACCCCGGCAATGCGCTTGAGAGTCAGACTAGCCTCTGAGCTCAAGGAGCTGATGTGTAGATTGAACCCACAAGCTTCTGACTTGCAGGTGAGAGTGCAACCGACTGAGCCAGGTTGACCAACTGGTCATATAAAGAGCTGGTTTCCACGGTGGTAACATTTGACTATTGCCTCTTCACAAATGAACATGGCGACTCAACAGTTCTGCATCCACACAACAAATGGACATTCACTCGCAGCTGCAGAGTACAAAGAATAACAGCCTCCTCCCCACCCCCCACTCACCGCCTCTTCCCCCTCCCCACCCCCACCTACCGCTCCCCAAATAGTTTCCAGATGTTTCATAAGTAATAAAGGTCTAAGTCATTATTATTTCATATCTGTGGAAGAGCCGGAATATCCGCAGGGTTATACAATACCGTTGATGATATCTTGAAGCAGGTGTGACTGAAAATTGTGCACTCTTGGACAATAAATATTTACAGCAAGGATACAAAAAATGCTCACCCTTTGCTTTGGTGATAAAATGCATTTTCATTACTCGCCTACTAATATCCGACCGTCCATTATCAAATGACCTTGGAGCACGCTTTGGCCTATTATTCGAGCTTGAAGGAGTCTCGTCGTGGCCAGAGTCCAGCCTCGCTGTTTTATGTGCACTCGCTTTATTTATCTTGTGTGATCACCGCAATGGATAGCTGGGAATCATTATAAAGGCAGTGATCTAACTGAGTGGGTTCAGGTGACATCATAAACCGTAAGAGCAAAGCTCAGGCACTTTATTGCTATTATTGGAACCTTGCGATCAGATTTCCTGCCTCAAAATTATTGCTTGGGATTACAGCTTACATCTGTGCGCTGCTTTTTTTTAACCTCCTAAAAATTCTGTTTTTGGCCAGTCTGTACAGGAATGTCTCACGCTGTGCACTCTGTGGCCCTTCGTGCCTCTGCTCTGCTTCATGTGCAGTCAATGTCTGTGATTACTTTGGTCTTGGTTCATGGAATTAATATTAATAATAATCCTTTCATACAGCCCCTTATCACTTCTTCTAGACGTCTCAAAACGCTTCACAGAGTATACTGGAAAGTGGATTAACTGCATATTTTGTGGCCGAAACGTGGTAGACAATTGCTTAGGGCACTGTCCCACAAACAGTCATGGATTGAGTGACCAAATTATTTGTTTATTTATTTATTTATTTGAAGGGATTCTTACCCCCGGCTAACAACTGGGTTCCTACTAACTGCTAGGTAAACAGGCGTGTGTAATGTGTCTAATGCTTCGCCCTGCCTGGGAATGAAACCCAGGTCCTCTCGTTTGCAAGGAGAGTACTCTAACCAATACGCTACAAAATTAAACTTACATTATTGAATTACTGACACAGACGACTGAAGGATAAACCTATCCAGTAGGAATTAAAAAGCATTGTGAGGAAAAGGTAAAAAAAATGGTTATTAGTAATAATAATCCTTGTTTTTGATGCTGGTGCCTTTATCACTTTGCCAAGACATCTCAAACTCAGGATTTTACTGTGAAGTGCAGTGGCAGAGCAATTGCCTGTAAACAGCCTTGAAAGTGAGTGAGTGATTTTTTCGGGCGGGGTGCGGGGGATGTTTGATCAAAAATAAACTAAAAGGGAGATTAAAGAATTAGTCCAAAACAACAAAGAAGAACGTCCACTCCAAACACCCCCCTCCATAAAATAATCAAAATCTAATGACCAGGATGGGATTAATCCTATCAGTTCTCCTTGATTTGTGCCAACATGAGCTACAATTTAGCATAATCCTAGATTAAGATACATGTGGAACTGTAACTGGTTATCAATCATATTTTGATTGCGAGTTCCATTGACTGCACACCTCCTTCCTGTACCCTGGCTGGGTCATTTCATCCCCTCGCACCATCTCTCTACCCCAAAGGACAATAAACGGTGCTGTTTGCGGTGAGGAAATGAGCTAACAATACGTGAAACAACGTGTGTTACAAAATGCCATTTCAGGACAGAATTAGTATAATCTCGAGTTAAGGTAAATCGTCAAGTGGATCACTTGATGTGTTGTTGTAGATCTTAAATCCAACTGAGCCTCGTTTCTGTGGATGTTAAGGATCCGAGACCTAATGAGATGCAATTTGTAGCCCTAATCAGCCATGCTCTGCAGTGAATGGAATTGTTAGGTGCATTAGTTAGGGAATCAAAATACTCTTGCGTCGTCTGATACAGCTCTATATTTGTGATCCATGAGGTTCCCATCGTAGACATTAAAAGGTAATTGATTACAGGTAAAGCGTAACATATCTTCAGTCACATAAAAGGGCTTTTTTTTTCCAAATCACAATACTGTGCCTTGTCACACTGTGATCATTATGGTTTGTTCCAATGTGATAATAACAATAAATAATAAAAATAATAATCCTTGCATTTCATACAGTGCCTTATCAAGTTGTTGATACATCTCAAAGCGTTTCATGGGAGAGTGGGATATACGATAAACTCTGTCTATTTTGTGGATGTGGGCAACAACTTGCCTTTAAGTAGCGCCCTTCACATGGATTAGCATCCCGGAGCACTGCTGGAGGGCATTAACAAAAATGACCCCATTTCGCAAACCCTTCGATGGAATTATTCATTGTTGCCTTTGATACAACGCTATTAACGTCAATTGGATATCTCAAAGCCCTTTGCAGGATTTATTGTAAAGTGTTGTGACTGTGCATTTTGTAGGCGATTGCTTCGCCCTCCACTTTCCCTTTTGCATTCACCAATAATATGTAACTCCTGTAACATCTCAATCCACTGCCATAAAGCGTGACATGTGTATTAGTCGGAGCACGTGGCAGCCAATTTTTGCACGCTAATATACCTTAAAAACCATGAAATGAATAACCAATGATTTTTTTTATCTGGGGGAGATTATTGAGCAGGATACCGGGAGAGAAACTCCCTTTTTTTTT
The DNA here is from genome assembly GCF_018977255.1 of Callorhinchus milii. Lineage (NCBI taxonomy): Eukaryota > Metazoa > Chordata > Chondrichthyes > Chimaeriformes > Callorhinchidae > Callorhinchus > Callorhinchus milii. Next base: position 4,018,102 of record NW_024704752.1, on the reverse strand, counting down.
GGATAGCACTGCAGGATCTTTAACGTACATCTGAACAGGGAGATGGGGACCTCGGTTTAACGTCTGATACAAAGGATGGCACCTCTGCAAGAACACGCCAAGCACAACTCATAGTTCATTATTTGTGCTTTCAAATACACATGCAATAAAAGCAGTACACACGAATGGTGCGAAAGTGTTGAAGGTTGGCTGATAAATGGTCTGCCACAGGATTTTTGATAACACTGTTCTGGAAAGTTTTGAGGAGAGGGAGAGAGTGGAAGGGGGAGGAAAGCCATGAACTGATATCAAAACCAGTCTGCTGGAGGCTGAATTGGATAGATTAAAGCGACTGATACCAAGGGAAAGCGGGATTTGTTCGGGAGTGAGATGGAAACATTAGAACGGGAGAGACGGAATGTGGAAATCATTTTGAAGTTCGGCAAAATGTTGGAAATCAGTTTCCTTGAATGGCTAATTAAAATTATTTAACATCTAGGCTGTTTCACAGAGGGAAGATTGCTTGCCCATCTGTTATTACCGAGATGATTGATTGCTGCTCCACAGGGAGGCATCGGAAGACGGGTTGCGATCACCGCCTGCACGAGATGTGCACAACAAAGTCCATCTGAGCATGTGGGAGGACAATGTTGACAGCAGGCACTGGCGGAATTAGTATCCTTCAGTTCAGGGTGGTTAGCTTAAATGGGAAGCGCAAAGCTTTCTGCAGCATTGACCCAGCATATGTGCGCTTTGGTGCTGACGGGAGCTGCACAGTAGAGGACGTCCCAAAGCGCTTCACAGAATATACTGTAAAGTGAATTGACTGTATACCTGTATCTGGTGTGTAATATGGACTGAGAGTAGCCAAACCTCCCTCATCCCCATTCTGGTTCACTGGTAGTTATTTATGACCATCGATGGTTCGGATGTTGATGTTCAACCTGACTCCTCGTCACAGGCCTGGCTTCTCGGACATCACCATGGGAAGGGCCTGGTACTTGGGTGAGAGATGGGATAGGAAGGGGTGGAGGGAGGGAGGTGGAGAGGGAGGGCCAACCTCCAGTTTACACCAAAATATCTTGTGGAGCGCAGGTTACACAGTCACTACACTTTACAAAAAAGAAGCGATTGAAAGAAGAAACACTTTGAGACATTTCAGTGTGATAAAAGTGCCACATCACATGTGAGGATTATTATTATTACAGTTTAAATCACCCTATACAGGTATAGTTTCTAATTGGTTTTCAATGATGGGTGAGTCCTTCAGCTCCCCTCTCGACTCTCTTCCCCCTCCTCGCTCCCTCCCTTCCCTCCCCTCACCCTGACCATTTCCCCCCTCCTCGCTCCCTCCCCTCCCCTGACCATTTCCCCCCTGCTCGGGTCATGACCCAACTGTGCAGCGCCTTGGGACGTCCTCCTGACGTGAAAGGCGCTTTATAAATGGAATCTTGTTGTTGTTGTTGAGTCAAACAAGTAACACAGTCACGTTACATATGAATGGATATTACTTTTCTTAATATGTTTGAACTTCCTAAAATAGCTACTTTTTTTGCAGGAAGATAACATCGTTCAGCAGAAAGTCGCTTCTGAATAATCTTTTTAACATTTCCAGTTGCACCGGTGAATATAGGAACTATGTTTGTTTTAGACTACCACATACGTCCACTTCAATTTGTCGATCAATATATTTCCTGATCTTCTCTAGTTCGCTATTTATTATATTGTAATCACTTGGGATAGACACATCAGTAATACTACATGTACCATCTAGTTTTTTTAATATTAATGTCTGGTTTGTTATAGATTACTGTTCTAGTCGTATTTACTGTGAGTCCCAGTTTATTATGATATTATTTCAATGTCACTTTTGCTGGTTGATACCAGTTGGTGTTTACATTAATATCAAAGTGTTTACAAATTGTCCAGTGAATATATTGAGCTATGTTATTATGTCGAATCAGCTTCACTGATTGAGCTAGGGCTGGGCATGATGATAATATATGGTCTACTGTTTGCTTAATGACATATTCAGCATTTTGGACTAATGTTTCACTTTAAGATCTTATTTTCATAATACCAGGCTATAATAGCTTCGTCTTGCACTGATATTATGAGAGCTTCTGTTTTTGTGGCTTTCAGATACCCAGTTAGCCAACCAGTTGTAGCTCGGGTTCATATCTAAGGCTTATTGTCTCATTTCTCTCGGAAATTGACCACGTATGAATTTCTTCTCCTTTTTTTTACTACAAGACATCAATTTCGTTTTAAGGACAATTTTCATTCCATGTGCCATATTTTTCATTGATTCAGATGAGCTCCTTTCTATTTCTTTTTGATGGATGTCATTTTCCTGTTTGATCTTGATTGCTTCTTTAATGATGGAAAATTTCTTTTTCTGTTTTTCATGTTTCTCCATCATTTTGATACCATCATCGGGATTTGTTCTGATATATTCAGCTGAACCTACAATTGCTGATATATAAGGTGCTTCAATTTCAATCAGGCCTCTCCCTCCTCCTTTTCTTGGAATAAGAACTCCCGCTAAATATTATTCCCTGTAACTGTATATTTAGTGCTTTTTATAACAATAATAATAATCCTTGAAGCTGATTCAGCGCTATATATCACTTTGACGAGAGGTTTCAAAGCGCTTCATAGGATTTACCATAGAGTATAGTGACTGTGCATTTTATCGTCCAATTCTCAACAGCAATATCCTACAAGTAGCCCTGAAGTGAATGGCCGGTTTTGTTGGGGGGTTTAGAATCACACGCTCCTTGTTTTAGAACACGAAAAAAGCATTAAAATAGCACAATTATAACAAACCCTGAGACAAAGCGATTGATCTATGAATCTGTAACACCTTGAAGTGCTGCTGAAGAAATAAATGTGACATCTGTTAATAGTCCATTCATTTTGCTACCAAACTCCCTTTTGGTTTGATCAGGTTTGCTAATCTGACAGTAGGGCATTCTTCAACAACAGAGCAGCCCTTTGATTGCCTGTCTTTTAGTGACAAGAGCAGAGAGGCAGGTCTTTTGATTTTTTTTTCCACACACAGCGGCTGTGTTCAAAGGAAAATTAGCTCGCCGCCCTACCAATTTCTTTCAGTTTCTCGTTTTTCCGAAAAAACATTCAAAAGAGCGTTTTTTTTAAAAAACAATATTAGGTTCAATCCCATACAGACCTTGTTTGATCACACTCCCAGGATGGCACATGGCATGGGGTGCGACAGGTTGCTGGAGAAGGGACTAAATCTAAATTACCCCCATTCACTCTGAAAGCTTTGCTGAAAGGGGATTGAAAGAGCACCCTCGCCTCAATCACCAGCCCAACAAAAAAAAACTAGCCGAATCCTTCATCACAAATATACACTGTTTTCCACAGTCTTTCGATTACCTTTATCTTACCACTGCTTTGTCTACGAGACTTTTTTTCTTGGAGAAAAAAGAAACAAAGTTGTTATTTTTTGGAATTAAAGCCATATTTTTCCTTTGGTGAAGAGCGCCTGGGAGCTGTCCAACAAAGGACTTCAATCGCCAAATGGAAACATTCAGTAAAATGGTTCGAAAATGCTATCATCTGAGTCCAACAGGGTGCTTAGATCTGTCTCTTAGCATTTCAATACACCTCCTTTACGTGGAATCCCGTAGAGTAGTGGTTAGCAAGCTCGCCTCGCAAGCGAGAGGACCCGGGTTCGATTCCCGGGTGGACGAAACCTTAGGCAAGTTGCCTTACTCACTCAACATGCTTCTGCTTTACCTAGCAGAAAGTAGGAACTTACTAAGCCAGTTAATTGAATGGGGGATTGCTTTCCAGGGGGGTAATATTCGCATTAAAAAAAACTTGGTCATTCAATCTACGAATGTTTGTGGGGAATTGCTTTGTACAATTGGCTGCTGCATTTCACCCACAAAATACACAGTCAATCAACTATACAATATATTCTGTGAAGCGCTTTGAGATGTCTCAATGGCATGATAAGGCGCCATATCAAATGCAAGGATTATTATCTGGTAAGCATCGCTTCATCAACCACAAATTCCATTTATATAGCACCTTTCCCATTGGGAGGATGTCCCAAAGTGCGAGATGTAAAGTATCATCCTTGTTGCTCATCTCCGAAACCTCTCCAAAGGCTTCATTGTTCTTGTGATGGTCTCGGGTGCCCAAAATTGCACATAACGAAGTCTAGTTTGCGGTCTTTCTTAACAGGATTTCTTAAAAAGAAAACTCAAGTTGAGCAAATGGAGAGTGTTTTTAATAACCAGAAATACAGCATGTTAGAACATGATTTTCCAAATCGTAGCTGTACCCCTTATCAATAAAAGAACTTCCTGTATCTTTTAGTTAAATTCCTTTGAGTTGGGATCAGTTTTGTTGACAGCAGCTTTGCAATGACTGGAAAGTGTAAGTGAATGATCGATGATCACAGCCAAATCCTCCTCCTTCTGATTCTCCGCTAATAGACTTCACTTCACTGTGTACACGTTCTGAGTTGTCAGTATGTTTTAGACCCATAACACTGACAGCAGGAGCTTTTATTTTTTCCGCAGCTTCTGTCTTTGAGTACTTAGCGAGCGGGCAGCCCGGCTGGCTAGCTTGCAGTAGGACAGAGGATGAAAGCTGACAGTGATTCGCACTTGACAAGGCCTTTCTTCAGTGTAAACATAGCAGGTGATATTTCAATGCCTGCTACATTTGTCAACCATCCTCCAGATTAATTGGTCACTCACTCCATGGATGTTTGTGGATTGTTACTGTAATGATTGCCTGCAAATACGGTCGCAATTTCCCCTGAAGCGCTTTGAGATGTTTTGATATTAATTATTATTATTATTATTATTATTGGAACCTTATCAAAGCCAAAGTTACGCAATGCATTGCTGTAAAACCATGTGTGCCATCTTCTTGTCTGTTGCTTTCATATGATTCAGGTTTACCAGCTAATTTTACGATTAATCATTGGGGCGTCAGTCTGGCTCAGTTGACTCACCCCATCAGAAGGTTGTGGGTTCGTACATGTGACTATATAGCGCCCTTCACACTGGGTAGCGTCTCGGACACCAAGTCGAGACGAGTGGGAAGGTGACTGTAGGCACAGTCGAAGAGCAAGATCTTCAGGTGTGATCTGAAGGTAGGCAAAAGGGGGGGGGGTGTGGTGCGGGGTGGGGGGGGTGCAAGGAGAAGAGATTGAGGCAGAGAGTTGCAGAGTTTCAGAGCACTATGGCTGAAAACATGGGCACCAGTAGTGGAGCGGAGGGAACAAGGGACATACAGAAGGTCAGAGGTGGTTAAGCGAAGAGGCGGGGAAAGGAGTAAAAGTTTTTTTTTTGCACCAGACTCTTCAACAATTTTTTTAAAAAAGTCTCCAGAGATAAATTCATTCAAAAGCATTATTCAAGATTTAAAGAAAGACAAAGGTAATTAATAAATGATACAGATGTGAGTTACCAGCACTAAGATTAAAACCTACACAGAGTCAAGCATAGGCTAGCGGTAATTAGAGGCTACATTACAGGAAAAGTACTTTATCTAAGAAAATGTGGATGCTAATTTTGAAAGTGGTACAGACATCTTTTCTTCCTACTTAAATCTTTTTTTTAATTACTTTCAACTGAAACGACAGACCAATCAATTGTCCGAGATAAAGGACATCAACTTCACTCTGTTTTACTTTTAAAACTCGTTCCTGGTGTTTGAGCATAAGAAATGGTTTAAGAAAACAGCGCAAGTTTGACCCCCTGTAGTTTACAACGTAGAGTGCTGAAAAGGTGCATTGCAACAGGAAGATCTTGCATGCGGTTGCAGTGAAACCCTGTTGTAAAGCGTCTTGTTATAATGCTGTTTTGCTTATTGAATGAATTTGGGGCTCTCCCGCTTCCCCCCATTCCCCCATTTAACTCCTTTCCCCTGTCACCCCCTCCCCCCTTTGCCTTTTCACTCTCCCGTCCACTGGCACACTTGCCATATTTCCATTCAATCTACTGCCCTGCGGAACTATTATCTGTTCAGTAGGTTAGCGTTGGTAGAATTAGGGATTTCAATTTCTCGCTACATTAATAAGAAAGTACCTACAAAACCCACAGTCACTACCACTTACAGTAAATGCTGTGAAGCACTTTGAGACGTCCTCCCAACTTCAAAGGCACCGTATCAAATGTTCGTGGGACGTTCTGCCTATTCAGGTGTTAAAGGCAGCATCTATTGTGGGCTGCAAGAGGGTGCATGAAAGATAAAAGCTTGAAGAGCTATGGGGATAGGGGAGGGCAGTAGGATTGAATGGGCACCTTGCTCTAAGAGCTGGTGCGGACTTGACAGGCAAATTCCGTAAATTTCTAATAGTTTTGCAGTCTTTGCATTGGCAATGTTCGTACCTTAAGCAACGTAGAAGAAGGAGGCAAATAGAGATTGAGAGGGTTGGGGTATTGTTGGGAGCATTTGGCATCACAAAGAGAGAGAGCTCAGTGGCAAACCCATAATACATGGAGACCTTTTCAAAGCTGGACTGGCATTTCGTGTTGGATTTGTAACAGGTGGGCTTGGACATGGAGGAGAGAGAGTGCCACCAAGCCAGGACAGCTGATATGATACCCAGTCAGATCTGCTTGGCGCGATATTCAAACTGATTGTAAATGACCTGTTTAGCAGCCTTTATCAGCAATACAATGATCAGAGGAAAGAAATGTCAGGGGAACCATGAGATGTCACAGTGTCTTCACGAGAACAAAGGTCACGATGGGGGAAAGAGGGGAGGGAGGGAGCAGAGAGTGGGGTTATCTGCAGGAGTTATCACAGGTCTTGTTGCAAATCCAGCTGTCCAGTCTATGACCTTGAATCCGTTGATCACTTTACCAGAGTTAATACACTATATTTTTCCATCAGGGTTGGGATGAGGTGACGTGTGATTGTGGTGGTGTGGGTTGGGGAACAGGACGGAGCAGGGGGAAGGGGGATGGTGGGTGGGGGTCAGATCTATGGAGTTGACGCACTCTGAATTGAAAAGAACAGATGGTGGTAATCTCTCATTGTGATAACATCTCTGATGTGCTTATTAATATATAAGGAGCCAACGGATGACCCCAAGGCCAGCGATAAAGATCACAGTCTCGGGAGAAGAATGCAAAAGAGAAGCGGCTGTAGCTTCTGCTGGGCGGAGAATAAGCCTCTTTGTGACTGGTAAGGAGGACTCAGACAGTGTGTGACGCAGTTCATGCCCTTGGATCATCACCAATAATTGCCCGAAATTAGTGAGGGGGAAGTGATGGTGGGGGTGGGTGGGGGGAGGTTGGGAGGAACAGATGAACAGGGAAGGTTGGTGATGGTGGGGGGAGAGGATTAAAAGGAAAAAATCTTTCTCGTTCTCTCCGCGCACTGGTGGGGAATGAGTGAAGAAAAGACCATCTGTCCCGAGTTCCCCTGTCTTTCAAGCACGGCCTTTAATCAGGAGCTTATTAGGCAACTGTTAAAGAGGCACAAGACAAGCCGAGCGAGGGAGACAGCACACCAGGCCACTATCGCCGCCATGGTTTATTAGCGTTCATAACTTTGTGATGAAATAATTTCCTGATCAAAAATAATCTGCCATCAGTTCTTGATGAGACTAGATGTTGGCAGCCAACTCACATTTGTCCCCTGTTTTCCCCCAATCACCCCCATCCCACGCCCCTCAACCTCCCTCTCCCCTCTCTTTGGCAGTAAATGGAGATATTAATTAATCTGAAATTCCTGTTGGTTAAAAGAACTCTCTCACATCAAAGGTCGTTATTAGCGAGGGAGCCCTGACAGTTTAGGTAGCGGAATCGTTCCAATATTTCACAAAGCTGAAGGATCAACACAGCTGCAAGCTCTTAAAGGAGACGGGGATTTTTTGCATTCTTCGAAGTGTTATTTTTATTTCAACAGTTGCCGCTCCTTCGAATCAAAATAATAGAAAATAATAAATACAGGCGCGATTGAAGTCGGCTCCCAGAGCGGCACTGGCTTAAAGCATAACTGAGCAAAGCAAGTGTGCCTTTCATAACGCCTTTCCAACAGTTAGCGTGAAGGACACAGAAAACTACTAACCCCCTCGCCCTGACATTCGTTGGATTGAACAAAGCTGCACATGAAGTTTCTGCTACACGTTTCTTGCTGCTAAATCTCTTGTTCTGGCAATCTATCCTGGGTGAGGGGCACTATATAATTGCAAGTTATTGTTGTTGCTGCAGGTTATTTTGACAGTCCAGGGCAGCATGCATCCTTAATGAGACGTCAAACCAGACGTTAAACAAGTGATGGCTTAAATTTGAGTTGCATTGGAGCCGTCAACACAAACTGACTTAATCCAGGACATGTTTGTTTGACCCTTGTCGCAATTTTGACCAGCACCACAATTTTACAACAACAGGAACACCAACAAATTGCATTTAAACAGTGTCTTTCACGTCAGGAGGACGTCCCAAGGCACTGGACAGTCAAGGGTTCGCACTGGGTGAGGTGGTCGAAGTGGGAAGGATGATCGAAGGAGCAGTCAAAGAGCTCAGAGCAGGTAGTGTCAGGAGTCAAACCACAACGGAAACAGTTTCACACATGTCACCACTGGGAACAGCCTTGGGCGGTGGGGGCTAGTGGGGTAGGTAGTCCACTTATGGTACGTTGAACCTCGTAATTATTCGACTGACCCCAACATGACCTAGTTTGCACAGCTTCACAACTGCTGCCAATTGAACTGCTCGCAACTCCAAGAAGAAACACAATTGAGACAGCAAGAGTGCAATGGAAACCCGACCTTGATTGAAGCAAGTGAAATCCAATAGTGCGTGTTAGCTGCCAGCGTTGGTTGGATTTTGCCAACGCATTTTTCCTCTATTATGATCCACCGTGGTGTGAGTTTCGGTTACATGTTCCATACGGCTCTTTACTTAAGCCTCATTGGCGTTGCCACAGCCCCAAGTCCATGCCAAGCAATATCATCTCATTACACCTTGCCACTATTGACACAGGAGAATAAAATCATAGAATATTACAGATCAGAAGGAGGCCATTCGGCCCATCGTGCCTGTGCCTGCTGTTCTTTGGAAGAGCGACCCAATCAGTCCCATTCCCCTGCTCTTTCTCCATACCCTTGCAAATTTCAAGTATCTACCTAATTCCCTTTTGAAACTGTCTCAGAGCGCTTCACTGGGAGCCCAAGTTGCAGTTAGCTGAGGAGAGAGAGAGTGTGTGTGTGTGTGTGTGTGCGTGGGGTGGGGGGATGGGAGTGTGGTCAAAAAGAAAGGTTTGAGGCGGGCTTTTGAAGGCTGGGAGGGAGGGTGGGACAAGGTTGTCCTGTAGCTCAGTGGTTAGAGCACTCGCTTTGCAAGCGAGAGACCTGAGTTCAATTCCAGGCAGGGGGCGAAACCTTGGGCAAGTTTCCTTACTCCACACAGAGCCTAATAATAATCCCTCCAAAACCCAAAACAATAATTAAATTGGTCATTTTCAATCTATGACTGTTTGTGGGACATTGCTGTGCGCAAATGGCTGCCGCGTTCGCCCACAAATATACAGTCAACTCACTTTACAGTATATTCTGTGAAGCGCTTTGGGACGTCCTCCCGACGTGAAAAGCGCTATATCAAATGCAAGGATTATTATTATTATTATAAGGTGGAGGGATTCCATAATGGAAATCCCTGCAAATGGGTGTAGAATGGCTGAAAGCATATCCTAAATGAATATCAAATGGTTCTTAGCTCTTAACTGCACTCGTGATGGTGATAATAATAATCCTTGCCTTTGGTGCAGTGCCATGCTTTATCATGTTTAAACATCAACAACGACAAATTACGTTTGTATAGTGCCTTTCAAGTCGGGAGGACCACCCCCCACCCCCCCGCGGCATAGTATTATTATTATTATTATCATTATCATGTCTAAATGTCTCAAAGCGCTTCACAGGACAGGGTAATGATGTCAATTGCGGTGAGCGTATTTGCAAGAGAACAGACCTGATTTGCAGATAGGCAGCTTGTTACACTCCAGTGCAGTGCTTGACTGGACGTTAATTATGTGGGCAAACACGTTAGTTGGCACGGTAGGGTACAGGGAAACACAGCTGTGAAAGAAAAACAAGACAGATGTTACATAAAATCAATCCAGGTGTTTCTGGAAACGCAGGAAGATTTATTAAAGATAGACTGGGGTACTGACAGGCTAAAGATACCCTGATGTGCGCTCCAGAAGCATTAAACTAATGATTGAATATTATTTAAAGTGAACTATTTTAAAGTTCTTTTATTATTTAGAGGGCTGTTTCCATTGGCTGGGGAGTCAGTAACCAGAGGACACAAACAGAGAGCAGGTTTAAGAAGCACACAAGTATAGCTATCTAAGATACCGAGTAGGGGATCTAAAAGGAAATTTAGGAGGAACTACTGCACACAGAGGGTGTGAGAATGTAGAACTCGCTGCCTGAAGTGGTGGTCGAATCAGACAGTGTAGATGCATTCAGGAGAAATCTAGACTTCACATGAGGGAGAGGGGAATAGAGGGGAATAGAAGGGAGTAAGGAATGTGGAGTATAAACACTGTCACTGGCTGGTTGGGGTGAGTGGCCTGTTTCCGTGATATACATTCTTTGTAAATCTTCGTAAGTTAAAGCGCAGGTTCTGAACGAGAGATCGCTGGCTTTTGGAGGCAATTAAGCTAATAGGAAGGCAATTCTGCTTGTGTGTTTATTAAAGTTGCTCTCCATTAAAAAAAGACAAGATTGCTCTTTAAGCGTGCTTTCAGTCACTGCTTCTCAGACTCAATCTATCCACCTCATCCCTTCTTTACCCATCTTCAGATCGCACCTGAAGACTTTTCCATTCGACCATGCCTTCTCTCACCTCCCCGCTCTCCCCAGCTCGGTGTCAAGCTCCGCCACTGTTAAGCGCTCAGTGAAGGGCGCTACATACATGCAAGTGGCTGTTCAATTTCGACCACCACCTACCACTTGTAACAAAGGAATGGTAGAGAAAATTGCCTGTCGCGTTCATCTACAAAACACAGGTATTACACCTCACAGAATATCCTGTGAAGTGCTTTGACACATCCTCCTGGCGTGAAAGAATTTGTATCAAAGGTAAGGATTATTCTCATCATAAGTCAGACAACAAGATTATTTTTAGAAGCTGAGAGGTGGAAACGTGCAAAAGAGTATTTTGACTCTCCTACGTTATTTAATGATCTAAAAGGGCATTTAGGAGGAACTTCTTCACACAGAGGGCGGTGAGAATGTGGAGCTCACTGTCAGAAGCAATGGTTGAAGCAAAAAGCATCAACGTGTTTAAGAGGAAATTTGATGCACACACAAGAGAGAAGGGAATAGAGGGGTATGGCAGGGATGGAGGCTTAGGCAGATTATTAACACCAGCACAGACTAGTTGGGCTATGTAAACCTTATGGAATTAATGATTTGGTCTTACTTGACACGGATTCGGTAACATAAAGTGTACTTAGATCTGAGTCTGATAAAGGCGTGGACGGAAAGAATTTAGATTGCCATCCAATATAATATGCATTTGATAAGACGCTTTTCATGTCTTCTAAACGTCTCAAAGCACTTCACAGAGCATACTGTAAAGTGAATTGACTGTATATTTGTGGGCAAAATGCAGCAGCCAATTGCACACAGCAATGTCCCACAGTCATGGATTGAGTGACCAAATTATTATTTTTTTATATATGTAACTGACCATAAGAGAAAACATCACACCTCACAGCTGCTTTGCTACCTAGGAATGACTAATACGTTATTAACATGTCAGGTCTGTTGTTGTGCTGTGTGCAACATCAATGAAGGTTATACCACATTATTAGATAGATTTGCTAGCATTGATATGCAGTGACCAGAATGTCATTCAATTATCTTTTTGTTAGCACTGTATTAATTTGAATTTCATTTACAGTCACTGAATCGACACGGAATAACCTATGAATAAGACTACAATGGGTCGTGCACTTGTTAACACAGCCATTCCCTGTGCACGTGTGATTTGAACCAAGCCCAGCTCTGAGACTGAAATAATATTTGAGTCTGAGAGATGGAAATCTGGACACAAGCCATAACCGCTGGATTGAAGTAACTGCTCATTCAATCATTCTGATACATGTCATCGAGTGAGCTTTGCTGCCTTTTGGTTAAACGTACGAGCATGAGAGAGGCAGTGATATCAATTTATTAGATCATTAATCCTGTTCAGTATCTATTCATATCTTTACATCTCACAGAGTGGGCCAGTGTGGTGTCAGGTCAGGTGGGTGGGCCAGGCTCCTTTCAGTCCATAGCAATCTAGCCTATGTGCTAGAAGATTTTGGGTTCAACCCCTCCGCCCCCCCCCCCCCCCCATGTCAGGACTCCATTGATGGGGGGAGTGCTGCCCGGTGTCCTGGCAAACAAATCCCCCAAATAAAATTGGTCACTCACTCCATGAAGCAGCTCACCCACAAACACACAGTCATTCTGCTTTACAGTAAAGTCTTGTGAAGTGCTTTGGGACCTCCTCCCAATTTGAAAGACGCTATCACAAATGCAAGGATTATTATGATTATTATTATTATCATTCTGGCTGATCTGAGTAAAGACAGAACCAGGATGCAGTAGGATTTATGAACCAGGGTAAGAGGATTGTTGGCTTATAATTCCCCTTTCCCGTTTAGATCTTTGAGTAAACAAGATGACTTTTTAATTTTACGATGTACAATTTTAGTGAAGTTACATCAACCTGCTCGATATTTGCCCATAGATTATGCTGTCACTCAACTACGCCCCTTGGTTTGGCTTGATCGTGAACTTCCGAAACACAATGGGTTTAAATTATTTTCACGGTCTCTTTCACTTTGTAGTCAGAGTGTTTGTGACTTTCCCGTCAATACCGGAACCACTCGAGCTAAAGTTACAGCCAGATTATAACATATAATTCCTATGCCTCACTTACTCTCTTGCCTCCTTCAAATCCCTTCTAAAGATCTTCCTCTTCGATCATGCCTTTGAGGGATTAAGGGAGAGTGTTCCAGAGTTTCGGGGCGTAGTGGCTGAAAGCGCCACCTCCGATGAAGGGTGCGAGGGACGAGCAAGAGGCCGATGGCAGTCGAGTGGAGGTGCTGGGTGGTGGATAGGTGTGTGAAGCGGGGCTTGAACCCACAACCTCCTGCTTAAGAGGTGAGAGTGCTACCGACTGAGCCAGGCTGACACCTACATAGGGTGGTCATGAGCTCACTTTCATCAGCCTATGAGAATTCTTACCCGAGCCTGTGTAATTTGATCATGTAACACTTGTCCCTACTTTAAACCCTGAGTATCAAACAATCATTGTCAACTGATAGCAGAGTGGTCTTCTTTTCTCTCATGATCCCTCAAGAAAAAAAGAACAATCCCTCAAGAAAAAAAAGAAAAAATTCGGTCACTTTAATCCACGGCTGTTTGTGGGACACCGCTGTGCGCAATTGGCTGCAGCGTTTCACCCATAAATATACAGTCAATTCACTTTACAGTCTATGTATAACTTGTATTGCTAGTCTGTATGAATAGAATGAACCCTTAGCCCACCCAGAGTCTGAGAAATTGGTGCGTGGTGCAACCAGAGTGGTTTTAAAGCACCACCTTTGTGGAGTCCTGTAGCTCAGTGGTTAGAGCACTCGCCTTTGCAAGTGAGAGACCTGAGTTCAATTCCAGGCAGAGGGCGAAACCTTGGGCAAGTTTCCTTACTCCACACAGAGCCTAATAATAATCCCTCCAAAACCAAAAACAATAATAAATTGGTCATTTTTAATCCTCGACTGCTTGTGGGACATTGCTGTGCGCAATTGGCTGCCGCGTTTGCCCACAAATATACAGTCAATTCACTTTACAGTGTGTTCTGTGAAGCGCTTTGGGACATCCTCCCGACGTGAAAAGCGCTATATCAAATGCAAGGATTATTATTATTATTATTATTATATTCTGTGAAGCACTTTGAGATGTCTAGAAGAAGCGCGTCGTGAAAATGAAAAAGAAGATGTCGTGAAAAGCGCTATATCAAATGCAAGGATTATTATTCTTATTTTTGTGTGTGGAAATAATATATAAATCAGATTAAAGGAATTCTGCACCCATCAATCTATATTCTTGTGCAATCCCCAGTGTCTGATTAAACAATTTCAGAGCTGCGCTCTTACAGACCATGTTGATTGTCTGGTTAATCTTTCATGACCAGGGGCTCTTCATTTCTCCACTAGAGAAATTTTAACCTGTTCTGTAAGGAAAAGAGCTGGAAGAAAAGGTGAAATTTCGATTCCGGGTAATATTCCAAATTATGCATCAATTTTACTGCGGTGATCGATGCATCAAAGTTATGTTGTTAGGAACAGAGACAAGAGGAAAGCTATTTATTTGCCTCCTACCCCCTCCCCCTCCAGCTCCTTCACACTTGCACATTCCCCATCGAGCCACCATTGGAGGCCAAACTTTCTGATTCTACTCAGCCCCCTCCCAACCTCTGGAACATCTCTCACTACGGGCCCATCCAACCTCCCGCCCTTATCTGTCTTTGTCCCATTTTAGAACCTACGTCTTCGACCGCATCTATGGCCAGCTACCCCTCCCCCTTGCCCCCGCCACTTTGAAACGCTCCGAGACATTATTCAAATTGAAAGGGCTATATAAGTGCAAGTTGTTGTTGTGCGTCTGTCTGTCTGTCGATTTCTCTCTTTGGCTCTGTCAGTCTCTCTCTCTCTCTCTTTCACCTTCTCTTATTCCCTCTCTCTATCTCGAACACTAATCTATTTAATTTGCCTCCACTGTGTGCAGCAAAAAACAGAAATCCAAATGTTCCTGAGATTCTGTGCTATCGTTGTGATGGATGGAGTCACAGGTAACATTTTTTATGGTAGGATTTTATTTTGAGCCCCCAGTCATGTTGCAGGGCAGTCATTTCCTTTGAATTTCTGGACAATTTTATGCTTTGTTTCAAATTACGCCAATTATGTTCATAATGAAGAGCAACTTGATTTTTTTCTATTTTATTTGTTACGAGAGAGAAAAAGTGCAAGAAAGAGTGTGCGAGTGTGTAAAGAGAGAGGGAGTGTGTGAGAGAATATGTATGTGTGTGTGAGAAAAAGAGTGTGTAAGAGAGAGTATGGGAAAGTGCATGTTTGTGAGAAAGATAATGTGTGTGCAAGAGAGAGTGTGGGAAAGTGTGTGAGAAAGAAAGCAAGCATGGAAGAGTAAGTGAGAGTGTGTGGGTGTGAGACAGAGTGCGTGACAGAGATTGAGAGACTGTTTTTGAGACAGAGAATGTGTGTGAGAAAGAGAAAGAGAGATTGAGAGAAAGAGCATTTGTGTGAGAGAAGAATGTTAGTGAGAGAGTGTGTGTGTGAGACGGAGAGAGTTTGAGAGTGTTTGGTTATGTGTGTGAGAGAGAGTTTGCGAGAGAGAGTGAGAGTGAGAAAGTTTAATGTAAAACATTAGAACAAAAAGATAATTACACCCATTTGTTACACGTTGCCAAAGGAAATCCTTATAAAACATAGGCAGAATATCCAGAGGCTTCGATCATTTCTTATTTCCGACAAATTGCTTGTGAACTGTCTGCGTGGCTGCGATGTTAATGGTCTGTGATACACAGCGTGGCTGCAGAGGCAGGGGGTGGAACACAGGCCGTTTCTGGGATATTCCGGGGGTAACAATTCTTTCCAAAAAAAAGAAAAAAAATTGGTCACTTCAATCCACGATTCTTTGTGGGACGCTGCTGTGTGCAATTGGCTGCCGTGTTTCTCCCACAAAATATCCAGTCGATTCACTTTACAGCAATAATAATAATTACTGTGAAGCGCTTTGAGGCATCTCGAAGACGTGATAAGGTGCTATAAGAAATACAAGTATTATTATTATTATTGCTGTGCACAAGATTGATGCTGCACTCTCCCCCACAAAAAGACACAGTCACTCCACTTGAAACTCAGTACAAAAAAGTACAATATATCCTTTGGGACAAACTCCTGACATTCAAGGCGTTGTACCAAATGCACGGATAATTATTGTTATTATTTGGTCTTCCAAAAAAAAAGACCTCAACATGAGTGGGACTGAATACATTCAGTGGCAATTAGAACCATGGAAATTTACAGCACGAAAGAAGACGTCAACAACAACGATTTGCATTTATAGAGCGCACTTCACGTGGGGAGAGTCCCTTTTAGTCCATCTGATCTCATCCATAACATCCGCCCTACCATCTTCCCATCACAGAGGCAAGCTGTGTGTTTTTTTTAAAAAAGTGTCCCAATGTCCTGGCCTCCACCACCTTTCCCTGTAACCCTGTTAATTACCTTCTGGATAAAGAAATACTTCCTGGAGTCTGGCATGAAAATTTCCCTTTTGCGACTGCAAACCTAAGTCCGCTTGTTCCATCTTCTTGCTACGTTCTGCACCAGGGTTTAAACGAGCGCTCGGCACAGCGAGCCAAGCCCTGACAGCTAAGCTCTCTGGACATTGCCATCATTGTACAATAATTAATGCTACAAACTGCTTACATGCATCTGATGGCAGCGTTACTTGTCATTTCATCAGCAGATTGAATCAAGCATATGGTAATGAGCACTGCATGTCGGCATGATAATGACTGCATTAGTAATAAGTGTATTAATCAGCCAGAACGGAGTTCACGCCTGACCCTGCTCTATTCCCTCGGAAATGCCAGTTGCCATTCATCTCTGAGACCTGCGATCGTGCTGCCACGAGGCGACTCGAGCTGTCAGCCTGACTCAGCTGCTTGTACTCTCACCTTTGAGTCTCAAGGTTGTGCGTTCAAACTCCACGTCGGGGGCTTTGAGCTCACAGTCTAGGCTGACAGTGGAGTGCGCGCTGGAGGTGTGCTGCATTGTCGAGAGGAGCCGCGCTTTGGATGAGATGTTAAACCGAGGTCCCGCCTGCGCCTGTTCAGGCAGACGTTAAAGATCCCGTGCCACGATTTGAAAGGAGAAGGGAGACTCTCCAAGTGTCCTGGCCCACAATCCCCCAGTTAAAATCATTCACTTCATATTGTTGCAATAACCTTACAGTAAATCCTGTGAGCATTATTAGTATTAATAACGGTTTACCTGGCAGAAATACTTCTTGTTGAAGCAGAGACTTTGCGGTGTTTGCTTATGACGGAAATGATAATAATAATAATCCTTGTATTCGATATAGAGCTTTCCACGTCTTTGAGACGTCTCAAAGCGTTTCACAGAATATACAACAACAACAAGATTGCATTTATAGAGCGTCTTTCACATCGGGAGGACGTCTCAAGGCGCTGTAAAGTGAATTGGCTGTGTATTTTGTGGGCAAAACGCGACAGCCAATTACGCACAGCAGCGTCCCACACACAGTCGTGGATTGAAATGACCAATTTATTATTTTTTTTTGTTTTGAGGGATTATTATCAGGCGTGTGGAGTAAGAAAACTTGTCCAAGGTTTCGCCCTGCCGGGAATTGAACCCTGGTCTCTCGCTTGCAAAGCGAGTGCTCTAACCACTGAGCTACAGGACTCCACATGTGAGCAAACTGAACGCTTCCCGTTCATAGGTGCTGTTTCTAAAAGCAAAGGATTTGCACAGTGATTGATACTGATCGAGAAACTGTGGCTCGCAGGCAAGTTATTCAGTGCTGTAATTTTGTTTGTTTAGCGTTTAATCAGTGGTTTAATTACTGCCTTTGCTGATTATGATCTACCTCAGCCAGCGCCCACAGATTCCCTATCATTTTTCATCTTAAACCTCAGTATTCTGCAGAAGGAACATTAATATATTCTCACATTTAATATTCACGAACACTGAAATAATGATGGAGAGGGTATTTTACCTCTCTCTCTGATTAATTGATCTAAAATTTAACGAGATAGAATTGTTTTGGGGGGGAAAAAAACCAACTCTTTGGAAATGAAACAAGACCCTCCTACATTGAGATCAATTCTGTCTTATAATGGTATCATTTATAATAGTGATAATAATCCTTGCACTTGACACAGCGCCTTACCACATCTTTTGAGACGCCACAAAGCGCTTCACAGGTTATATTGTAAAGTGGATTGACTCTGCATTTTGCGGGCGAAACTCGGAAGCCAATTGCGCACAGCAGTGTCCCACAGACAGTCGTGGAATGAGTGACCACATTTCTTTTTGAGGGATTATTACCACCGGAAAACCAATCTGCCAATCAACCATGTTCCTGCTTACCGCTAGGTAAACAGAGGAGTGCGGAGAAAGGTTTTGCCCCACCCGGGAATCGAACCTGGGTCCTCTCGCTTGCGAGGCGAGTGCTCTAACCAAGATACCATGGGACTCCGTGCGTGAGCTGGAGAACCAGCTTGTGCCTAAAACAACTGGCTTGCTGACCCTCCACTATCGGTGGTCCGGCCTTCAGCCACTATGTCCCTAATCTCTGGGTAATCCTTGCCTGAACCCTTCTGTCTCCCCTTGCTTGGCGTACAACCCCGTCACTGTGAAGTGCTCTGAGATGCTACGGTTTGAGAGGGACGCTAGACAAATGTAGGTTTTGATGTTGCAAAATTGTCCAATTTTTGTAATGCATTGACCTATGCAGTAAAATTCAATGTATTACGTGCAGTTTTGATCTGATGGATTTTTAATATTTCAGCTGTTATTAACATGATGAAACACAACTGCGGGGGTAACCGGAATGACACTGTCTCATTCTTTTCCAATGCATCTCCACTCCGACGCTGTAACGGAGTAGTCAGCAACGATTTACAGGCAATCATTCACACCCGATTAATGTACAGTATTGGGATTCTTTAAGGTAACTAATCGAATGTAAGAGCTAATGAAAAACAGTGCTGGGTGAGTATGTGAGACAGAGAAAAGGGCAGGCTCTGTCAAGGCGAATGTTGGCCAGGAACACAGAGAGAGAGACTCCCTTCTCTTTTCAAATTGCGCTGTGAGATCGCTAATGTCCACCTGAATGGACAGAAAGGAACTCTGTTTAATATCTTTTCCAAAGCACTCCATCACCGAGCGCTCTCCCCAGATCTGTAGAGGAGCATCAGCCTCGACCAAAGTCCTGACGTGGGGAAATCAAACTCAAGCCCCTCTGACTCGAAGGAGAGAGAATACTACCGGGT
Source organism: Callorhinchus milii (assembly GCF_018977255.1). Classification (NCBI taxonomy): domain Eukaryota; kingdom Metazoa; phylum Chordata; class Chondrichthyes; order Chimaeriformes; family Callorhinchidae; genus Callorhinchus; species Callorhinchus milii. Next base: position 3,999,011 of record NW_024704752.1, on the reverse strand, counting down.
GAACCAGGCTGACCCCTAAATGTCGGCACATAACTATCCCTTCTGAGAAACCCGCTCTTCCCATCGCAGCGTCAAACCGTCCCTAAAATTAGTCCAGTGAACTTGTCCTTGAGAAAAAGCAACACTTCCTGGTGTCTGTCCTAAAGTTATCCGCTGCGGTCCTATTTCCTCTGTGCATTTATTTAAGTGAGATAACCTTTCAAAGTGAAATTATAAGGGCTTGACATTTACCATGTGCACACAGCTCTGTTAGCAGAGCCGGGAAGCTTGCCTGGCACTGGTGCTGTGTTAGGAACCAGCAAACGCTCTGTCCGTAGGCTGCAAGTTTCTGCCCAATCGGTGCGATGCCTGGCAGTCGCGTGGTGACTCCTAACTGTATCAGAGCCCGAAAGTAGTCTTCACCGCATTCGTGGTGTAGGAACATGAACAAGGTCATCAAAGAAAGCCATGCCATTCCATTTTCCTGTGTTATAATGGCGTCGGTGGCTCGCATAACAATCATATTCCGCTCTCACCGTTGCACAAGCTCCCACCGAAGTGAGATGCACTCCACATCCCATTACAACACACCTCCTTTTGCGATCCCTCAAGCCTTATTTATCCAAGTGGGACGCAAGTGACGGACATGCGAACTGGTACAATGCGTCTGCACAAAATTCCAGTCACAACTTCATATCTACTTTGTTGCTTTGTCATTGTCACATTGTTTTCCTTCCTCTGTGTGCTTAAGGCGTGTAGGGTTGTAATTATATAATAAACAGTGTTAATGATTTTTGTGTTGACATTTTGCGAGAAGTGCATCGCTAGACAGCACAAACGAGCCTTGTTATAAAATTATGATGATAATAATCAGCGCATTTCCCACATGGCACCTTTCACGTCAAGAGAGGGTTTCAAAGAGCTTCGTAGGAGTTACTGTGAAGTGCAGTGACTGTGTATTTTGTAAGGCGAGCGGGGTAGCCAACTTGCACGCACAGCAAAGTCCCGTCTCGCAAGCAGCCACGAAGTGAATGGATAACCAATTTTAGATTCAGGTGTTTTATTCCCGCTCGAATACCTCAAACAAAACACAATCGCAAAACGATTAATAATAATAAGAATAATAATAATATAATCTTTGCATTTCATGTAGCGCCTTTCGCACCAGGGGCATGACTCAAACCGCTTTATAGCATTTAATGTAGGGTGTGGTAACCGCAGTGCGATTGAGGGACTGCAGGTAAATGCTCCAGCAAGTTAGCACATGATAATGTCCCGTAAACAACCACGAAGTGAACGATAATAATAATAATAATAATAATCCTTGCATTTGATATAGCGCTTTTCACGTCGGGAGGACGTCCCAAAGCGCTTCACAGAACACACTGTAAAGTGAATTGACTGTATATTTGTGGGCGATCAACTTAATCTGAGGGATTGATGGCCAGGACACTGGAGAGAGAGAGCGGAGAGAGAGACTCCTTTCTCTTTTCGAATAGCGCCATGCTATTTATTGCTTACCTGAACAAGCATGGATGGGGCTAGGTTTTACATCTCATTCGAAGGATAGCATCTCCCCAAGTATGGAACACACACATCCCCTTCTGTCTCAGAGGTCAGAGTGCATTGATAATATAGGAAATCTGCCTGTATTGTGTGTGGCGGCTGTGGGTGGCTTTAGATTTGTTCTTTCGTTGCTCTTTCTTTGTTATGATCAAAACACGACAGTGCCTTTCAACAGCCGCAAGCAAGCATAGCATTTATCCTCAGCGTGTTACTGCCTTTCAGGGACACGATTTAAAGGGTATTTCTAATAATGAGATCCACGTACAACAAATGTTTTAACAGAGGTCGTGGTAGACCAGCGAGAGAGGTAATTGTAGAGTAATTAGACTCTGGTATCGAGTGTGTGTAAAATGATCAGTCTCCCTAGACAACCCAACCTGCTGTGCGTTATAATAGTGGTGAGAATGCGGAACTCACAACCGGAAGCCATGGTTAAACCAAACAGCAAACAGTCGTGGATTTATGCGATATCAACACTGACACAGACTAGTTGGGCTGAAGGGCTTGATTCCGTGCCCTATCACTCTATATAATGTTTAGTTGTTCTCTCAGGAAAGGCTAACTCTACCCTTGCTGCACGTCTCTCAATAAAAACTCTCCGTTACTAAACATTAGCGACGGCCGTTTCCTTTCTGACACACTTCATCTCGTTTTCCAAACGTACCTTTTTAATCGCTTTCGGGCATCTCTCTCCCCTCTTCCCTCCGCCCACCACCCCCCCACCCCACCCCACCCCACCCCACCACTCGGCTCCCACCCCCCCAGCCCGGTGTCCGGTCTTGCATTGGGGAGCGCTTTGAGAGATGAAAGGTGCTGTGTAAACGTAACTTGCCCTGTATTTTATTGTACAGTTAAATTTCCTGAAATCTCTATGTCACACATGACACATGCCCGTTCTGCTCATTAACTGCATAGACCTGGATTTTCCATCTATAACCCTTCTGTTTCTGAGGTTTAAGACCTCCTTGAGTGAGAGAAATTGTGTGTTTGCTTTAGGGTGGTCCCTCATATTGTAGTTTAACGCTGTTTCCAGATTCAGTTTCATTTATTTCCCAAAACGGGTTCAAATGTCTATCTTTTCCCATGCAAGTCTTGTAAACCTGTGGGAAACTGATGCTATCCATGTGATTAAAAATTCCCAAATCCTATTAAATTACAAGATTCAATCAGCCTTTTGCTGTATATGTGTGTTTCCCAGCAAGAAATGATGACTGGGTCCTCACTGGCTGACCTATTTTTTCTTCCTCGTTCGAAAAGGAAGGAAGCGGGAAACTTGAAAAGTATCACTTAGTTTTGTAGTTGTGGTTGTTGTCGTAGTTGTAAATTGCCCAGTGTTCCCATTCTGTTGCTCCCCCACTTGAAGCCATCGTCAATCCACTTTACAGTCTATCCTGTGAAGCGCTTTGAGACGATCTCGACACCGTGATAAGGTGCTAGACTAGATGCAAGGATTGTTATGTAATTCTCATCAGGTCACTTCTGATTGCCAGTATCCAAAATGCTCCCCTTCAGTCAGCTCAATGCGATAGAGTCAAACTTGCAAACTTACAATCAGCCTGGTGATGAGTTTCGTGAAGTGAGCTCGGAGCTGTCAGGAGGCAGATTTCTTCTGAAGCGATATCCATTCAATATTCTGTTATCTGTTATATAAACGTGCTTTAACTTCAACCTCAGCCAAATCACTCTCTGGGAATTCGGTAAGCAGGAAGCATCCCTCTGGGGAGAAAGAGAGAGAGAAAGAGAGTACATTCCATTCGAGGGAAAATTCAACATACGTGGAACTCTCAGTCTGGTTCGGAGACTCTTAAACCCGAGTGTGTCGGACACAAACCAAAAACTTTTGAAGACCCGTGACAACTTACTTACAGGGAATGTTTGAAACAGATAACAACCCTGTCTCATCTGCTATAACTTTCTGGGATACAATTCAAGTGAGGAAATGAGAAATTATGGAAAAATGTCTGAGTGGATTATTTGCAGGCACAGCAGATTAACAGCCATAACGTCAACCTATGAGGGAGGGGTGAATGGGCAAGGGAAGAGGGTGGGGGGGAAATTTTCCATTTTTCCCTCCTTCCCTCCCTCCCTCCCTCCCTCCCTCCCCCCTCCAAAAAAAATAAATTAGTCACTCACTTCAATCCACGAGTGTTAGTGGGACGTTGCTGTGCGCAATCGGCTGCTGCGTTTCGCCCACAAATATACAGTCAATTCACTTTACAGTATATTCTGTGAAGCGCTTTGAGACGTCTAGAAGACGTGAAAAGGCGCTCTATCAAATGCAAGGATTAATATTATTATTTTTGATTCTAAGTCCTGCGATGAGCCAGGCTGGGCTGTGCCTTGGAATACTGCTGACCGGCCTGGCTCAGGAACCAGACTACAGGCCACCACAGAGGGTGGGCTCGATTCCGACATTCCGTTGCCAAAACGTGTCGTCTTAGGCCCAGTTCAGCTCCAAGGAGACCCCCGCTTACCTCCCCCCACACAAGGAGGATAGCGACAAGTTGGTCATTTAATAATTTCTACGAAAAAGACACTTTGAGAAACTTTGAGCTCGTTTTCTGAAGAGTTCTTTATGCCAGAGCGTGATCAAACCGTGGTAGACATGTTGTCTCTCTCAAACCGGGCCAATTGCGCTGTGTGTTCTACACGCGAAATTAAGTGGTGTTGGGGGGTGGAGGGGGAGGAGTAGGGTAAAACTGTATTTTATTGAAATTGCCAGCTTCAATAAGCTCCCTTTTAACCAGCGCGATCGACTTACTTCGCAGATAAAAATAGCTTGCAGTCTCCGAGATGCAGTACATTGTTTTCTGACAGATGGAATTGGCAGTTTGACCTGTGATACATCTCGGAATGAAGCTCCTCTCTGGCTCTTAATGAACTAAGGGCCGTCTTTCAATTGGGCCTATTTGGTGATATTATGTGGACTGATCCTCAGAGACCTTGGCCCGCCTGTTTAGACTGAGGTGAGTCTATTTATCCTGACTGTAATTAGCAGGTCCACCGTGGGAATAAAGCTTAGCGAAAAGACACAGATGGCATTTTACCGCTACAAATTTTCGTTGCAACGACTGATTAGCCGGGGGATTCTGACCGTACTTCTTAACTCTTTCCAGCCCGTAGTGGGAATATTACGTCTTGTAGTTATCTTATGCATGTGCGTGTGTATGTGTGCGTATGTGTACGTGTGTGTATGTGTGTGTGTACATGTGTGTATGTATGTGTACATGTTTGTGTGTATGTATGCGTGTGTGTATGTGTACATGTTTGCGTGTATGTGTGTATGTGTATGTGCGTGCATGTGATGCTAATGGGAGGGATTGGTTCCCAGGTAGTCTTCATCCAAAAACTTATCTTGTGATTTCAAAGAGTCACACAAGCTTGGGCTTGTACATACGATTAAATAAGATGATGATGATTAAAAGCAGGGTTGGAAAGGTAGGTTTTAAGGACTGTTTCAAAAGCATCACGGCTTGTGGCAAGTTTCTTAACCCATTCCTTATGCACGTTAACCCGAGAAATGGATTAAGAAAGCATCTGCACATTTTTAACCCCCAAGATATGACCTGGCTTTAGAAACTCACAAACTCTTTTTTATAAGAAACTCAATTTCTTTTTCTCTCTCTATCTCTCTCGTTGTGTTTGCCTCTTTGCGATGAAGACACTGGAGAAATCCAAAATCGCTGCCACTTTTACTCGCCATTGGAGAGTCGTTTGACGGCAGAGCCAGCAATGGGATGTTTCAGCCGCTGTCTCGGAGAATAGCATCACTTATTCCACTGCTGACATGTTTAGCGACTGGCTCTCTCGCTAGCTAGCTGACGGGGTCAACGTAGCTCTATGGTTCTATGAGAATCCAGACTGAAAACGTGAACTTGTAGAGTGAGGTCCTGTGATCACTGTGAGGTCCTGTGATCACTGTGAAGTCCTGTGATCACTGTGAGGTCCTGTGATCACTCTGTGTATGTACAGAGTTAACTGGAGAACAAAGGAGTTGGATTCTAATGTTCAAAATGACAGAGGTTCACGTGAGACTGGTGTAATCGCAGCATGTTTACACCAGCAATCAGGGCTGACATCAACCCACATCCACTCTCTGGAGCAGACTGACAGTTCAACAGATTGTGGGGTTCAAGCCCCAAATCAGACTCATTGTCTAGGCTGATGTTCCACTGCAGTGCTGGGTGGGGCAAGATGTTCAAACTCGGGGGTCCCATCTGTGACTGTTCAGGTGGACAGTTTATAATAATGAGAATAATAATCCTTGCACTCGACGTAGAGCGTTTTCACGTCTTCGAGACGTCTTAAAGTGTATCACAGAATATGTCCCACAAACAGACGCAGATTGAGTGACCCAATTATTATTATTTAAAATATATTTTTGAAGGGATTATTACCCCCGGAGAAGCGAACGGCCAATCGACTAACAACCGGGTTCCTACTTACTGCTGGGTAAATAGAGGGGTGTGGAGTAAGGAAACTTGCCTAAGGTTTCGCCCTGCCATGAATCGAACCCGGGTCCTCTCGCTTGTGAGGTGAGCGCTCTAACCAATATGCTACAGCACAATCACCTAAATAAAATCAATCATTCATTTCATTGCTGTTGTGGGGCATTGCAATGCACTTTAAATCTCCTTTAAATCTCTTTCCTCCCCCCTCACCCCACCCACCCCCATGTTCAATACCCATTTTAAGATTTATCTCTGTGACCGCACTTTGGGTCATCTTCCCACCTAACCTTTTGTGGTGTTTTGAGACATCCTCCCAACATGAAAGATGCTGTAAAATATGTAAATTGTACTATATTGCATAAACCAGTCGTGGCCAACCTTTTTGGTCTTCCATCAAAATTAATTTCCTTGATTGAATTCCATAAATCAAGCAATATTCAATCAAGAAGAAAAACTGGAAACAAAACATTGATTTGAAACAGACTCACCTAGACCAGTGCGAATGTTCAGCAGGCAACTTCCTGACAACCCGCGGACCAATTCAGGTCTATGGGCCACGGGTTGGTCACCACTGGAGGAAATCATCTCCTCTACAATTCAGGGGGTTTAACCTGCATTTGTCAGCTCTCAGACCAGGCTTCGAAAAGGGAAGGAGGGACAGATGGATGGTGGGAGGATGGACAGAAGGGGAAATCCTTCTGGTTGAACCAAAATGACAAAAAAATGGCGCCCGAAAGTATTCAAAGCCTAAGCTGGGAGGTTAAATGAAAACCTCTGAAGCTGATAACCTTGGCGGTTGATTAGCCTGGTCTGCTTTGCTGGCAGTTGTTTTTGTTGGTTTTGATTTCAATGCCCATCGGGGCCTCGGAATCTGTACTTCTTTTATGGGGCACTGAGCCGACATGTGCTGGACTTGCCTGCAGGCTTCTGTCAGGCTAAATCAAGCTGACGCTGATTTCCTGTGTTTCTCTATCACCATAAGCAGTGATTAAGTCCATATGACAAAGTGATATGCAATCACCTTCGTGGAGAGAGAGAGAGAGAGAGAAAAGTCAACTAAAACTCTCGACAATTATAACAGTAACTGTAATCCTTGCATGCATTCGATGCAGAGCCTTATCGCATCGTCGCGACGTCGCAAAGCGCTTCACAAGATTTCACTGTAATGTGTAGTGACTGTGTATTTTGCAGGCTTGCGAACGCAGCAGCCAATTTGCGCAAAACGGTGTTCCCACAAACAGCTGTGAAGTGAATGACCAATTTTATTTTGGGAGAGAAATTATTGGCCAGGACACCGGGAGAGAAAACCTCCCTTCCCTTTGCGAATAGTCCTGCAGGGTCTTTAACATCCACCTGAAAAGGCACAGATGGGACCTCAGTTTAATGTCTCCTCCAAACGATGGCATTTGGCAAAGTAACTCATTGACCTGTCTGATAGATAGATAGCACAACAATAACTTGGATTAATGCAACGTTATAGTGTAGTTTGACACCTAGCCAGGGAGAATTGTAGGGTTCTTAATTAACTTAATTCGCAACAAGCTAGATTATTGCTTCCAGTCCTGGTGTTCCTTAAAGTGTTCCTTAAATAAGTAAAGGAATAATTTAAGGAAAACCGCGAATTTTAGCCCCCCCCCCCCCATCCATTGCTCTCTGCCACCACCACCACCACAGTGGTCCTATTTTGTTTATATTTGTGTTATTTAACCGTTTGCTGGAAATCGTATAAGCCAACTGCGACCGAAACCTGCTGTTTACAATAAATCCTTGTCAGGAAGATCTTGATTAATAAAATGCAAACGTAGCAAAATTGCAAACTAGGAGCAAATAAAGAAAGTAGAATGAGCAATGAAAATAGGCAAGTAACGATTAATTCATTATGTCATTGGGTATCAGCTTGGCTCAGTCGGTAGCACTCTCAGCTTTAGAGTCAAAAGATTGTGGGTTCAAGCTCCGTGTCTGGGTTTTGTCCTCCTACAGCCTATGCTGTGACTCTAGTTCAATGTTCAGGGAGTGTTGCATAGTCAAAGGTGCCATCGTTCAGATCAGATGTTAAACTGAGGTCCCGTCTGTGCCTGTTCAGGTGGTCGTAAAGATCCCACGGCGCTATTCAAAAAGTTGAAGGAGTTTCTCTCCTGGTGTCCTGGCCAACCTTCCCCCAGATAAAATCGATCACTCATTTCATGGCTGTTTGTGGGACATTGCTGCGTGCAAATTATCTGCCTCGTTCACCTACAAAATGCAGTCACTCCACTTTACCATATGCCTTCTGAAGCGCTTTGAGATATCATCTTGATGTGAAAGATCCTATATAAATGTAAACCGTTGTTGCATTGCATCTGTAGTGGAGTAAAGCTACAGGGGTATGAGGAAAAGACAAGAAGATGGGACTGAAAGGATTGCTCTTTAAAAGAGCCAGCACGGACACAGTGCTGTAAATTACTACGGTGTGACTTGCTGTAATAATTATAATAATAATAACAATCCTTGTCAATCACGTAGTACCTCATCACATCGTTGAGACGTCTCAAAGCGCTTCACAGAAAATACTATGAAGTGAAATGACTGTATATTTTGTGGGTGAAACGCGGGCTTGAGTGAAATTCCAATTATTTCATTTTATTATGCTGTAATGAAGGGCTTTTGGAGAAAGGAAATCTCTGTACGCTGACCAAGAGTTGCTTCGTGAGACTGAAAGGGAAATTTCTCAAGAGAGCAAATCAAAAGCAAGATTGTGAGAAGAGATGAAGCTTCGAGGAGCAAATGAGGGGGTGGGCGGGGGGAGAGGGTGGGCGAGAGAGAGATTCGGCCATTTAAGCAGTTGCTATTCCTGCCAATTCTCACACGTGACCTTCGGTGTGGCGGGAGGTGGGGGAGAGAGGTGGGGGAGAGGCAGAAGGGAATTGTTGCTTGTGTTTGATATGAAGCTGTTCGTCAAAGCCTCGAGACGCACTTGGGAATCTCTCTCGCTGCCCAATCCCTACGGGATCTGTCAGCTAAGTAATGAGACGGCTTTTAATCAGGATAATATTAATTCAAACACATCTGATTACTGTAAGAAAGACTGGTTCAACAGAGCACTGCGTAGCATCAAGCCAAAACTATTACTTCAGCCTGACACTGCTATAAATAATTTGTCTTGGGGGCTAACTTGCTCTATATTCTTCCTGCTCCCTCAGGATATTGGTCACTGTGAAGCTCATTAAAAGTTACAGGGATGCGGAGAGCTTTTCACTACCCATATAATTAGTCAAAGGCTTGTCATTGCTTCGCACAGGAGAAGCCATCCACTGGGCCGATCTTCCTTATCTCCCCATCCTTCTTCGCTTAATGTGCTTTTTTGGGGGGACGCTTTACTTGAAGGTAGGAGCTCAGAGGGCCAGATGTCACTGTGTGTGGAGATGAGGCGGGCAATTTAATCACAGTAGGGATGTCCTGAAAGTTGTGTCTCACTTTGACTTTGAGCCCACAATCCAGGCTTGATGCTCAAGCGCAGTGCTGGGGGAGCGAGACCTGCTTTGTCGGAAAGTTGCCGTCCTTTGGCTGAAATGTCAAACGTGTGACTGTTCAGGTGGATGTTAAAGATCCTGCGGTGCTATTCGAAAAGAGAATGGTGTTTCTCCCCTGGGTCCTGATCGTACAATGTCCCCTCCCACCACTCCATTCAAAAAAAATTTACTTCATGTCTGTTTGTGGGACATTGCTGTGTTCGAAACGGCTGCTGTGTTCAACTACAAAATACCATAGTACAGTAAAATTCTGTGCAATGCAATTTGAGACATTTCAATGCATCATGACTTTGATAATTATGATTCATTTAAACTGTGCGCAATTGGCTGCCAAGTTGTGTCCACAAAAATAGACAATCATTTTACTTTACAGTAGATCCCGCAAAGCGCTTTGAGACGTCTCAACGGACCACGTGATAAGGTGCAAGGATTATTATTATTATTATTTTGCACCGTAAGATCCTTGAAGTTTTTTTCTGGGAAGAGAGACGTGGAGTGAGAAATTCGCAGGGTGTATTATTTTCCTTTTCTCGATTTTTTACTTGAAGAATTAAAGCGTGTCTGTGGAGAATAAATCGTCGCGCCCCCACCCCCCAACTCGTCCAAGTGTTCGGGGAGTAAGGGAGCTCCACGTTCCCTTTAATTTTCACGCCTGCTTTTCTCCACATTGATTTAATTATAAAAAGATGTCTTTTTTTTCGTTGCTCTTCCTGGTTCCACATCTGGGATCTAAGCTGATAATACAGGACCACTTGGGGCCCGGATGACCTCTTCTGTTATATCTCCACCAACTCCAGACTCCAGCGCTCCCCATGGGAGTCGATATATTTTGTTGGCTTTATCAGATATCCATCATGTAGCCTGTAGGACAAAGTCCTTGCACGCAATCCGGCCAACTCTGGACAGCATGGTCATTCACCACATGGCATTGCAAATTGGTTACTGCTTCAAGGTTTCTGCCCCGTGTTGAAGGGCGTTGTATAAATAAATGCAAGTTGTTTTTATTGTCGTTGCTTTTTTGGCTACTATTACCCAGTCGCTACACTTACGCAGTGGTGGGCGGGAGGTGATCGGGGGGGGAGAGGGGGAGGGGACAGGTAAACCAGGGTGTACCTGGAGCTCAGCTGGCTCCAAAGTGACATCCTGGACAATGCAGAGGGATTTAGGGAGAGAGTTCCAAACAGGGCGCTGGGCGTTGTGTGAAGTGGCTGAAAGCTTTCGGAAAGGCAAGGAAATCAGATATGAGGTGGAGATAGGGTGTGGCGGTAGGAACGAGGAAGCCAAAGAGATTGAGAGAGTTTATGAAGCTTATACTAACAACCTTGCGCATTTTTCCTTTGATCCTACGAAAGCACTCCTCGTCAAAGTTTGACACAAGTTACAGAAAATGGCAAAGGACGAATTACATTTAGCACGAAAGGATTTTGATCAGAGAAAGTGATGACAATGGGGCGTGAACAGTTGACTCCAGGAGTGTAATCACTGCATTTCTCCTTAGTGTGTGATCTACATCACTTTATCCCACTTCGTCTCATTGGGGCGGGGGGTACTGTATTAATTATGGCATTATATTTCAGGGATAAATCATAGTGGCTACACTAATAGATCGGATGAGATTACATAATGCATTGTGAAATAACCTAAAAATCGCCAGTGCAATGATGAATTATTCCTTTAAATGCTCGGGACTTAAAAAGCGACTAAATGGTATAATGGTAAGAAATCACCTCTAACGGGCGACGGCAGGCGATTTAAAAAGGGAATCGACATTCAGGTGCTTTCGAGGAAGGGCGCAAAGTGGAATGCAAAAACTGCACATCACTTTTCTAACTGGAAATGAACTCGTTTTGAACTGGTTTGTTCAGTGAGTGCGAAAATAACTTCACAGTGCATGTTCTGCTAGCCTCTTTCCAAAGGGAGAGAATTTGCTTCTTATTCCAAAGAATGACCCAGCCATCTCAGTGAAGCACTTTCCCTACATGTGAAAGGCAAATTCTTGTTGTTGTTGTCTATGGGACAGCTGTCTCCGAGCTTTCAATCTCAGGGTATCTGATACGCAGTGTTTCCTAACGAGATTTCTTAATTATCAATCTGCGTCAATCAGGGGGTCTCCTCCTGTTAAAAAAGAAATGCTTCACGATGACCCAAATGACTTTGCATCGTTACAGCTGCCGTCCTTCAGATGAGACGTTAAACCGTCTGTGCCTGTTCAGGTGGACGTTAAAGATCCCACAGCACTGCTCTAGAAAGGATTTTCTCTTGTTTGCGCAGTTCCCTGGGCAAACAAACCCCCGGATAAAATCAATCGTTCACTTCACGGCTGTTAGCGGGGACGTTGTTGCGCACAAATTGGGTGCTGCATTCGCCTACAAAATACACAGTCACTGAACTTTACAGTAAAATCCTGCGATGCGCTTTGAGATGCCCCTGCGGATGTGAAGAGGTGCCTTTCAAAGGCAAGGATTATTATTTTGATCCTAAAGTTGAAATCCAGACAATCTGTGGATGTGATGTGTTGCAGGTGGGGTGGGTGAAGAAACTCTGTAAGCTAACACTGTTAAGAAGACGGATTGACATCAGGATAGAATACTCTACCTGGGTTTGACAGCCCTGGTGTTGCAAAAGCAACAGCTGCTTCTCTTCCAAATGGAGTTTTCAAACAAACACAGAAAGCACTGTTTTCATTTAAAAACCTAGCAAAAAATGGCTTGAATAATTGCATTCACTGCGCGCCTGGTACCATTACACATCCCAGGCCAACAGATAAGGTTTGCATAGATGTCAGCTTGCAATATCCCATGCAGGTCACTTAGCAGCTGAACGTTCAATAAACAGCATATTTTCATTCGCCAAGGTCGACAGAGGATGAAGAGCTGGGATTGTGAGCTGGTTCTCAGTGTTATCTTATGCGGTGAGCTCTGTTCAGCTCGAAACTCTGCACACAAAGCTTCAGCGCTGCTCGTGACCACACAGAAGCAAGCTCCTGTTGGCCATCCAGCTTGGCTTGTCTAAGCTGAGACTCCGATGCAGCACTGGGGCGGGGATGGGCGGGGGGGGGGCATTGTTGCATTGTCGGGAGAGATAAGACATTAAACCTGTCTACCTGTTCAGGTGGACGTTAAAGATCCCACGGTGCTATTCAAAAAGAGAAGGGAGTTTCTCTCTCCTGGTGTCCTGGCCAACAATCCCCCTAAAACTAATTCAGCACTTCTCCATGGCTGTTTGTGGGTCATGGCTGGGCATATTTGTGCCATGGAGTTTGCCATCAAATACACAGTCACTCCACTTCACAGTAAACCCTGTGAGGGGTTTTGAGACATTCTTCCAACGTGATAAGACACGGATGCAAGGAAGATTTATTGAAGTTACTAGAGTTACTAGGGGAACCTTCCATTCGTAATGCAAAAACAACACTCAATGAAGGAAGCTCTTTGATAGATTTGTGTGTTGCAGACACATGAAATTACATTCACTCCAATTCCTTCTACCCTGCAGCCTGAGAGGAACAAGCTATGAGCAATGAACAGACAAGCTAGGGCTCGTCAGTCTTCAAAGACAGACATCTCAAAGGGGACCTTCTAGAGTTGCACAAACAGGATTGAAAAAGTAACCCAGAACAATACCATAGGATTCACTGTGACAGCGGAACAAGATGGGGCACAGGTTTAAAGTTGCAAAGGACAGTTTCAAGAGAGACATTGGGCAGTTTTTCTTGACCCAAGTTGTCAGGAAACGTGGTTGAGACCAGAACACAACAAATCCTCAACAACCGCTAGCTCCACCAAAAAGCTTCCTCCCGCCACCCACATATGCACAACACACAAACACATACACAACTGTATATGTGTCGCTGGTATGTGTTTATCTGCAATGATAGACAAATGAGCATTGTGTCTACCCTACCCTGCCATCCCAGGTAGTACAGATTGCCCCCTGGCTCACGTATCCCAGTGCCTCTGTTCTGGTGGGTTAACCTTCCGAGTTTACAGTTCACTGCTAGGTGCACGTGAGTTGACACACAGACACAGAACAGCCACACATTACCAGATACGCCTGAATTGTTACCTTTCATCCAGCACGTACAGTAAATCAAAGAGCGCTAGAAGGAAGATCACATTTCCACAAGCTTTAGACACCGTATGTGAACCACAGACATAAGTGCAGAAACCCATGTGATTAATTAACCCCTTAATGGCCAGCGAGGCGCACCATTGGAGCTTACCGGCCACGGCTTTAGTTACTTGCTGATACTTGACAAAGTGCAGACACTTGATGTTACATAGCCAGTTAGAAGATCAGTCACTCACAAAAAACATCTCTTGTCAGCAAAAAGATTCAGGGTTATTACATTTAGAGATAGACACATCCATAGGAGGAATCCAGTGGGAAATTGGATGGATAGGCTGCCTGCACTCACTGAAGGTTTCTTCCTGCCTGAAATAGTCACTGTATTATTTAAGATCTTGTTGAATAGGAGGCGATAAGTGTGCCAGGTTAAGGAACCATTAGCACTGTCAATTGAAGGGGAAAGGATTTTGTTTTGTAGTGGAAAACCTGGGCAAAGGGCAATGACTAGTGATGATTCCAGGGTTGAGGTTTAAAAGAGAGCTGAGACAAGGAAAAGGAGACAACAGTGTTCAGGCAATGGTGACTGAAAAAGTGGCAGCCCTAAAGCACTGAATCCCAACATCCAGTAACCAAGCTTTACTTCATCAGCTCGAGGTGGTGCCTTGGGAATGAGCCTGCAGCGCTATGCTCAACACTGCATGTTCTGTGACTAGTAGCAACACAGACTGCAGAGGTCAGACTGTAACAAAGCAGGTTCAGATGCAACCGCTCTGACTTGTACTTGGTACAATGCTTATCGTGCCTTAAGGATGTCTCAAAGCGCTTCACAGGATTTAAGTAGTGTGGCTGTGTATTTGTAGGCGAACGCAGCACAATTGCGCACAACAATGTCAGGTCGGGGGGAAGTGGGGTTGTTGGGGAATGTGCGAGAGAATATTTTTTGATGTCAGAGAGCTGACACTGGGTGTGTGGCAGTGTGGGGTGGGGGTGGGGTGGGGGGGAGTGGGCTGACCCTGGATGCTGGGAGGAATAAGGGTTTGGTGTGTTGGGTAAGGACGGCTGTTGAGTCGTGTAGTGTAGTGGTTAGCACGCTCACCTCGCAAGCACGCGAGAGGACCTGGGATTGATTCCCGGGGGTGAGGGGGGTTGCAAAATGTTAGGCAAGTTTCCTTACACATGCTGCTGTTTACCTAGCAGTGAGTAGGAACCCGCTTGTTAGTCGATTGGCGGATCGCTTTCCAGGGGTAATAATCGCTTCAAAATAATATTAATAATTTGATCACTCAATCCACAAACGTTTGAGGGACACTGCTGTGCGCAATTGGCTGCCGCATTTTGCCCACAAAACACAGTCACTGTATGTGCTGTGAGGCGCTTTGAGATGTCTCAAAGACGTGATAAGATGCTAAACCAAATGCAAGGATTATTGTTGTTATTTACTACATGTGTCGGAGGGCTGAGAACTAAAGCCTCACATGAGGTCATAAGGGCTGACCCTACAGTGCAGTGCCGGGGGGCGAGGGGGGAGCGTCGCCTTGTCTGAAGTGCAGTCATTCGGATCAGACGTTAAACCGAACTTCCCCTGTGACTGTTCAGGTGGGTGCTAAAGATCTCCTCTCGCGGGCACTAAAGAAAGAGAAGGGAGTTTCTCTCGCAGTGTCTTCGCCAAAATACCAGTGAAATGCCAGAAATTAGTGATGCCGCCACTTCCATCAATCATTGTGGTGCTTCCTCCCTCTCCCCCCCCACCACCCCTCCGTTCAGGGAGAAGATGCTATCGACACGGGCTCATATATCCTTGTAGATGCTCATAAAACCATGTAATGAAGTACACGGTGAGTGGGAGCAGTGCCTGCCTGCCCTTAGTCTGCAAGAGTTTCAATGCTTCTCTGTTCTGTGTTTCTCAACACTGACTCCTGTTACAATGCACTGAGGCTTCTACAAAACCACATCAGTTCAGCGAAGCTGGGTTAATGTGGGATGCATTAGATAAATCAACGCTGGCTCCAAATTCAGAAGCTTTGTGTTTTTACTGAGGAAGATTCTGAAGGGCAGAACGTGATCTAGATTCAGAACACACACAAAGACCCACACACGTCCATACACGTACACACACATAACAACAACCACCACAGCAGTGCGCATTTATATAGATGTATAGACTCAAACACTTACACAAATAAACACACGCACACAATCGCACACACAATCACACACACAAAAACATGCGCTGACACAGACACGCATACACAAAAGCACACATGCTTACACACACCCAAAATCATACACATGAATCACACAAGTTCACAAAAAAGCACACAGAAAGATTTACATAGACACACAACATACATACACGCACAAACATATACGTAAACACACACACACATAGTTTCAGAAGCGCATGCATGCGCACAAACACACACACAGACACACACACGCTCCCTTCTTTATCACAAGTGCTGCAGAAAATGATGTCACTTCGAAGCTGCGATAAATTTTGATTCATCCAAGTCCCAGATGACTGAAGGCTGAGACGAAGCAAGAACTTCACAAGGCTCGCATCTCATTGCCGGGGAAATTACAAACATGGACAGAATGCTGTCTGGTTAATCTAGTTGAGTTACGTTAAATTAGGTTCACCTGTTGGAGAAGCAAAGCAGCAAATCATTCACCGGGCAAGCAAAGAGGGGACCAAATAGGCCTGAGATTGCCTTTGCCTTCAGTTCTTTCCCCGTCACTCTTTTGTCATTCTGCTAGATTGCACACGCACACACTGGTTGCCTCTGATACCTCGCCCCAAGAGGCCATTATTCATGAATGACTTTGAATGTGAGTTGACAGGTTATTTAGACTGTGTTGAAGGTGCAGTGTCACAGCGCACCTCAAGCCTATCCTCACCTGATATTCCCCCCCCACACAGACACCCCACACACCCTGGGCCCCCAATCCCAGTCACCTGGGTATAAAATGGTCGGGTGCAAAGGATTCTGCCTTGGTTTTTGCTCTCGTTCATCACAGGAGAATTTGGAGTCAAACTAAAGCCGAGACATCACATCAACTTAACGCCATCGCTACAACAACAAATTTATAGAGGGCCTTTTATGTCAGGAGGACATCCCAAGTCAGGAGTCAGGACCTGGGGGAGGGGTGGGGTAGAGGTCAGGGAAGGCAGAGAGGTGGGAGGGCGACTGAAGGCACGATCGAAGAGGAGGATCTTGAGACCGGCCTTGAAGGAGGCAAGGGAAGAAGCAAGGTGACGGGACTGTGGGATGGAGTTTCATAGTGCTCTGTGAAGGCACACTCAACAACTCGAATAAACCTCAAAACATTTCTGTGTGTGAGTTTTTGCGTGTGTAAATGGATTTTTGTGTGTGTGTTTGCGCTTATGTATTTATATGTATGTATTTGTGTGTGTTTAATTCAAGAATAATGGTCCTTGCATCCTTGGAGCATAGAGCCCAGCAGTGTGAGGAGAGAACTGAGTGAGAAGGAACAGAGTGAGAATTCTGTTAAGAAATTTGGTGAGAATGGGAATTCTTCAGCAAGAGAGCAAGAGAGATACCAACAACAACACAAAAATTACATTTGTATAGCGCCGTTCACATTGGAGGGATGTTTCAAGGCACCGGACAGACAAGGTTACGGACCCGAGGTGGGGGTTGGGGTGGGGGAAAGTGGAGGGCAGGGGGAAGCAGGGAGATCAAAAGCATGGTCAAAGAGGAGGGTCTTGAGGTGGGTCTTGAAGGTGGAGGGGTCAAGACGGAGGAACTGTGGGATGGAGTTCCAGAAGGTGAGTGCAGAGTGGCGCAAGGCCCAACCGCCAATAGTGGGGTGAGCAAGGCGGGGGACGTGAAGCAGGCCGGAGCCCGCTGAGCAGAGGGAGCGAACAAGATGATAGGGTTCAGGAGGTCGGAGAGGTAGGGGGAAGCAAGACCGTGGAGGGCTTTGAAGGTGAGGACCAGGATCTTGAACTGTATCCTCTGTGTGATGGGAAGCCAGTGGAGTTGGGCAAAGATGGGTTTGATACGGTTCACCAGAGCGGGTAACATAAAAGGGAACTCTAAGGTATTTTATAATCATTTAAAGAAAGAAGGTTAGTCAATGATGGGGTAGGTCCACTTAAGGACCAAAGAAGAAATCTTCTTGTGGAGGCAGAGGGCATGGCTGATGTACTGAATAAGTACTTTGCATCTGTCTTCACAAAAGAAGAGGATGCAGGCAATGCCACAGTATCAGAGGAGTGAGTAGAGAAATTGAATAAGACAAGAATAAACTGAGAGGAGGTACTAAAAAGGTTGTTGGTGCGCAAGGTAGATAAGTCACCCGTTCCGGACAGGTTGAATCCTAGGTTACTGAGGGAAGTAAGGGTGGAAATAACGGAGGCTCTGGCCACAATCTTTCAATACTTCTTGGACACCAGGGTGATGCCCGAGGACTGGAGGGTTGCAAACCTGTACAAAAAGGGGCAGAAGGATAAACCCAGGAACTACAGGCCAGTCAGCCTAATGTCAGTAGTGGGGAAACTTCTAGAGCTTTTTATCTAGGACAAAATAAATTTTCACTTAGAAAAATATAGGTTAATAAAGGACAGCTAACGCAGATTTGTTAAAGGCAAATCATGTCTAACAAATCTGACAAAAGTTTTTGATGAAGTAACAGAGAGGGTGGATGAAGGTAGTGCAGTTGATGAAGTTTATATGGATTTTCAAAAGGCGTTTGATAAAGTGCTACATAAGAGACTTGTAAGCAAAGTAGAAGCCCACGGTATTAAAGGGACAGTGGCAGCATGGATACAGAACTAGTTGTGAGACAGAAAGCAGAGAGTGGTGGTGAGTGGTTATTTTTCTGATTGGAGGAAAGTGTGCGGTGATGTCCCCCAGGGGTCAGTATTGTGACCACTGCTGCTTTTGATCTGTATAAATGACCTGGACTTGGATATAGGGAGCACAATTTCCAAGTTTGCAGATGATACTAAGCTAGGAAAGATAATAAACAGTGAGTAGGTTAGTAGCAGCCTGCAAGGGGACATAGAAAGACAGGTAAAATGGGCAAACACGTGGCAGATGAAGTTTAATGTGGAGAAATGCGAAGTGATGCATTTTGGTAGGAAGAATGAGGAGAGGCAATATTAGCTATATGGTGAAGGAATGGGGGTGAAGGAACAGAGATACTTGGGGGGTTCATATAAGTAAATCTTTGACGGTGGCAGGACAGGTAGATAAAGCTGTTATGAAAGCATATGGGATACTAGGAGATAGAATACAAAAGTCAGGAAGTTATATGAACCTTTATAAAACACTGGCTAGGCCTCAGCTAGAGACTGTGCTCAGTTCTGGGCACCATATTTTAGAAAGGATGTCAAGGTATTAGAGAGCATGCAAAGGAGATTTACTAGGATGATACCAGGAATGAGAGACTTCAGTTATCAGGGGAGGCTAGAGAAGCTAGGATTATTCTCATTGGAACAGAGAAGGTTAAGAGGAGGCATATAGAAGTTTTCAGAATTATGAAGGGATTCGATAGGGTGAACAAGAAAAAGTTATTTCCACTGGCGGGTGGGTCGGTCCACCCGATGACATCGATTTAAAATAGTTGTTAAAAGAAACAGAGGAGAGGTAAGCAGAAATTTTGTTCGGATCTGGAATGCATTGCCTGAAAAGATGGTGGAAGCCAATTCGATAACAACTTTTAAGAAAGAAGTAGATAATTATTTGGGGAGGACAAGTTTGCAGGGCTATGGGGAGAGAGAAGGGGAATGGGATTGATTTGGATAGTTCTTTTCAAAGATCTGGCATGGACGTGGTGGGCCGAATGGCCTCCTTCTGCACTGTATAATTCTATGATTTTATATAGCGGTTTATCATGTCGTTGAGACTTCTCAAAGGGCTTCACCGAATATATTGTAAAGTCGATTGTCTTTATATTTTGGGGCCAAAACGCGGCAGCAATTGCACAATTTATGTGTATGCTTGTGTATTTGTATAGTTGTATGCGTGTTTATCTGTTTATGTGTGTGTATGTTGGGCGTGTGTATAAAGATTAGCGAACAGAAATGCCGTCCAAATGTGCCTCCGTGCTCTTAATAATGGTTCCATGCAAGTTGTGTCTGATGCTTGTCTAATCCTGGTTGTAAGATAAGCTGAGTAAAGCATTAATTACAGTTGGATCAAGAAAGGGTTCCACACAAAAGCCAAGTTGGATTCCGCCCTTATTGTGAATGCGGTGAAGTTAGAGCAGAAATTCGAGTGCGAGTGGTTGACTGAGTCACACACACTGCGGGATGACTCTATGCTGAAACAATCCATACAAGCTAGGTAATGCAAATGTAATTAACATTCATGGCCATTGTTATCCTCCTGGAAGGGATTGGGGAGAAGAGGAATTATGTTACTGAGCCGAAAGTTTTATCAATCGTAAAGGTTGAGCCTAAGAATCTTTTGCACTCGGCTTCACATCGCTGCCCAATCCAACTCGCCCCACCAATTGCTGGGCAGCCTTTCAGCCATTTTGGCCACACTGTCTGGAACTCCAACCCAGACTCCCTCCGCCTAAGCCATCTCTCCCCTCCCCACCTTTAAAGTCCCGTTTTAAGACCCCTCTTTTCAACCTCACTTTTCGTCAAAACTTGTTGTTTTTCAACCGTCAATTTTTCAAACTGTCAACCGGTCTGAGCGCTCTGGGAGGCTACCATATGTGAAGGTCACTATATAAAAGTTGTTGTTGTTGTTGTCATTACCTTAGAGGGATTGTTTGTGAGATACTGCCTTGCACAATTGGCTGCCTCGTTTCACCCACACAATATAATCAATTCACTTGACTGTGAAGCGCTTTGAGACGTCTCGAAGATGTAATAAGGCGCTATATCAAATGCAAGGATCATCATTATTGTTATTTAAACAAAGTGGTGAATACTGTACAGCATTACAACAATGGCGTTTCAGTGTTTTCAACCATGGTGTGGTCAGAACCAGGTCTCCATATATTAGTGATTGGGTGAGTTATTTTGTAATGTGGTGATGGGGCTGGGGGAGGGGGGGGCTCAAGAAGGGGGCAGTTTTGTGGCTCTCTGACCTTTAAAATTCTAGGCCCCTGTTGTGATGCATCTTGTGGTTTGTTGGCAGGATGTTGGGGAGGCAGTGTCATAAGCCTGGAACGTTTCCAGCCAGAGGTTGGAAAAACTGAGGCTGCTCATCTGTGTTCCTGGACCACAAAACAGAACAGTGGATGTGGGAATTCCACAGCTCCCAGGAGCGAGAGAGAGGGGGGGGGGGGGGGGGTGAGGATGGATGAACAAAAAAAAAGTGAGAGAGAGAAAAACAGGAAGAAAAGAAAGAAAGCGGACAGAGATTCAGACAGTGAGAGACAGTGAGACAGATGAATAATGTGGAGGCAACGGTAGGTAACAGTAGATACAGACACACAACAACAACTTGTCTACTAAAGTAGAGTAATGCCTTGGAGTGCTTAAGAAGATGGGGTTGGATCCAGAGCAAGGAAGAGAAGAGAAGGATGGTGATTTTGGGGAAAATGGATTCTTTTCCATTTTAACCTGTGATTAGTGCCCCTCAGTTTCCAGTTTTTTTTTGCTGGGATTTTTAATCGGAGCACTGGAACGGGGTTATACAGTGAGAGAGAGACAGGCGGAGAGATGGGTCACTTTCGCGCAGGGAACTTTTTGCCTCTTCTTATCTCGGTACCACTAGCAACAACAACCTGCAATTATATAGCGACCTTCAGGCTGGGCAGCGTCTCAGAGCGCTTAACGCTTAAAAGTGAATGGGCGAGAGAGAGAGAGGGGGACCTTCGGAATGACTCACTGCCCTAAGCAGCTAGGAGTCCTGTAGCTCAGTGGTTAGAGCACTCGCTTTGCAAGCGAGAGACCTGAGTTCAATTCCAGGCAGAGGGCGAAACCTTGGGCAAGTTTCCTTACTCCACACAGAGCCTAATAATAATCCCTCCAAAACCAAAAACAATAATAAATTGGTCATTTTCAATCTACGACTGTTTGTGGGACATTGCTGTGCGCAATTGGCTGCCGCGTTCGCCCACAAATATACAGTCAATTCACTTTACAGTATATTCTGTGAAGCGCTTTGGGACGTCCTCCCGACGTGAAAAGCGCTATATCAAATGCAAGGATTATTATTATTATTATTATTATTAGATTAACATGACCACATCAGGACTGATTGCATTGTCCAATGGTCCCACTGTCTGACTCTCTGTCTTTCTTTTTTTCTTTCTGTCTTTCTCTCACATTCTTTCATCCATCCTTTCCCTAGTAAACTGCCACGCCACATACACCCACCCACGGTGCAGATTCCTTTGTGAAGGGAGCCCACAAAGATGTGCGGAAAAAATTAAAGCCAGTTCCAGAGATTTTCACTGATTATAGGAAACATTGAGGGTTCAGGAATGCACAAAAGAAACACGGGAGAGAGAAAGTTCAGATGCAAAGAAGACGTTCAAAGTTATTCTTAACAATAATAAGTCGGGATTTAATAAAGTACTTCGCAGGATTTCACTGTAAGGGGTAGTAGCTGTGTATTTGTAGGTGAACCCAAATGGCCTAGTTCGGAGCTGGAGATTTGATGTAATTTTATGCAAGTACTTTCAGTGATCTGTGACCCTACAGTGACACTGAAACCCCCATTCGAGTTAGTCTCACAGTCAGACGTCCGTCCACACAGGGATCCAGCACAGAAACTAAACTGGCAGCGTGGGTCTCAGCTAATAATTTCACTTGAGAATCCGCACGGGCAAAGCCACTCAGCATCACAAGCCAATATTCAAAGCCTTTGCATGCAATATTTCACCTGTAATAAACGCAGCCGGCGCCTTGCGTTCAAGACAAAATTAATCTAAAAGCACAAGATTTTCCTTAAGTGATCCTGTGTGTAAAGTGATATAGCGTCTTTGAAAAAGTGTGCACATTATTGGTTCTTTTTTCCCCCCTCCTCCCTTTTTATTTTATAATAGTTCCCAGGTGACAGCCGCACTTAATATTTCACAGTGCTTTTATGTCGTTGCCCTGTTCTATGTAAACATTCTTGTTTAAGTGCTGGAAACTCTCCAGCCTCTTTTCCTTTAAACCGGGATGAACGTCCGCATCATTAAAAGAGGGAGGGGGAAAAGAAACACATTAATGGGTAATGACAATTCTTTCAGCACTCAATAGCTGACCTGTTTTTCGCTTTGCCTCTGAACCGTTGAATGCTGGACAGGTTGGATTCGGTGAGGAGGAAATGTAGGTGAAAAGCTTACAAAGCCCAATGTGAACAATGCAGCTGCTGTGGAGAGCTGATAGGAAGGGGAGCAATGCCACTGCCTTAAGATCTATCTTTTCAATCGTGCTATCAGTCACCTCTTCCTCTCCCCTCTCTCCCCCACTCCCCACCCTAACTTCCCTCTCCACCCCACTCCCCAGCTCTGTCTCCCTATAATAATAATAATAATAATCCTTGCATTTGATACGGCCTTACCACCTCTTTGAGACGTCTCAAAGCGCTTCACAGAATATATTGTAAAGTGAATTGACTGTATGTTTTGTGGGCGAAACACGGCAGCCAATTGCGCACAGCAGCGTCCCACAAACAGTCATGGATTGAGTGACCAAAGTTTTTAAAAACGAAGAGCTTGTGAGAAGCCTTTGTGACTTCTCCTGACATGAACGGTGCTGGATAAATGTAAATTGTTGTTGTGCACATGATGTGAAGAATAGTCTTAAATGGCCTAGTTAAATAGAGTGGGGGTTAAAGCCAATGGGTTTAGAGCAACAGATCGATGGGGGGTAAAATTCTTCCCACGTCTAGATTCAATCCAGGTAACGTAGGATTCCTGATCATCCAGAATTTGGCAAATGGTCGAATACAGGATTATTTCCTGCAAAAAAAAATGCTTAAAAATAAAAAAACTTATGTAAAACACAGCTCGAAAATTAAGAATTTATGCTCTGAGATGAATTTCAGAGAAGGTTGCCATTTGGTTTCAGTGAGCATCTGGCCAAACCATTTGTTGCCTTGGCCTATGGGTGTGCGCCCCCTGCTGGCTGATCTCCCCGTCTGGGAACAGGCGTTATAAGCAATAAGCCTGATGCTTTGCGAGCGTGTGAGGAGGATGGATGGGAGGATGGAACGACACTGCAGAGATCAATGGTAGAAAAAGAACTGGAGGCGGTGGTTTAATGCTGACGTAACTTTCTCTTTGCCCTGATTGTCCCTCTTATCACTCCAAACCTCCTCCCCCTCTCAATAACCACAACAACAACTTGCATTTAAAATCACGGCCTTCACGCGAGATAGCTTCTCTCACACAAACACACACAAACACACACACACACACACACCAACACATCTCCCCAGAGATCCACGGGTCAAATTCTGATCAGTTTCACCGATTTGGAATCCGCCCGGCCGCCAATCTGTGTTAGTGGCTGATGTGAAGCAGAGCCACTGGCAAAGAAATTGCCAAAAGAGGTTTTCGATAAAAAAGAATGAACGGAAAGGACACGGAGGAATGGGGAGGGGGGAGAAGATAGGAGGGGATAGGAGAGGATGCAAGCAGTGAAAGAGTGTTGAACAGACTCATCGAAGAACTAAGACAAATTCCTTGTTGAATATGCAAATGTCACGCTTGCTCTTCCATTGAAAGGTTCAATCACGGAATACAGATCACCTCCGCAGCTCTGAATGGACCAGCCCTAATGAGGTATGCTTTCTCTCTCCTCCCCACACCACCACCCCCCCACCCACCCCCACCCCACACACACAAACACACACACACAACGACCTCCTCAAGATTCCACCCCCCCACCCCCCCCCCCCCCCACCCCCAGCACACAGACACACGCACACATGCAGTTGAACGAGAGATAGTGACAGTATCACTTGTAAAATGTTTTGTTCGCCCGACGGACGATAACAATCGTGACAAGTGGAAAAATTGATGGCTACGGAACAAATGATCTCAGCCACTCTGCCTGCCCGCGTCTGACGACAGTGTGAAATGAAATAATCCTTGCGGACAGCCTTAATTGTCGAAACCTGGACGTGCACTGACTTGCTGCTTTGCTTTGGTTTTGCGTTCAGAGTTGGGAGCCATCAGCTGCGCCCCCCCCCACCCCCCCCCCCTAGCCCCCCACCCCTACCCCCCACCTGCCACCCCACTCCCTCGATTTTGAAACCGTTCGCAGTGCAGAAAAAAAATGCTTCAGATTTTTTTGTATCGATTTTCAGAAAAAATTGCGGCCAAAACCGCAAGGCTCTGCAAGGCTGCGAGACTTGGTGTGACACATCGGTCGGACTTGACGCATCACGGTGCTTTCATTAGCACACAATGGTTGGGGCGCATTAAATGAGCATCAGCCGCCTTTGATTCTTAGACTAATCTCGGAGTATAAGACAGACAAAGTGACACAGCTTCAGTGCTTCCCTCTGTTTGTTTCTCCTCGTTTTTTTTCTTAACTCCAGCCGGTTGGTGTGAACACTCTGACCCGAGACGGGCGCTGTGTGTTGGGCACAGAGAAACCTTTGTTGAAGTGTATAATGATGGGATTAAATGGCCCGTCTTACTTCCATACCAGATGCCAGGGTTTTTTTTCCCCCCGGTGATTTTTGTTTTGTCTTTCAATTTTCTCACGCGGCGAATTTGCATATTGCAAATCACAATTCGATCATTGTTCCCCTCCCCGTCCCCCTTAGCCCTCCCCCCCACCCCCGTCTGTCCGAATGACAATAATCTCAAATCGATTGCATGAATCTATACAAAACATTTAGGATGTGGGCTTTCTGACTGAGTTAAACACATAGCGACACTGACAAGTGTACAATAAAACTACTCCAAACACACACACACACGCACACAGAATACATAATCACAAATATTACTTAAATCCATCTGGACTTGACTATTTGAACATCGCTAATCATTTCTCTTGCTTCCTATACGAAAGTAACATGTCGAGATCCATTTCAGCTTTATTTTTCGCCAGTTCTGTGTTCGTGTGTGAGTTTGTACGTGCGTGAGTGCGCGCGTGTGCATTCACCCACCAAATTTGCTTATGAATAAATAAATAAGTCCACAAATACATTTCCTTCCTTTGATAGAAAAAAAATCCATTTGAACTGGAGTCAGTAAGCCAATGATAAGTGGACACGCTGCTCGCAAATCTGCACGATAAGTGTTGGTTGTCTGTGATGCGTGTGTGCGTGCGTGCATTTGTTCATTCCCCGCTGACTCATTACTCGTAGGGGTACGCTTATAAACAGTGACCGTCCTGCGCAGCGCGCCCGTGCCCTGGACCGTGTTCTTTGCATCCCAGAATCACAACACTCTGCTGCCGCACGGAAGCTCTTCGTCTCATGACAAGGTTTGGAATGAACTTTCTTTTAGCAAGCTTCAGCGTCAGGATTCAGGCAAAGGCAAACCTCCGTGGTAGTGAGCGGAATTCTTTGCAAGCGCTTCCCCGAAGTAATCTCTCTCTCTCTCTCTCTCTTGCCCTCTCACTCCCAGAGTCTCTGCTCTTAATATTGCCTTAATTGACAATGAGCCCTGAGCCAACTGGCTCCAGTTGGAACAATTCAGCTCAGTTTGAACACGGGGCCTAGATCTTTCTCGTTCGCTTTCCGATAGGAACGCCTGGTGAGAGGTATAGCAAGTTCCCGCTATAATGCTCTTGGTGCACTGACTCCGCAGAAACCCCAAC
Organism: Callorhinchus milii; assembly: GCF_018977255.1. Taxonomy (NCBI): domain Eukaryota; kingdom Metazoa; phylum Chordata; class Chondrichthyes; order Chimaeriformes; family Callorhinchidae; genus Callorhinchus; species Callorhinchus milii. The sequence goes on along the minus strand of NW_024704752.1, from coordinate 3,972,735 downwards.
CAAAACACACAGTCGTGACACTCTACAGCCTATCCTGTCAAGCGCTTTGAGACACAGCAACGAAAGTCATATCAATAGGCTCAATTTTGCAATGTTTGTCAAACAGATTCCTGAATTAAAAATGCATTGAAATGAGGAATCCATGTTGTTGTTGTTGTGGAGGAGGTGGGGGGGGCAGGGAACGAGTGATGACTCCTCTCAAAACTGGACATACATCCCACATATCAAATGCAAGAATTATTATTATCTGGCGTGAAACTTCAATGCCAACTCAATGCAAAACACACAGTGTAATCCTGTGAAGCGCTTTCAGACATCTCATCAATGTGATAAGGCGCTATATCAAATGCAAGGATTATTATTAGGATTATTATTATTAATTAGAGCAGCGTTCCAGTTGAGTTGGTGTTGTGGCTTCTCGATTTCTTAACTAAGAAATCGATCAAAATTGATCCCTGTGTTTATTGTTTTCATAATTTTTTTTAATCCAGCCTCAATCTCACCTTTCCTGGTGTGTATATATGGGGAGTACTGAAGGATTGGTGCACTGTGAGTCAGGAAATGGCTGGATCTGTTGATCCGGTATTTAGTCATGGAGTTATGTCTGTGTCTGATTTCCAATCACTGTTCGGATCAGTAAGTGTCCACATTTCCTAGACGCTATTAGTCACTGCCTTGCTTTTCTTTCTTACCTTCACTCCATTCTGACCTTCACTGAATAAAGTGCCTTAATTCTAATGCATGTAAATATCAGCTCACAGGAAAGCCGCTGTAATGAGGGTGTAGCGAGTTTGATTTCCTGATTCAATATTTTGGGTGGATGATGTGTGGCACGTACTGATGCACAGAGCTGCCTGTAATATTTACAATGCGAAATATGCAACCCCAATACAACACAGATTTACATTAATACAGGACCTTTCACACTGGGAAGACGTCCCAAAGTGCTTAACAACATTGGCATGACGCCTGAGCTGGGGGTAGGAACCGAGGGCTGTGGGGGGGAAGGGGCGTGGGGAGGTCAGGATAAATATGACCGGAATGCTGTTAAAGGGGTAGGTTTTAAGATAGAACTTGACTGAGATGAGGGGGGAGAGAGGGAGTTGGAGGGACTCTGGTTTGGAATTCCAGAGAATGGGGGAAGATAGGCTCAAAGCTGGTGCTGGTAGTGGGGGAGCGGACATGAAGTTCTCACTCCTCACAAATCTTTTGTTAATGTGCACCAAGGCCTTCTTCCTCAGCTAATCCTCAGCTAATTTTGTGCAATATTTCTATGATGATAATACTCGTTGCATTTGATATAGCGCCTCATCACGTCGTTGAGGCGTCTCAAAGCGCTTCACAGAATGTCCGCAAAGTGTATTTTGTGGGTGAAATTTCTGCATCGATTTGGCAAATCAGGTTGCTCCAGATTGATTTCAACGTCACGAAATGGAGCCTTGGCTGTAATACAGACAGTGGAAGGATTTCCCACATGCAGTTGCCTGGCATTGGGGCAGAGTCTGGAGACCTTCAGAACAAGGGTATGGCTGAATTTGGTGTTGGACGGGACGGGAACCAAAGACTGTGACTGAGTGGAGTGAAGCGCAAGGAACTCTTGAAATGCAAATTCTACCGAAGCCTAAACTAACCCAGCGATCCTGCAGTTTATTTCCATACTACCTCAGCTGCGCTTTATTAGGTGCGACTGAACTCATTATCGGGGCTTTGCTGTCTGCTGAAAATACCAAGACCTTTATCTTGCGCAGTTTATGCAAAATGTAAACACCATCATTTATCAAAAATCCATATCCTAACATCAATCCCTTTGGGGAGAAAGAAAAGGTGAAGTTTAATTATTTTCTTTCTTTCTAATGTGGTTTTTCATCATGTGTATCTAACCTTCAAAACCACTCGGTACAGAAAACACCGTTTCGTTTCTTGTTAATGATTTTTCTTCACATTTTCCCTTTTTAGTGCTTGATTTTCTCCGGGTCACAAGGGCAACTCAATCTAAGGTTTTCTGATGAATAAACTAACTGTTATGTTTGACCAGGGCTTCAATGTCACTGAAGGGTAGGTTTGGGTATGTTCAAGGGTCAAAGTAATGGGAGGAGAGCATTGGATCCCAAACACCTTCCTTCCTTTTTGTGTCTCTCGCCACAAAACTAATTATTCCTCCTCAGGGAGGCAGACATTTAATCTTTTCATTTCCTCTTTTCACCCAGGTGTCAGTCTGGCTCAGTCGGTAGCTCTCTTCCCTCCATACTCTGAAGGTCGTGAGTTCTAGTTCCAACTTTGAACTCACGCAGTCTGGTCTGATGCTGCATTGCAGTGTTGCATGTGTTTGTGTGTGTGGGTGGGGAATCGATCAGTTTCCTGTGTTGTCTTAAGAGCCCTCCATCAGAAGAGACATTAAATAAAAGTCCCCGATATAAAATATATAAAATTGGTTATGTATGCGCCTGATGGCTGTTGATAAGATGTTGTGGGGACATACTGGCTGCTGCGTTCACCTGCAAGATGCAGTCACTACACGTTATGCAACAACAATAATAATAATCCTTGCAGTTGATACAGCGCCTTATCACGTCTTCAAGACGTCTCATAGCGCTTCACGGGATACACCGTAATCCTGTAAATCCTGGGAATCGTTTTGAGGTCTCCCCCGCCCCCCTCCCCCACGTAGAATAGTCACAAGTTTCTCAAACCATCGTGTTTTCTATGTTAAACAGCAGGATTTTTTAAAAACTTTTTTCACTAGTGCTGCATTGTTTAGCTAAGCAATGGTCAATTTAACTTCGAATCCCTAATTCAATCATCTCGACATCACTTGCTGTGGTCATCCCCACTGTGTTAATCTCTTACGATAACGGCTTAGGCAAGTCTTACTGGCAACCATTCACCCTCCCTGCAGGTGGACTGAAGGGTTTGAAATCTAAGTGACCAGTGTTCAGGCCCAACATGAATCGCTTGCATTCTCCAGTGGAAGAGAGGTTCACAGGATCGGTTCGATGAAGGAGGCCTCTCTGATGACATCCTTCCAGAATAGGATTCACAGTAAAGTCTGATGACTATTTTTTTTTCGCAGGCGAATGCGGCAGCCGACTTATGCGCGGAGACATCCCACAAACCGTCCTTGAAGTGGGACGGGCGATTTTATCTGGGGGATGATGAATGATAAAGAGAAGTTCACTCCGGTATTAGGTAACCAGGTTGCGTCCCTCCAGGGGGAGAGAAAGAGAGAGAGAGCGCATTCAATTCCAACAATCTATCTCTGGGATTTGCATGTGTAGGTGAGTTGCAAGGAATTCTCAGTTGGGTTTGGTTTTCCGTTCAGCCGGGTCTGGCCTGCTCCACGTCCCCCGACCCACCTGTCCAACCATTGGCAGGAGAGCCTTCAGCCACTCTGCCCCTAACCTCTGGAATTTCATCCCCCAGTCACTCCGCCTCGCCGCCTCCTTAGCCTCCTTCAGGTCCCGCCTCAAGACCCTTCTCTTTGACCATGCCATCGGCCAACCCCTTCCCCTCCCCTCCCTTCTCCCCCCACCCCCCACCCCCGACCCCAGCTCGGGTCTGTAATGCTGTACACTGTCCAGCGCCTTGGGACGTCCTCCCGACGTAAAAGGCGCTATATAAATGTAATCTTGTGGTTGTTGTTTTCGCATGTGTCTGACACCCGGCTGACCAAAAAAACCTTAAAAAAATCCCTCGGGAATAGAATAGGACAATAACAATTACAATAATAATCTTTGCATTTGATACAGCGCCTTATCATGTCTTCGAGACGTCTCAAAGCGCTTCACAGAATATACTGCGAAGTCAATTGACTGTATATTTTGTGGGCGAAACACAGAAGCCCATTGCGCACAGCAGCGTCCCACTAACAGTCGTGAATTGAAGTGAACAATTTATTATTATTAATATTATTTAAGGCTGGGTGGATTACATCGTCATTTTGAAATCGATTCCTAATTTGATTCATACGTGGAAAAATGTCAGCCCCAAGTGGACCTTTCTGCTGGTTCCAAGGGAATCGTGTAGAGTCAGCTCTCTCCTGACCCAGATGCTGAATGACAGATCCCAGGTGTAAACTGGTGAAGCACCTCGAGTCAGCCTTTACAACCATATGCCGGATTATTCACCAGGGAGGCTGCAATGGAAATGCTATATATAACACAGGAGCAATCACAAATCCTTACCCAACGCTGTTACAAATATATATATATATATATAAATTCCCTGCAGGAAGGGCATCTTTTTTGCTTCACAGCCGGGGAACTAACATGCGTTTGGGCTCAAATCCTGATCCATTCGGGCAGATAGAGATCAGTAAAGTGCGTCAAATGGACTCTGATGTGTTATCCTCCTCGACAGAGTATTGTGTGGAACCTTTCGTGACATCTCTCTCTCTCTCTTTTCCGTCGCACAAACCCCCCCCACCCACCGCCCCGCTCTGCGTACGTCCCCTCTGGCGTCTCAGAATGCTGAACAGATAAATATTTTTCTCTCTGTTAAACCCTCTACCACATTCACTACACAGAGATATATTTTCACAATGCTTATTGTTGTTGCTGAGGAGTGGGGGAAGGGAAGTATTAAGAATCTGCTGACTGTAAAAAAAATCTGTCTGTCTCCGCTTAAAGATGCTCTGCTTTCTTGCAGAGAGAAGTCAAAATCAGTGAAACACGCAGTGTTTGAAATAGGAGTGTGAGAAAAAAAGGACTTTCCTTTCTTAAACTCCCTTTTTTTTTGCCCCCGCTGTGTTAAGCTGCCTGAGATCAGAGTGCTGCGCTCAGTGAGGGCAGACGGACGGGGCAGGCAGAGTACAGCATCTCTCGCTGTTCCCATGCTGAGTTGTGGTGTCTTGAGGGAATACAGCAACTCGGGAGCTTATGAATCCCTTGGCACCTCTGTGTTTGCTTTCTGATGCCATCATCCCCTTAGGCCCCAAATTGGTCACTCTCTCCACGGCTGCTGTGTTTGCCGACAAGTATATCTTCTAAAGCGCTTTGAGATGTCTTGACGTGATAAGGCACTGTATTAAACGCAAGCATTATTATTGTTATTAATAATAAATGACACCTAGTGCTAATAACAGAAATAACAATACTCCTGTTACATTTGACACAGCACCTTTCACACCGGGGATGTCTCAAAGCGTTTTCACAGGGTTTACTTTAAACTATAGTGACTGCCTGTTTTAACAAATGGATTTGGCATCCAGTGAAGTCCCACAAACAACTGGACAGTAAGTGAACGATTTATTTCCAATTGATCAACACGTGGTCTATGTCAGGGACCCCATTTCATCTTCTAAACTAAATCCATCCGATGGAAGGCTTGCTGCAGGATAAACTGCACCTGATATACTCTGCGTCTGATTCCCTTCACAGATAGTGTGGCACTGCGGTTTAATTATTAGAAGCTCACTGGTGGAATATTATAAATTATACAGATATGCCCAGCAGCCTTGTGCAGCGGCAGTGAATAATGCTATAATAAAGCATTATTGCATTTGCAGAGACTGTAAAAGTCCACCATGCTATTTCATTTTCATGTCACTCGCTTTATTCAGTGGCCCAATTCCGCAAAGCCTTTTTATCTCTGATTTACTCACTATAGTTGTGGTTGACGGTGCTTTGTAGTTACACTGAATCGAAAGGTAATTTTTTCCAGCATGCTAAAAGATTTACCAGGCTCATCATTATTTAAATGGTGCCTGGTTAATCTACTTTTAATTGCAGCTCTTTTAACTGTTTAAACTCCAGTAGTTAACATCTCAACGCACATCGCCTGAGCCTTGGCTCTCACCAACTTGCATCTAAGGCTCTCTGGGATTAGGCAAGCGACAACAACGACAGCAACAACTCGCACTTGTATGGTGCCCTCCACGCAGGGTTTCCACGTCTCAGAGCGCTACTCTCTCTCAGTGAGTGTCTCGCCAGGGAAAGAGTGGTCAATCTATTCCGAGGAACTTCCATGTGTAGTTGGCATAAGTGGAACTTTCAGTCTGATTTGGATACTCTTAACTGTGGCGATGAATTTCTGTGTGAGTCAGACACTCGGACCAAAATAAATCAACTGCTTTAACAATCCAAGTTTGTCTTGGAAGTGGTGACCAAAGTAGAAATACAATTAATGGGCACTATTTTAACAGCCTCACACAGCACACATGGCAAAAATTAAGCTTAATACTTTAGGAAAACAGTGATGATGAAAGACGAAGATTACTACAATACTGTACAAAAAAATTCAGCCATCACAAAGACCATATGAAGAGAGCAAGTGTTATTTCTTTATAGAAATGGGCAGCAATCTGTTTGAAAGGTCCATTAATTAGGGGAACACGAGCCACTATTATGTAGGTTTTAGCTTAGTTCAATTTCAGTCAGATGATTATTGTTAGCTGGACAACTTATGGAGTTTAGAAACATACCCTTAAGAGAATCTACACAGCTCCCCTACAAGTACACTTTTACAGTCGACTCCTGAGAAGCACTTTGAGTCGTCCACCTTACATGAGAGGAGCTGCATCAAATACAAGGATTAATTATTATTATTATTATTATTTTATGATGTAATGTGTTTGGGGCTAAAATGGACGAGTTCACCCACAAAATACAGTTAATCCACTTGACATAAAGCGCTTTGAGACTTTCCAAATTATGCGATAAGACGCGGTATCAAATGCCAGGAATATTATTATTATTAAGTAAACGCGTTGTGTATTAAGTGTTAGCCTGGCTCAGTTTGGCAGCACGCTTTGCCCTTGGCTTAGAAGTTTGTGGGTTCAAGCCCCTTTGTGTCAAAGTGAGCTCAAAGTCCCGACCACAACCTTCCGATACAGAAGCAAGACTGCTATCAACCGAGCCAGACAGATCACTAGAATGTGATTGTAATATAGGGCATTTCATGCTTTTTTAGGAGTCCGCAATACGCAGTAGTGAGAAACACAGATCGCAGTCCACAGTAAGGGTTCCGAGCAATGAACCCATGCTCCAATGATACCAACCACTATCACATCAGATCATCAGAACATCAGCGCCGCCTAATTCACTGCATTTCACGGCGAATAATGAGTGAACAGTTTGTCCTAATTAATTACCATGTTAAATATCCTCAGTTAATGGAGTTATGTGTGAAAACTCCCCTAATTAAATAGCGCAACTTCCGTACATTCGTACATCTGTTATACTGGTGAGATCAATCGCTTCAACACAGTGTCTCCTGCCCCATTACACAGTTTACTGTAGCAAGCAATTAAATGCAGGAAGACGTCAAGAATAGAATATTTCTGCATGTAGCTCCCATTAATGTACATCTTGTTAATGTTAAATAAAATGTGGTCATTCTCTCCACGACTGTTTGTGGGACACTGTGCCAATTAATTACTGCGTTTCGCCCGCAAAATATACATAGTTAATCCACTTTACAATATATCCTGTGAAGCACATTGAGATGTCCCACTGACGTGATAAGGCACGATATCAAATGCAAGAATTATTATTTAGGATCATTAAATTCTGAGGCATCAGATTTCACCTCATTTTAGCCCTAGATTCCACCTGCTCTTACCCTATAACACATCTTGGTTTTTTTTGGGTGGGGGGGGTTCAGGTGTCTGAAAGGTCCATTAATTAATCACCGTGTTTAAGAGTACCTAAACCAGACTGAGTCTGCTATCCACATGGAAATTTCCTTGTGTCTGGAATGGAATGCGCACTCTCTCCCTGGAGGAACGCACTCTGCACACCTAATTCCGGGGAGAATTAGGCACATGTTGGTTAGAGCCAAGGCTTGAGGACCCCAGAGTGTGCGTTGTGTGTGTGTGTGGGGGGGGCGGGGGGGGGGGGTGGAGTGGAGGGTGAGCAGTAACTACTAGAGTTTAACCAGCTAAAAATGCATAGCTTGCCATTTTATTTTTGTCTCAAAAATTAAGATTGCGCAGACTTTCGGTAAATCCAAGACTCAAATCCAATCTTAATTTGGAAGCCAATACTTTGCAAAAACAGCAGAGAAACCGCTTCCAGATTAAGATTAGATTTTAAGAACTTTCCGCATTTCTGCACTATCTCAAGTTTCAAGGCAATACAGCTACAACGACTTCCATGTATACAGCGCCCTTCACACAGGATAGTGTCTCGGAACTCTGCACAGTGGCGGGGATTGGGAGGGGGCGATGACCATATGGGGAGGAGGAGGTGACCATAGGCACGGTCGAAGAGGTAGGTCTTGAGGTGGTATTTTAAATAGATAAATAGGAGCGAGGCGGTGGGATTGAGACAGGGAATGCTTGCCTGACAAGTTCTGACAGGCAAAAGCTGGGTGGCTTTCTCGGAGGCAGATGTGAATAGCTTGCGCAAAGGGTTCCTACTTTTTTTTCCGAGCAGCCAAATTATTGTAAAAACAAATGAAAGACATGAAAAGCAAGCTGCAACAAGGAGTGCAGCCCAGATGTTCTGCAAAGTGGTTTGTAGATGGATATGTTGATATGCATTCACATTATTAATATTCAGCTACGGTAGCTAATGATTGTATTGCTGATTAAACTAAACATGGCTATTTATTTTTAAATCTCTCCATTACATAAAAGGCCCCGAGGGAATAATGCAAATTTAAAGAACCGGGATACACATATAGAAGTCGAGTGTTTTCTGTATTCTGTTTTCTGATTTTATCACATTAAAAGATCTCAAAGCAATTTCCACTTGACCGTAGTGACTGTGTGTTTGCGGGTAAAAGCCAAAAAAGTGAGTGATCAATTTTATCTGAGCCATTGTCGGCCAGGGCACCAGGAGAAGAAACTCCTTTTCTTTTCCAATCATCTCATGAGGTCTTTAGACCGCACCCAAACAGACATAGATGGGTCACCCCTTGGTTTAACATCTCATCCAAAGGAAGGCCAATGCAACATCCACCACAGCACCGTCAGCTGTGTGGGCAGTGAGCTCAAACCTTCACACCTTCCCAAACTAAAGGTACGACCAGGTGTAGGGCAAGATCCGTGAGGTGATCCCTCTCCATTGCTACGAGCACCGCTGTGAGGTATCTGAGAGTGAGCGACTGACTCACTCATCTATAGGAAGCCAGTTCAAATGCCTTCTGCACGGAGTGTTGGCTGTGATCTTCAGGGGGCAGCGGACATATTCCTCGCTTTGGTGGGCTGACACCATCCGAGCTTCCATTTCAATTGCTGTCTCAGCTGATCTCTCTGCTTTACTCGCCTTGTAAGCGAGGCACCTGAGTTCAGTTCCAGGCAGGGCGAAACCTTGGGCAAGTTTCCTTACTCCACACGCCTAATAATAATCCCTCCAAAACAAAACAATAATAAATTGGTCATTTCCAATCCACGACTGTTTGTGGGACACTGCTGTGCACAAATGGCTGCCGCGTTCGCCCACAAATATAGTCAATTCACTTTACAGTATATTCTGTGAGCGCTTTGGGATGTCTAGAAAACGTGAAAAGCGCTATATCAAATGCAAGGATTATTATTATTATATTATTATTTATGTCTTCAGTGGTGTTCAATGGTCTGTGCATTGAGTACATGAATTAATGTGTAGCATCACCCTCTGTTATGGGTATTTCAAACGGAAAGCTCAGTGGTACAAACAGTGGGACAGACTTGTTCGCAAGGCATTCAAATGATCATTGCTCCGCTTTTGTTTGAGCAGCTAGAAAAAAGTACGTCATTTTCAAAAGCAGAGGGGGAGGGGAGGAGAGAGAGAAACTGAATGTACGATGTTTGCAACAAGAAAGTATCACTGTAAAGAGACGTCTCAGAGCGGACTTTACTGAGGTATAATAAGAGAAAGTAAACCTGGAGTAAAACTTTCAGATAGACCAAGGCAACAACAACAACATTGCACTTGTAAAGCACCTTTCATGTCGGGAAAATGTCCCAAGGCCCTGAGGACAAGAGGACACAGGTCCAGGGTAGCAAAGGTCAATTTCGAGACAGACACACAGAAATATTTTTTTACCTCAAGGGTAATTGAAGACATGAACAGGGTTTGCCAGAAAGGGTGGTTGAGGCTGGACTCATGTGATGGGTGGGTCATGAAGGTCCTTTTTAATCTGAACCGATCTTGTGATCCGATCTTGAAATTGCCCTCGTCTAAATTTGAAATTGCCCTGCCCTAAACATCGGGCAGGTTTACAGCCACTTTACCCACGCTCTCTGGAACTACCTTCGTAAATCCATCCGCCTTTTTCCCTTCTTCTCTGACCTCAGAAACCTCTCTCATCGTCAATGGCTTCGGTCACCTTCACCTAACTCACCCTATCTCCCACCACCCATCCCTGTAAACAACAACAACAACAACAACAGTAACAAATTACTGTGAGAGTGATTGGCAACAAATATGTATATATAGAGAGAGAGATAGAGATATGAGCTAATGAGCGTTTTGATCGGAAGGCGTGTATCTATGATGAAAGTGCCACAGTTGGAGATCGAGACTTAGTAAAAATAAATTGTGTTTGGCTAAATTACTTTCCCAGTGTGGTGCTGGACAGTTTCCAGTTAATATATTAAGATGACAGTTAAATCTATGCTAACCAACTAAAGCTGCACAATTATAAGCAAGAGATTATTTTAGTTCCTGTTAGTTCCTATTATGTACAATGTTTACTCTTCCAGAAGAAATTACTTGCCTATTCACATGGAGGAAAAAAATAGTTTGTTTTTTAAAAAATGTGAGCTTCAAATTGCAGTAAACAAAGTGACTCATGCTAAGTGCTTAGTGGAAATTATCCATTGATTCATCAGGTGAAGAATAAAATGAAGCTTTTTTTTTGCATGTTTCTTAGGTCAGCCTCATCTTTGAAGACCTGTATTCCCACTACAAAACACAATACAAAATTACATTTATATAGCTGGCGCCTTTCACGTCGGGAGGACATTCCAAGGCGCCAGACAGTCAGGGATTTGGGCCCAAGCGGGGGGTTGGGATGGGGTTTGGGATAAGGGACAGTGGAGAGCAGGAAGGGTGACCAAAGGCATGGCCGAAGAGGAGGGTCTTGAGATGTGCCTTGAAGGTGTTACCTGCTTCAAACACAATCGCTACATCTGCCTGGTGCACTTGTGGGCATTTCAACAATAAACAACGGCAATTAAACAACTTGCATTGATATAGCACCCCTCACGTGGAATTATAGCTCTAAAATCTCACGTGCATCTGATACAGTGGATATAATTGTTATTGTTTAATCTGACCCCCAAGTTCACATGCTAGTATCCTGGCAAAGGCCATCTCAGACACGATGGACAAATCGCCTTCTTCCAATGTTGTAGAGTGGTTCTGTGGCTCTGTGTGAAAGGGGACTAGGAGGGGTGAGGGAATTGTGTGGAGTACTAACATTGGACTAGTTGGGCTTAATGGCCTGTTTGGGTGCTGTAACGTTCCTTTGTAAATTCTGTACGATTGCCAGCAACAAAAACCCACGGTGACAGAACGGAGAAGAATAACAACTTGCATTTATATAGCGATCCTCACACAGGCCAGCATCCCAGAGTTCTCTGCGCGTAACCAAAGGAGAACTTCCGCTACAGTTCAACAAAATGTGATACCAATGAAATAACTTTGCTGCAGAAAGAAAAAGATCGGGATTTCTACGTTGATGAACATGAGTGTTCTCTCAGTCCTCGCACTTGGGGATCCTGCAATATTCATCTTCTCTGTGTCAATATCAGACAGTTAATTCCTTACCAGCAACATCTGGTCAGAAAAGTGCTTCTGAACTGTCAGTGACTCTCCTGGGTAACCTCATTGAACAATTGTTTTTTGGGGGGGGAGGAGATTGATGACCATTTTCCTTGACATTTTAGTGACATATTAAGTGGAGCCTAGCTAATGATAACACAGTGCCCGACAGTCATTAGACTTCAGTAGTCAGGTTAATGCTTGGGATAATATTGACATTAAGGAACCGCAATTTAAATTTTTAATCATTCGTTAAGGATTCCAATACTGGCTCCAATCTGTAGCGGTGCCAAGCCAAGCATTCGACATCCTCCAAACAAACAACCATTTGTTCCTTCAAGTTCAGACCTGAAAGATAGAGGACGGTAATCATATAAATATAATCTTTGACTTTTGATACAGCAACTTTCATGTCAACATCTCCCAGCGTTTCACTACTGCAAAGTGGAGTGACTGCAGTGTGTTTTGAATCTCTATGTATATATTCATATATATATACAGGTGAACACAGCAGCCAATTTCAGCACACACTGGCCTAAGTACAGCCATGAAGTGAATAGTTATTAGGGGGGATTGTTGGCCAGGACACCGGGAGAGAGAAACTGCCTTCTCATTCCAGATTGTGTCACGGGAGCTTCGAAAGACCACCTGAACTGGATCTCGGTATGTCAATCATTACAGTGCCTCCACAACCACCCCCAACCACCCCCCCACTGCCACCCCTACCTCCCCCACCCCCAGCACTGCATTGGAGCATCAGCCTAGACTATGTGAGTTCAAAATCCTGACTTGGAGGGTTTGAACCCACAATCTTCTGACTCAGAAGCGAGAGCGCTATCAACTGAGACAGGCTGATAACAGCATTGCCATCTTGGCCATATCTCAAATTGAAATGGAATCAGCCCCAAAAGAAATATCAGCGCCACCAACTCCCTCCCCAGCTCCAATTTTGAAACCACTTGCTCGTAGCGCAGCTTTGCAGAACATTAATGTATTCTAAAAGGCACCAGGAAGCAAGGCGGTGATGAGTATTGCTCTGTTACTGCTGTCATGGGACACACTGTGCATTGCTGGTATCATGAAAATAGGGTTCTGTATGGTATGATAATAGCAAATGTAATATCAGGTCCATCAAGTCACATCCCTGACCCGGCTGACTATTAGTCAAATCAGAGTAAACTGCTTTGTAGTTAACTAGGTGTCAGAAATGACAGCAATTGCTTCACCCCATTTTGCAGTTATTAGCAGGTTGTGAAACTGCCAGCGAAAGAAATCTTGGTGCTGTCAACACATAGGGCAGAGCAAAGCTGTGTCACAGTGCTGCATTAGACTGGCTTTGAGCAAACTCTGCATTTCCTTCCATGTAGTAAATTGAAAACTGCTCTTTTCTCTCTGCCTAATAAAGAGGAATTCCAAACATCCAGCGGTGAATCACTTCCAGATTTTCAAAACAAAATTTACTGGAGATTGACTCTCGCGAATTGCGATTTTTTGGGGGGGTGTAAGGATGGCGGGGGGTGGCGGTTGGCTTGGAAAGAAATCCCTCTGTCTTTTGTTACCGATAAGTAATCCCTCCTGGTGCATTTATTGGCGCCGTGCTTTCAGCCGCTACGCCCCGAACTCTGGAAAATCATCCTCTATCCCTCCACCTCAGCCCCCTCCTTCCCCATCTTCAGGTCGGACTTGAAGACCTTTCTCTTCATCCATGCCTACGGTCACCTCCCTATGCCTCTGTGTCCTGCTCCTCCACTGTCAAGCGCTCTGGGATGTTACTCTGCATAAGAGGCGCTATATAAATGCAAGTTGTTGTGGTTGGTGACATCGAGAGGGCCAATGCAGATTTGCTTTCAATTTTTTTTTAACGTAGCTTTTGTTACATCCTCGCAGCTTATCTGTGGCAAGACATGAAGTGAAGTCCGAGATTTTACTTGTTTCCTCTCATTTGTTTTCGCACAGCGGACTCGCTCAGACTGAAATGTAATGTGGCTCCTGTAAAGCCAAGCAGGGAAGGCTGTAAATCACATACACAATGGGATCAGATATACAGTAAAAACATCCCAATTACTTCACTGTGAAACTGCCGCGCCACAAAGGAACGGAAAGTGGGGCTAAAAAGCTCCATGCACAGCCCCGGGAACTAGCGAAGGCTAGAGCAGGGCAAAGAGGCTTTGAAGTCAACATATCCGAGTCAAAGCATTTGTTGATAATATACTAATAGTAATAATAGTAATAATAATCCTTGCATTTGATATAGCGCTTTATCATGTCTTCGAGATGTCTCAAAGGCCTTCACAGGGTATACTGTAAAGCAAATTGACTGCATATTTTGTGGGCGAAAAGCGGCAGCCAATTGCTGCCAGTTATTTTCCCTTCTCTCAGCAAGGCAGCTGATATGCCGTAACTATTTCTGATTGCCTTTCACAAAGGGCTCAAAGCGCTTCACAGTCACGCGTAGCGACTGTGTATCATTCTTTGGTCGACAGACTCAGCAGACTCACAGTAATGTCCTGCAAAGAGTGAATGGGAGGTTGAGGTGGAGCGAGGAAAGAGGAGTGGTGAGTGAGAATAGGGGAATAGAATAGATTATTATAGAATAGGGGAAGGGGCCGCAGGTGACCCCCTTGCTCTAGAACCTTGAGCGATCTCCACTTTTCGTTGCCAATGCGGCCTGCAAGTTATTTGCAACGCGCTCGCGAAATGTTGGCATCACCATTCAGACGATGCCACGATAACACACACAAGCGGATATTACATCCCCCTCACCCCCTGCCAGTGGCTGTGAGAGGCCGTCCGTCAATGGCAGAATTAGAGGACAATGGGGGAGTGCTGTGTCCCAGCACTGTGCGCCTTGTTATCTGAGTACCCACAGGAAGATCAAAGGCTTGACTCCAATATCAGATCCAACTCTCGATTCACATTGGAACAATAGCTGAAAATTTGCCAAATTTGGTTCATTTTCCCATCAGTGAACGACTGCTCAAGTGGGAGGGGGGTGTTTTTGTAGATCTGTGCCCACTCCCCGATTCACTCTGATACACAGGTGACAATGTAACAATGTAAATGTGTCCGAAATGTTATGCCGGGGTGAGGGAACAGGGCAGTGTATAAAGCTTTAGGCGAGAGATAGTTTTGCGGAGGCATTGCCTGCGCTAACAAGAATAATAGCAATAATACTTACATTTCACATAACACCTTTCAAGGTGTACGTTTCGAACTACTTCACAGCAATTTACTGCAAAGTGTAGTGAGTATGTGTATGTTGCAGGCAAACACAGCACCCAAGTTACTTTTCGAAACAGGATTTACTTGAGATTGACTCTTGTAATGTCATGAAATGAATTATCAGTTTTATTTTGGGGATTGTCGGCTGGGACAGTAGGGGAGAGAAACACCCTTCTCTTTGCGACTAGCACCATCAGATCTTTAACATCCACCTTTACAGGAACAGGTGGGGCCTTGGTTTAATGTCTCAACCGAAGGATATGACCCCCAACGTTGCATTGGAGTGTCAGACTAGGCTACGTAAGTTCAAGTTCCTGACGTGGGTTTTGAACGTACAACCTACTGACTCAGAGAGACTGCTACTGAATGACTGAGTGAGGCTGACACCTGAAAGCAAAGGATTTCAAACAGTGATTTTATTCTCTTATCCCTACATGGCGAGACTTTTATCGCAGCCTGGCTCAGGTGTCAAAGCTCACGTCACCATTTGAGAAGGTTGTGGTTTGCGGGTCCCCAACCGAGCCTGAAGTTTATAGTCCAGGCTGACACTACAGGAAATATTCTAACATTTAAAGTCACAATATCAAATGCAGGTATCATCGCTTCACCCACAAAACATACAGTCAATTCACTTTACAGTATATAATGTGATGTGCTTTGAGACGTCTAGAAAACATGATATCAAATTCAAGGATTATTATTATTATTATCATGACAAGAAACATTGGTTTGCTCAGTCAGTCTCATAGAATTCATTTAACGGATTATACCTTTACATCTGCATTAACCTATGGGCAACAACTTATGTTCAGTTTTCTCAAGACTTTCATAGTCTATTTTAGTAGGTAAGAAATGAGGAAGTTTCGTGAAAAAGGGTAGCTCAGTGACTAATGTATATTTCCCTTTATGATAGTTTCCATTTCTTTTCCTGCCATTCATGAAAGCCATGGTCACGAGCTGTATATTGTGTAGAAAGGCCCTTGTGGACCAATTGTTTTATCCATTGTTTAGCTGATACCCTTGTGATGAAGTTACTCAGTGTGCTGGCCTCCAGACACCAACCTACATTCTTTGCTGGCAGCTGTGTAAGTGCCAGAATTTGCCTTTGTCACACAACAAAATTCCAAAAACGTGACACATTTTAACCTCCCTTTGCACTGCAGGAAGGGAGCTGGGCAAGGATGGGTGGGAGAGGGGGAGAGGGGGGAGAGATGGGGTAAGATGGGCAAGGAGGAGGAGGATGGGGGGTGGTGGGGGGTGAGAGTTGGTGGGCTAACCAGTCCTGGCTGTTTCCATACAATTCTATTGATAAAAGGGAGATTTGCCTCTGCTTTGTCATCAACGACAACAACAACTTGCATTTACACAGCCTTCACACAGGATAGCAAGCCAGAGAGAGAGGGCATGCAACTGTAGGCACAGTCGAAGAGAAAAGTCGTCGGGTGCGATCTGAAGCCAGGTAAAGGGGTGTGTGGTGGGGGGGGCTGCGCAAGCCAGAAGGATTGAAATAGGGAGTTCCAGAAGGTCAGGGCAGAGTGTCTGAAAGTATTGTGTTGAGCTGTTGTCGTTGAGGTTAGTCACAGAGGATTAGATCATGGGCTTTGCTTCCCTGAACTCTCGCAATTTCTGTGACATTTGAACCCAAAACAGCAACCGACTACCCCCCACGGAAGGATAGACTCCCTGGTTCGAGTCAGAGACAGATGTTGAACATGATGTTCCTTTCTCTGATACACCACATTAAGCAAAGAGCATTAAACTTGAGAGCCCAAAACCTGGGTGTCTGGACTGCATCCAGGAGCTAGGTTTGAAGAGAGGCGATGAAAATCGTACGTGGAGCTCCTTAAAATAATGGCATCTGTTGGTATTGCACAAAAATGCACACAGCATCTATCGGATAATGCCAGTCCATTTCCCGAAACTCTGGAACACTCTCCCTCAATCCCACTGCCTTGCGCCTTCCTTCCCTATCTCCAGGCCACCCCTGAAGACTTTCCCTCTTCGACCATGCGTACGGTCATCTCCCCCCAATGCCTGGCTCAGCGCCTGACTCCAGCAACGTTAAGCGCTCTGAGATCCTACCCTGTGTGAGGGACGCTAAATAAATGCAAATTTTTGTGGTTGAAATCTTATGCAAATCCCCCATTCATGCAACACAATCAGTCATGTGTTGCGGCCAGGACGAAAATAAAAGAGGATTTTTTTTAATATACTTTATGCCACAGGAACCGCAACTGAAAGAATATGAACATAGCCGCAATAATGGTCCAATATAATTGTTGGCCCTCAATTCTATGAGTTACAGGTCTGAGTTATGGAGCTTAAGCTCTTACCTCATGGAATCAATAAAAGGAGCCTCTTATCCCCTCGCTACTTAGCGTGATTTATGGCAAATAAAATAACTGAAAAATGGCTGTCTTGAGGTTTGAAATAGATCTGTTTTGTTCTGAATTGCAAGGACAGACTGATATTACTGTCTCTTCCGTGGACATTGTTCTTCTCAAAGGTGGCTCGATCGCCATAGAGCAGCTCGTTGACTTCAGGTAATTTGGACTCATCCGGTCTCCAAGGTTGACATGGCATAGACATCACAATATAATAATAATAATAATTATAATAATAATAACAATCCTTGCATTTGATATAGTGCCAGATCACATCATTTGCAGAATATTCTGTAGAGTGAATTGACTACATCTTGTGGGCAAAATGCGGAATCCAATTGCACACAGCAGTGTCCTACAAACAGTTGTGGACTTAGTGACCAAATTAATATATTTTTTAAGAGATTATTATATCCGGACAAGTAATCTGCCAATCGTCTAACAACCGGTTTCCTACTTACTGCGAGGTCAATGGAGGCGTGTGGAGTAAGAAAACATGCCGAAGGTTTCGACCCGCCCGGGAATCAAACCCAGGTCGTCTGGCTTGTGAGGCGAGTGCTCTAACCAATACGCTGCAGGACTTCAAAAGAGGGGCGAATTTCCTAGCATTAATAATTAGTGGATCCTCGGGGACAACTCCCCCACTCCAACACATCAGCTCAGAGATACACGACAGTCTTTTGGACAAAACTAAATTCAAGCCTTAAACCAGTAGCAGAGTTCATTTACCTCTGTCAGCCCTCAGGTACTCAGTCAGTCTGACTGACTTTGAAAGGCACCGGGTCCCTTCACATTTAAGGAGGATTTTTTTTTAATTGGATTAAGATTGCCTTTTACTTCCTTCACAGAAAACTCCAGGGCACCAATTTCTCCGTTAAGACGCATTTAAGAAATGACCCTGTCGATCTTTCCCCAGCTTAGTCCAGGGCCTCAGTTATAATTAGGGTCAAAGGATATAAATGTTTCATACAGCTCGGGCAACGACACGTTCTTTATTCATATTTCATGCTTCAAAAGGTCTGGCAGACGGCTAGTTGGGATATGGGCATCAGTTACTGTAGGCTGCTTAGCCGTTTAGGTCTTTCAGCAAGGCTTTAGATAATGGAGGGTGGGGGCGGGGATAGGTTTGGAAAGGGGGGGTGAAGGAACTCTCGTTTTGAAGTTCAGAAAAACTTTTTAAAACTAATCATCAAACGGATTACCTGTTCGTTGACAGTCAGTGGCTTGGGAGTCAGGAAAATGTGTAGTTGGCTCTGCTAAGGATAAGCAAGAATTTCTGACATAGGGAGTCCCAGAATGGTTTGAAAGTCGTTAACTGCGCTGACCCCTGTATGAGACTGCTATTATAAACCACACGCTTACCACTAACCGGGGACAGCCACGATAACCCCTACCCCTGCTAATTATTTACCTCCTCGTTCGCCTATAACACACAATGCATTGAAGTTTACAGTGAGTTTCATGTCAGGAGGGCGTCTCTCAAAGTGTTTGACCCTCCTGGCTGGGTATCCGATTGGGGGAGAGGGGAGGTGGGAGCCGAAAGAGGGTTGGGAGGGGAGAGATGACCAGAAATATGATCAAACATCTTGAACCTCGAGAGGGAGGGAGGGAGTCGGAGAGAGGTCCAGAAACCAGGGGCAGAACAGAATCACGAATTGTAAACCTTAGATGTTGATGGGACTGTTATCTCAGAGTCAAAAGTTTTAAGTTCAAGTTCCCACATTGTAACTTACACAATCTGAGTTGCCACTCCAATGCAGTGCTAGAGGATGCTGCATTGCTAGAGGTGCTGTCCTTCGGATGAGACAAAAACAACAACAACAACAACTTGCATTTACATAGTGCCCTTCACACAGGGTGAGCAAATCGCTAGGTGGGGAGGTACGAGGGTATGAAGGGAGGATCTTGAAGTCGATCCATTCGGTGATTGGGACATTAAACCAAGGTCCAGTCTGTGCCTATTCAGTGGACGTTTAAGATCCCACGGCCCTATTTCAAAACAGAAGGGAGTTTCTCCCCAGTGTCCTGGCCAACAATCTCCCAGATAAAATTGATCATTC
Organism: Callorhinchus milii; assembly: GCF_018977255.1. NCBI lineage: Eukaryota > Metazoa > Chordata > Chondrichthyes > Chimaeriformes > Callorhinchidae > Callorhinchus > Callorhinchus milii. The sequence continues at coordinate 3,953,379 of NW_024704752.1, read as the reverse complement.
CTGTCTGTGGGACAGCGCTGTGTGTAAAAGAAACTGTCACGTTCATCTGCAAAGCATACGGTTGCTACACTCTCTATAGCTTCCCTCGAAGATTAGTATTAAATTATGAATTAGCATGAATGTAAGCTGTTTCAACCTTAAAAATAACTTCTAAACTAAGTCTGAATTGAAAGAATCTGCCCTCTCTTTAATATTTAAGTCACAGGTTGGGGAAACAGCAGTTCTCGGAGTTCTCTGTATAACAAATGGTGGGGGGAGGAGGAGAGAGACGGAGAGAAAGGGAACTTTAACTGCACTGGTATTGTCTATTCATCATAAAAACTGGTCTCCACAACTATCTACAGAATCTCTGCCCAGAGAAAAAAAACAAACATAATCCCTGTGGCTAAGCACATCAAGTCTACAAAACGATCTGTTAATTTGATAAAATGCTAGCCAGTTCGGATATCTTTTTGATGGGGTTTAAAATCTTTCAATGTGCATTCAATTAAGGGAATAATCGTAAAGTAGAATTTTAACTTGCGAGAGAAACGCACAGTCCTTTCTGTGTTCCTCTCCCCCCACCCCCAGAGTGGGGCTGGTGGGATGGGGTGGTGGTGGAGGTGGGGGGTTCTCTGCCAACAGAGAGGGAGTCAAGGCTAGAATCAAAGCCAGGTAAGCCCTCCCTATCGGACTGAATGGAAAGCTCTTAGAAGGTAAGATGTTTCTCCGAACATGGTGGTGATGGTGGGAGGGTGGGTGGGGGGTGTTGCGAGGGGATGCCACATTTTCGTAGGTGCTGTCCTTCTAATGAGACATCAAACTGAGGCGCTGTCTGCCTGATCAGGTGGATGTTCAGGATTCCAATGGTGACTATTCGAAAAGAGAAGGGAGTTTATCTCTCCCAGTGTCCTGGCCAACAACCAAATTGGCTGTAGCGTTCGGCTACCAGACACACAGTCATGACACCTTACAATATATTGTGTGAAGCGCTTTGAGATGTCTGAAAGACGCGATAAGGCGCTATATATCAACAGGGGATGGGTATATATTTTTCGCCCTTAGACTAGGTTTCATCTGTACAGCTCTCAATAAAAGTTATCCCTGCAGTGTGGCTCGAGAAACAAGAGCCAAGAGTTTGATTGTGACCCATGAGGTCTTATAGCCCGAAGCTCCGAGGCAGACTTCAACAACTAAACTAGCTTTCCGTGGTCCTCTGCCAATTTTCTGACAAGCCACCGAATGATTTTCAGGCATATTAAAATGATTGAGGTAAACATCAGACCAAAAAAAAAGGAAAGAAGTAAAATAGACATCGAGGGACATTAAATAAAAGGCGACGTCTCAGAGGTAACCTTCTGGAGGTACAAAACATCTTGAACGGGATCGAAAAATAAACCCAGAACAATACTTTTGGTTGCACTGAGAAAGTAGAACAAGAGGACATAGGTTCAGATTTGAAAAGGGGGCAATTTGAGGACGGACATCAGGAAGATTTTATTTATCTCGCGGGTAAATAACAAATGAAACAGGATTACCAGGAAGGGTGGGGGGGGGGGAGGTTGAGGCCTGGACACTGGATCCCTTTTAGAAAAAGCTCCACAGAAAGGAAGGAAAGATCAAAGGAAATTCCATACTTTTTTTAACGCATTATGTTGAAATGTCTCAAAGTTATTGTCACTTTATTTTGGTGGCCAAACGTAGCTGCCATTTTTCAGCTTCTTGGGACGTCTTCCTGAAGTAACTGCAAAGGTGCTACGTAAATGCAATTTGTTGTTGTTGTTGTTAATTTGCACACAAATTTGGGCTTGAACCCAAATACACAGTACAATAATATTCTGTGAAGCGCATTGAGATATCTCAACGAAGTGGTAAGTACCAAACACAAGATGTATTGTTATCATTATTATTATTATTAAAACCTTCTGACTCAGAGATGAGAGTGCAACTGTCCCAAGTTAGGCTGACACCCTGTTTTCTGGCAGTATTAGAGAGTTGTCGGCAGCCAGCAAACACTGGCCCTCATTAGAAATAAAGGTGCCAGAAGCGAGCACTGATTCGCAACGAGTTAAACCAACAATTAAATAACGGCCACAACTTAACAGAACAAAAATAATTGTGAGTCTTGCTCATCAAACACTTGGTGATGTCTATCCCCTGAGGTTAGCTCGGCTCCAGTCAATTTGTTCACAAAGTGGTTTCGCTGCGTGAACCAACCCAAAAAATTCCACGGCGAGAAGCTGTGGGTAACTTTAGGCTTCGTTCCTATGAGACTGGAGACAGTTTGGGTCAGATTGACCCTCTGTGAGAGCCGGTTCCCCCAGGATTTATACGGAGGCCTGTCACCCCCCTTAGAGGCATTGAGTCACCAAGCTGATAAATGTGCAGATCCTTCAATTACAATCTCCTATGTGGTTCATTTCTGCTCGGCTGACACACAAGTTATTCTGTGCTGCGGAGCCTGCAGTGGGGAAATGGCGAGAGAGAGAAAGAGAGAGCGAGAGAGAGAAAGAGAGAGAGAGGTAGATAGAGCTTTGCAGTGCTACTTTTCCTCGGGAGTGCAGCCTGTCTCCAGAGACAACTGCCAACTCTTCCCCGACTCTGGATTTGTCAACAACAACAACTTACCTTTGTATAATGCCCTTCAATCAGGGGAGCACCCAGGAGCGCTTTGCAGTGGCGAAGTCTGACAATGAGCCAAGGGGAGAGGAAGGGTCAAGATCCGACTTATAGCAGCTACTGTTTTGAACAGTACTTCCCTCTCCCTTCTCCTCACACCCCCACCTTCCCCACACCATCAACTCATGCTCCCACTCTCCCAGACGTGTGAAGAGCTTTGAGATGTTGTCCCAGCAATCCAAGGCGCTGTGTGCCACTCGCAAACTGGCTGCCACCCTCAGCGACAAAAAGACACAGTTACAGGTAAATCCTGTGAGGTGCTTTGAGATGTCCTTCCGACACAAAAGATGCCGGAGCAAATGTTATTGTTATTTTCATTGGAAATATAAATTATTGTTGTTGGTGTTGCAAGTCGTAACTGACTGAAAACTTATCCTCTTTAATTAAACCCTGTATTCCCAACACTCACCCTCACACACACACACACACACTACACACACACACTACACAAACACGGTCAGTTTCATGGATATAATTGAGAGAAGATTGGCACACTTACTACTGCTATCCACAACAGAAAAGTTTGCTGTACGTCTGCGCTGTATGACATAGTAACTGTCTGTCAGTCCACTGGAGGCATTAGTGAGATAGAGAAAAATCAGCACATTGCATGCTCCTGTACTCACTGCGCCTTAATAAATAACGGTGACCCCAGAGGGCAGTACACCCATCGGTCCTGTACTGTGCACCCAACACGACTCCAGCTCTTACATTAAAAGCTCAATTACTCTGATTGTGCTAAGCTGCATGTTATTCCATTTATCTTCACCCCTTTGCGACGTCTCAAAGCGCTTCATAGAATCTATTGTAACGTGAATTGACTGTATATTTTATGGGTGAAACACGGGGGCCAATTGCACACAGCAGCGTCCCCACAAACAGTCGTGGATTGAGCGACCAATTTTTTATTATTACTTTTGGACCCGAGTTCTGAAAGATTACATACATCTTTCGCTTCTGTCGATTTTGAGGGTGAGGTGGGGAGGGGAAGGGAAGGGGTTGGCTGCAGCGTTGTCTTGTGCAGACCCTGGCAATCTCATGACCGTCCATGGGACATTTGTTGAGCACAATTGGACTTGTGTTCGCCGACAAACACACAGTCATTCCAATTCACGGTAAACACATCCTCCCGACATGAAAGGCGCATTAATAAATGTAAGGATTATTATTGTTATTAATATTATTACTCCAATATTTTGAATCGCTGGGGAGATATTTGGCAGCGCAATGCAGGGTCTTTTTACAGAAAAAAAGAGTAATAATGCTAATAATTACTTTAACCTAATTAAATTGCATAATTGATTCCCCTGACAAGTTGTGCGTGAGATAATTTTTATAGTTATAGTTTTGCTGCTTGTTGGTTGAGCAGTTGCTGGTGTACAATTGATGGAATGATGTGCAGGACTTCCAATCTACTTCCTCTCCTTCCATTAGCTCAGTGCCTTAGTTCAAGCCTTATCTCAGTGTCCGCTTATTTGGGTGAGCTTCTGCGCTTGATTTAATTGCTCCTGTAATGATGTAATGAAGACTTTGAATGCTCACTTAATGTTTAGAGGTTTCATTCCTTGGAGAAAAAAAAAGGATTTATTCCTGGAGAAAAAACATCTCCAGTTGAGTTTCGCCCAAATTCGTCAACTCAAAGTTTTTACTATACGGTAAACTCGCTCCTCATTGTCTCCGGGGGCTACCAACATGGAGTCCTGCAACTCAGTGGTTAGAGCACTCGACTTGCAAGCGAGACAACTGGGTCCCAGCAGGGAAAAACGTTAGGCGAGTTTCCTTACTCCACACGCCTCTGTTTACCTAACAGTAAGTAGGAACCCGTTGTTAGTCGATTGGCGGATCGCTTTTACGGGGGTAATAATCCCTCTCCCCCGAAATTTAAATAATTTAAAAATAATAATTCGGTCAATTTTACCAGGGGGATTGTTAGCCTACACATAATCACATTTCTTATTAAGAAATACCATCAAATTAGACCCTTGTTTTATTGCATTCATTCATCTGCCAAGATTGATTTCTATTGTGACTCTTGTTTGTCGGTTGCTAGAATTTACACAGTTTTGGCACATAATATATCCATTAAATGCCAAAACACAATTGACTCTGTCACAGTGTCAATGCTTAGTTAAAATTCCCCACTAACACTTCACTGTGTTTTTTCTGAATTAACCAGAATTACTGTCACACAATGCCGTGAGTCAAACAAACATAGGTTGACAGGAAGCCTCTTGTCTAACACTGTGATTTGATGTTGAAACCTCAGTGGATTTGGCAAAATTCATTCACAAAACTGCCATCATCTAATCTCTATACTTTCCCTCCATTAAAATGTTCTTCCCTGTCCCCGCAAATCCCGCTTCCAAAGTCCAGTTAAATAGCTACAGAAACACACAATCGCGACACTATACGGTAAATTCTGTGAAGCGCTTTGAGATGTCCTCCTGACGCAGTAAATGCAATGATTGTTATCTTCAAACCACGCCTATGTTTTTCACCAGTCTATCTATCTGTCTATCTGTATGAATGAATGAATGCGAGGATGTGGAGCAGGGAAGAGAGAAAGAGAGAAGTCTAACACATGGCATTTCTTTGTGAATGTTCCTTGGGTAACTGTGAAAATTGGCATATTTCGAATGATTGAAAAGTCTACCTGAGGAAGCGTGGGGTTAACTCTGAGCTTAACACACCCACCCCAACTCTCTGTGCTATCTGTACAGGCAGATGCCATATTTAATTTTGGAGAGACAGACAGAGGTATTAGCCAAAGTCAATGCAATTCCTTGTTAAAGAGCTGGGTTGAATGTTTCCGTGTATATCTGGGGGTTGGGGGGTGGGTGGGGGAACAGAAAACTAATAGGCAGTGTTTTATGATGGAGAAGGGAGAGGGTGGGGGCAAGGTAAAGGATTCCTGCAGCTTTACAATTGCTTTGCTATTTGACAGGTTTCACAGTCAGTTTGCAGGCAGGCCACTGAAGAAAATCTAATGCTGACGTAAAATGAACCTGGGATCAATAGCTCATGTTCCCCTTATTGAGGATCCTTTTATCTTTTACTGAGTGATCGGGACAGCATTGTCCAAGTTTCTTGGAGCGTACCATCTGGTCTTTAAATAATACATCAAGAAGATTTCTCAACTGAAATTCAAACAGTATTGACGTAGGAGATGGCAGTACCATCACAATTCCTACTGAAAACGAAAGCTAACTTTTGCTTCTAATAAATATACGACATAATTTTCATTCGTACAGTGTGCCTTTCGCATCAAGAGGACGGCTCAAAGTGCTGTAGAGTGTCGTGTGGGCACCCGAGCTGAGGATGGGAGTTGGGAGGGAGTGGGCGGAAGATGACTGAAATAGTCCTAAAGCACAGTTAAACCCAGGGGTTGTCTGTACCTGTTCAGGTGGATGTTAAAGATCCTGTGGCACTATTCAAAAAGAGAAGGGGGTTTATCCCAGTGTCCTGACCAACAATTCCCCTCAGCTAAAAAACTCGATTGCTTTTTTTTGGGGACGGACAATGATTTGTGTAATTGGCTGCCACGTTTCGCTCACAAAATATACAGTCAATTCACTTTACAGTATATTCTGTGAAGCGCTTTGAGACATCTCAAAGATATGATAAGGCGCTATATCAAATGCAAGGATTATTATTATTACCCTGCTAGATGAAAAATACAGAGTCAAATGCAAGGATTATTATTATCACCTACCCAATTCGAGAAACTGTAGCATATGGAAACAGAAATACAATCTGCAGCTGTTCATTTTCCAGATGTTCTATTTCATAAGACAATACCCATAATCCAAGGCTAAGTCAATATCAATGCAGATAGGATTCCCTCATGGGCAAAGAGAAATGCAGGGTGATTTCTTAAAGTGAAAATGTTTTTCAAATGGGATATAGTGGATATCTATCACAACACCTGTTACAGAACCAGGAATGGTCAAAGGCAGAGCCCGAATCTGGCACTGATTCAAACGTCGCTGACAAAAAAAATCCACGCATCAATCTGAAATTGGTTTCAATTTGATGCAGCGCGTTATTAGGTCGTTGAAACGTCTCAGAGCGCTTCACGGAATATATTGTAAAGTAGATTAACTGCGTATTTCACGGACGAAACACTACTTTGGGATGTAATCTGTGGTCTAAGGTAAAAGTTCGGGAAAAGTAACAAAGTAATTTAAAAAGTAACTTTGTAAAAAAAAATAAAGTAACAGAACAAGTAATGTAACAGAGCAGCAGCAAAGTAACAGAGTAAATAATAAAGCTACGATGTCAAGAGTAAGAAAGATTCAGGAAAGTGCCGCAAAGTAATGATTGAGCCATTTCACTGAGTAAAATGGAAGCTTTTGTGGTCTATCCTTGTTGTGTTCTGCCTCTGACGCCAACCTACTGTGTCGATATTTAAGAGTTAAACCAAGGGCTTGGGTTAATCAGTAAATCTGCTCAGGGAGATGAATGCATTTTGCACAGGTTACCTCCACATGAAATTAAAACTCCGGGGCCCATTGTTCTTGATTATCTACCCATAGCCTAATGATTCAGTGGCTGTCTCTTACCCCAAAGTACAATTATTTGGAACGAATGCACAAAATCATTCATCCTCCTCGCGGTCTCCATGTTTGTCCACAGCATTTCCCAGTCATACAGCGATTCCCCTTGCACTTTACTAAATTCGCCTTTTCGCAACCTGGTTCCTCTTGGCAATGAATGCAAGAAATATAATGATAATAATAATAATAATCCTTGCATTTCATGCAGCACCTTATCACGTCTTCAAGACGCTGCAAAATGCTTGATGTCTCAATCCCATTGCGCTGGTCTGACCATCTGCTGCCCTTTTCATATACAAGCCACCTGACAAGGAATCCTCTAAGGGGTCTAATTTCACGTATAAAAGGACAACTGGTGTCTGTTGTTGTTGTTGTTGTTGTCAGTGGCACGTGACAAAAGCATGGGACCCGTATAATAATAATAATAATAATAACAATAATAATTCTTACACTTGATATAAAGCCTTATCACATCGTTGAGATGTCTCAAAGCGCTTCACGGGAATTACTGAAATAAAGTGACTGTGTCTTTGTAGGCAAACACAGCAGCACAATGGCACACAGCCATGGAGTGAGTGGACGATTTTATTTGGGAGATTGTTGGCTAGAAAACCGGGAGAAACTCCCTTCTCTTTTCAAGTGGGATCTTTAATGTCCACCTGAAGAAGCAGGTGGGACCTCAGTTTAAGGTCTCATCTGAAGGACAGCACCTCTGACAATGCCTGCGTGAAGGGCCTTGTATAAATGCAAGTTGTTGTCATTGTATCCAATGCAAGGATAATAATTATCATTATCTATCTTGGATCTGCGGGTCTATGTTTGACAATGACAATGGGTTTAGCTTTTGTCTACAAAGCCCCTCCCCACACCCCCCATGTATATTTCCTCGACGACTGATAAATATTTAATTGAAGGTTATGAGTCAAAGTGGAGCCAATTAGCATCAGAGCGAAGATCAAAACGGCCCACATCTGCAGCTTGTCTTCTCTGTTCCCACTCCCAAACACCCGAGTCAACGTCCTCTAGGGATGACATCATTCCCTGCCTTTAATTACCGCACTTTGCTTGCCTGAAACCCAGAAATTTTCCTGACAAGTTCAAAACAAGAACGTCAGATTTCACGTGCGGAGCAGCTGTAAGGAGGACCTGACTCTGAAATGCTGCTCTACAGCTTGGTTGACAGCAAGAAGTTCTTGGCTTGAGCCCATTGCATTGATCACTCGAGCCTTGTAGTCTTGGTGAGTTGTTGCTGTGATATCCCTCAGCCCACTTCATCTGTCTGTCATTACTGACTGGGCCTGAACTGAATCAACCCTGAATATGGGACCAGTGGGAATCAAATTTAGGCTCTCTGCTCTGCACTGCTCTAACATCTCAGCCTGGCTCAGTCGTTGGCGTTCTCGCCTCCGAGTCAAAAGGTTGTGGGTTGGAGCTCCATGTCAAGGCATTGAACTCGCACTGTCCAGAAACATACACGCAGAAACAATGGAAAAGGTGTAGAGGGCAGCGTTGGGGAAAAGAAAATGGGGTGAAAATGTGGTATGCTGTTAGCTAAGCAGCATATGTGATAATTAGCACATCAAATGACACATTTTTCGCTCCTCCCCATCCCTCCATTTGAAATCATCCACTATAGTGGTGATCGGTACAAACACGAGAGGGGTATAGCCCTGAGGGATTGCTGACTGCAGTAAGGGCATGCATTTTGTTTTTAGAAGATAGTGCTTTGTTCCAATTTGATAGATAACGCCAGAGATAGATCACGCACATGCCATTGAGAAGTAAACTGAGTAAACATTTGGCGAAAGGTTTTTGTGACGAGTCGTAAACCTCCAAGCAAGAAGGTGATACTTTGTGCGGTCAGATGTAAAAGGCTTTGCTTGGATATGCATCATCCCTTTCGACTTCACTCTTGTGTTCAAATCCATTCACTCCCTGGCTCCTCCAACTTCCTCACTCCCCAATCCACCACCCGGCGCCTTCGCTCGACTGGCACCGGCCTCCTGCTCGTCCCTCCACCATCGGAGGTCGCACTTCCAGCCACTATACCCCAAAACTCTGGAGCACTCTCCCTCAATCCCTCCGCCTTGCCCCCTCTCTCCCCTCTTTCAAATCCCCCAGTACGGTGCTGGGGGGAGCCGGTGTTTTGTCGGAGACACCGTCCTTCTGATGAGATGTCAAACTGACGTCCTGCCAGTGCTTTTTCAGGATGACGTTAAAGATCTTGCTGCGCTATTCGAAAAGAGAAGGGAGTTGTTTCCCAGTTCTCGCACGTCATTAACAAACCAATTGCAGACTCGGACCTTTGCCAGATAAGAAGCCACTTCAATTCACATAACTCATAATTATATCCCTCAGCTGTCAACCTCCCCAAACCCACAGCTTTGTCAGCCTTCAAGGTTTTCAAAGAAGACATGTCTCAGGTTGCACGAAACTCCTCCACGTGTCACTGATATAATGGCAGAAATTATACCTCAATTGCTCAGAAGAGAAAACTCCAGCATTGTGTAGCGCAGAACCGGCTGACGTTGAGTGTTGTTTGATGCAGGAATCTTCGCTCCTTCCTCTGTCATACTCATTCCTTTCTGACAGTTCTTCACGTTTCCAATACCGCTTCTCGCCCTCTCCTCCTTCTTCTTTCTTCCCACTAACTTTCTGAGTAACTGTGGGGCAATGAAGCTGGCATTACTTGACACGCCGGGTGTAATAATTACTCAATGCAGTTGAAAGACAGTGGAATTGCTGTCAATAATTATCAAATTGATACAGAGCCTTATCATGTCATCAAATGTCTCAAAGTGAGTTATCGGATTTCGCTGTGTCGTGCGGTGGCTATGGATTTTCTAGGGGAACACGGCAGGCAATTTGCACACAGCAACGTCCCGTGAGCACCTAATGCCTAATTTTACCTGGAGAATTGCCGGCTAGGACGCCAGGAGGAACTCCCTCTTCTTCGGATAGTGCCAGGGGGATCTTAACACCTGCCTTGATTTAACGTCTCATCGAAGGACGGCACCTCCGATATTTTAATTTTAAGACAATTCGCGTTCTTAAAAAATTTAAGATTATGAAAAAAAATCCCCAACTCATTCCTAATTTGGAAGCAAATCTTCCTTAATAAATTCTTAATATGAAATGGCTTCCAAATCGACACGTCGGGATTGAAGATTTTTTTGCGAAGCTCAATTCTGTGCCATTTTAAATGTTAAGATGAAATGGTTCTGCAGATTAAGACTAGCTATAATTTAGGGGCCGAGATACCTTTAAGTGTCTTTCCTTTCAACCTGATGCAGTGGTCATTGGAATTATAATGACAGGGACTGGTTGTTGATGCATTGTCCACTTGAATGCTCTCTCTCTCTTCCCCATATATTCCTTTCTGCGAAACCTCACAATTGCAACTGAATGGACAAACCATTACTGAATAAAAATAAATATCATTTGCGCTACGCATCACACTGTAAGCCACCGTTCGGTATCGGCATTAATAATAATAAATCAAGCCTCTTTTCCCTCCTTTAATGAAAAGGTATTGGTTCTGTCACTTCATTGAACACAGGCAGCTTTGAGAGCACTCAGTCTGAATTATATCCGAACAATTGAACCCGGTATTGATTATGAAAATTAAAGCGTGTTTGAATTGTCAGATGTATTGTTCGTTTAACGCAATTGTATCCTGATGTGATCTTTCCTCCGTTTTGGTTTGATTCTGTTGTTTTTTTTCCCGCTCCCACCACCCAACACTCCCAGTTCAGTTCTTAAACCCAACTCCTTTCTCCTGCCCTGAAATCCATTGTCAAAGGAAAACCTATATTTTATTCTTATTATATTAGCCGTTTTGAAAATGTATTGGCAGCTCGTTCCTTGTGTGTGTGGTGCGTGTCTGTGTGTGTGTCCACATATCTCTGGGTAAATTCTATGCTCAACTCCATGTTTCTTTTTGTCTCTAAATTAATTTGAGTGGTCCTATAGCGTAATGGTTAGACTCACCTCGCAAGCGATAGGTTCAATTCCCTGGCAGGGCGAAAACATTAGGCAAGTGTCCTTACTCCACAAGCCTCTGTTTACCTAGCAGTAAGTAAGAATCCGGTTGTTAGTCGATTGGTGGATCGCTTTTCTAGAGCTGGTAATCCCTCCAACTTTTTTCAAAAAATAATCAAAGGATAATAATTTGGTCCCTCAATCCACGACTGTTTATGGGACACTGCTGTGCGCAATTGGCTGCCAAGTTTCACCAACAAAATATACTGTCCACTCACTTTACAGTATGTTCTGTGAAGCGCTTTGAGACATCTCGAAGACTTGATAAGGCGCTACACGAAGTCCAAGCATTATTAATATTATTGTAACCTGCTCCAATTTGGCTACAAATAATATAAATCACTTTTAAAAGTCACATTTTACAGGTTGTGTTTAACAAAGAAACGTATTTCTCTTTCTGTCAAGTTTCCATCAATTCTGAAGCATCTATTTTCTTTTTGGTATAAATAGTGCAGTTGAGAATGTCAGATTGCACGTCGGCTGCAGATCGATTTAATTTGAGGAGTCCCGATAGACCCAGCCTTGTCTTGCTTCACATGGTGTAAAATCATGTAAAAACACTGGAAATGTAAAGCCTAATGTAAAGCCTAATTACACTGTACAAACTTGTGAATAGTGGCTCCTTTTTCTCATGAGACGTCACACATCTCTATTGCTGAAATCTCTATTGGGAATATGCACGATACAACTCAGAACGACACAGCTTAAGAAGAAAGAAATGACCTTAGCAGGGACAAAACATCTATAATAATAATCCTTGCATTTGATATTATCACGTCGTTCAGACGTCTCAAAGCGCTTCACAGAATGTAGTGTAAAGCGAATTGACTGGAGACTTTGTGGACGAAACACAGCAGGCAATTGGGCACAGCAGTGTCCCTAAACAGTAGTGAGTTGAGTGACCAAATTATTATTATTAATCTGCCAATCGACTAATAACTGGGTCATCGTATTTACTGCTAGATAAACAGAGACATGTGGAGTAAGGAAACTTGCTTATGGTTTTCCCTGCCCGGGAATCAAACCTAGGTCCTCTCATTTACAATAAGCAACAGTCAGGTATGTATGATTGTTTCCCCCCAAATATTGACTTTTAACCATAACAATAACCCTTGCATTGGATCTAGCACCTTATCTCATTGCCAGGATACCTCAAAACGCTTCACAGGATTTATTGTGGTGTTTGTGTATCTTGTAGGTGATTGCAGATAACAGTTGGCACACAGGAATGTCCCTCAAACAGCCACAAAGTGAATAACCATTTTTATCTTGTTTCCGTTTGCGGAACTCTCCCCAGTGCCAGGTTAGACTGTGAGCTCAAAAGTCCCTCTATTCCCCCCATTGTGGAGCTTGAATCCAATCCACAACCTTCTGGTTCAGGGGCGAGAGTGCTACCGACTGAGCCAGGCTGCCACTTAACACTGGAACAAATCCATCAGAGGGATGGACTCAGTGCGAGACACAATCTTTACACTGTATATCAAATATTGGCTAATGTAGCACAATCCTGGTCTTTAACACGCTGAGGTGATGAGATTTGAGACGGTCATTTTGACTCGGATGGTAATTGCGGTACAAGGTTTAAGATTCAGAGACTGTTTGGAGAGAGACTGCGGGTGAGAAAGTTTCGCTCCCTCTGGTGGCTGATATGCTGAACAGATGCTCAGCCCAATGCAGTGATCAGTGATTCCCGTGGGCACTATTTGAAAAGAAAAGGGAGTTTCTCTCCCAGTGTTCCTGGCCGACAATCCCTCCCTCTCCCACCCCCAACCCCCTCTCCCCCTGGATAAAATCGGTCACTCACTTTACGGCAGTTTTACAGGACATTGCTGCATGCAAAATGGCGGCCCGTGAAATACAACAGCAGCAAAAATTTATTGTATTGCGCTTTTCACGTCAGGAGGACGTCAAATGTACACACAGACCGTGGGAAGCATTTGTGAGACTTTTTGGGGTTATAAGCTGTAAAGCGCTTTGAGACGTCTCGACGACGTGATAAGGCGCTATATCAGATGCGAGGAATATTATTATTACGGGGACTGTGGAGTCCTACAGCCCAGTGGTTACAGCACTCGCTTTGCAAGCAAGAGACCTGGGTTCGATTCCCGGCAGGTTGAGGGCGAAACCTTGGGCAAGTTTCCTTACTCCACACTCCTGATAAGAATCATTCAAGAAAAAAACAATAATAAATTGGTCACTTCAATCCACGACTGTTTGTAGGACGCTGCTGTGCACAATTGGCTGCCGTGTTTCGCCCGCAAATATACAGTCAATTCACTTTAGTCTATTCTGTGAAGCGCTTTGGAGGCGTGAAAGCGCTATATCAAATGCAAGGATTATTATTGTCATTATTATTAATATGTTAATCGACTTGTTTGTGAAAGAGAGAAACAACGACATTGGGGGTGGAAGGTGGGGGGAGAGAGTGGGAGAGGGAAGGGGTCAAACTTGAAAGCAGATGTGCTCCTTGTTTCCCGAACTCGAGGTCAGACAGACCGCTTTTATTTTATTTTTTTATCCAGACTCTACGCATGAAAATTCCCATTGCTTTAATCCTTTTATTATCTAGCATTCGCTTTAGTGGTCAAAGCCGTCTTTTTCCCTGCCTCCAACCAAAAGAAGCGAATCATATCTTAAGGCAGTGGTACCGAGGGAGTGCAGCTGATTAGCCTCCCATGGACAAATAGCACTTGGCAGGAAACTCTGTGTTGAGGTGACTTATTAGAGAACAGTTCGTGGGCGAAACTAAGTGCTTTGCGGCCTTATTCTGCTTCAGTTGGCTCCACACTGTCCATCCCCACTGATTGCAGGCTCAGTCCACGCAAACGTTCGTTCTCAAAGCCGTGGGGGTGAATTCCAATTCCTTTCAAGATCCTTGGAGGAGGTTGGTGGTGGCGTTTGCTTCCAGAAAGTACATTGTGTCTTTTTTTGGGGGGGGAGGGGGTGGGGGTTGGGGCAAAGAAATGATTGCAAACAAAGCGATCAGTGAAGCCAGGACTTGGCAGGTTTGGCAACTCGTTAAAAAAGAAACGACTGGGTTCATTTTTAAGCCGTCCTGAGCAGCAACCTCGCAGATGAAATAACCGTTTACTTAACGGCTGTTTGTTAAGTCACAAGAGAGGTTGCGTGTCACAAACGCAATGTGGCTGCCACATTGGCCTACAATTGACAGCGGATTCCTATGAAGCTCTGTGAGCATGTTTTGATTTGTTGCGCAGCAGGTCAAATGCAAAGGATTAGCATTGTAATCATGGCTGTTGTGATTATTATCACGGCGTAGAGTTTAGAGATCAAACACTCAGCTGTGGAGACTAGAAGGCCAAAGAGAAGCTGTGATTCCAATGACCGAGCCGGCGGGGGCTGGAAAGACAATTTTTGGCAGAAATTAAGATAACAAGAGATATTCGGATTCATTCTCTTCCTCCCGGAATAGAAACCCTGCCACTCAGTTGTTCACCTATTGTACTGTTCCCTCACAGTTCCCTCTGCCTCCTTTGTGCCAATAGGATCCATCGTCGGTCGATTCCGTCCTTCAGACGAGACCGAGGTCATGTCTGCCTGTTCAGGTAGATATCAAAGATCCCACGGCGCTATTTGAAAAGGGAAAGGAGTTTCTCTCTCCCAGTGTCCTGGCCAACAATACCCCAAATAAAATTGGTCATTCGCTTCGGGGCTGTTTATGGGAAGTTGCTGTGCGCAATTGTTTCACAGTAAATCCTATGAAGTGCTTTGCGTCCGTCTGATCTGATAAATAGCTATATCAAATGCAAGGATTATTATGATTATTATTATTATTATTATCTTCACCCATTGACCTTGGACCCACCCGCACCCCCCACCGCCCCCCACACCCCCCACCCCCAGAATCTCAATGGGAATGATCGCAGAGAGACTAAGGGAAATACCGGAGAGAGGGTGTGTTAAACAATCCACAACACAAACAAAGGAGACCTGTAAAAGATTGTTCTTGGCTGTCAGTGTAAGTCCTTTTAGCAAGCAAAGTAAATGGCTTTTTGTTAAATGGTTCAGTTTTCTCTGCTAATGGTACCTCTCTCGGCTTTGAGCGAGCAAGTTTAGCCAAAGATGTAGAAGTGATCAAAGGCATTTTTTTTCTTCCAATGGTGGCTTGGTGTTGAGCCGAGATGCTAGTCGATAAAGGGTGGATAAGGCATTGAGCTGCTGACAGCAGCCCTAGGACTCTTTTTTTTCCCTATCAGACAGAACAACAATACAGAGATAGCGCCACTTTAGAAAATGCAAGCACTAAAGCACTAAAGTATTCTTGTAGCTCAGTGGTTAGAACGCTCGCCTCACAAACAAGAAACCTGGGTTCGATTCCCGGTAGGGCGAAACTTTGGGCAAGTTTCCTTACTCCACACACCTGATAGTAATCCCGCAAGAAAAAAATAATAAATTGGTCACTTTAATCTACGACTGTTTGTGGGGACGCTGCTGTGCGCAATTGGCTGCCGCGTTTTGCCCACAAATACACAGTCAATTCACTTTACATTATATTCTGTGAAGCGCTTTGAGACGTCTGGAAGACGTGATAAGGCGCTCTATCAAATGCAAGGATTCTTATTAATATTGCTCTGGATTTACTTTTTCAATCCATTTAAAAATGGATGTGAATTTCTCTCTTAGACATCTTCTCTCAAGACCGAAGAAGCATTGCTTGCCTTCTCGTTGGTTCACAGCTCGATCCGCTAACACTTGCTCTCTTCTGCACTGTCTCTGGGCCCTGGCAACACCCCCCACCCCCATTTCCCCCTTACAATATGGTGCCCAGAACTGAATGCATCCTGACCTTAGCCTCGCACAACGTGAGTATGGTGACTGGAGATCTAAACTCCACTCATTCAGCAAAGGATGAGTTGCTCGTTGCTGATGAGAACCACCTTGAACGATTAAAATATGGCTTCACAGGGATAAGTGAAACTAGGAATTAGAAAACAATTAGGGAACAATGCCAGCGAAAGCAGTTCCTTTCCCCCCACAGAGGTTTACGATGATTGTGCATCTTTGGAAGGTTAAATTAGGCTTTGAGAAAGTGAATCTCCAAATGACTTGAGCCAGTGATAAAATATCGCTGCTCCTTTTCAGCTGAAATCAAGACTGACATTATCGGAGGTGGGGTCTTTTTGGATGAGACAGTTAAACTGAGCTCCCACAAATTGCATGACATGGCTTCTACAGTTTTACAGAAAAGTGCTTTGAGATGACTTAATGCGATAAGGCGCTAAATATCAAATGCAAGAATTACTTTATTGGAGTAGTTCGGAATCAATTTTTATTTTTGTTACCCTCAGACCAGCCAGACTGATCACTTTTGTGTTCCTATGTAACCTAACTGGTCGTCATTCCCCACCAACACCGCCACCCCCCCACCGCCCCCAACGCCAAAAAAATGCAGAATAATCAGGAAAAAAGTTACTTTTTATCTTACACAGCTGCCGTCTTAAACTGGTGTGATTGTAACTGCGCAATTGTTTGGAGCAATATCTCTTTGCTCGGATATTACCCATTGACAAAGGAACACATATCTCTGATCACATAATAAGAGGCGAAATGGCATTCTCATTAGTGTTTAATCAAATAAGTGGCGGCTCCGTCAATACAGTAGCCTCGCTGATCTCTCCCCTTTGTGAAGGGCTTTACTGCAACTCTTGATAGATCTTGTTAATACTTTGAAAAGTTTTATTGATGGACTTTCCGCTTTTAATGGCTCATAATCTATCCAGGCTAAAACGCTTCTATTGTGCAGTGGTGCCCTCAGGTGTAGGTTAGGCTCAGAACTGCAAACAGGCAGATATATGGTGGTGGGGGGGGGTTGTTGGGGGGTTCGGAGTGACTGAAGCTCATTCAGACTTTTTTTCATCCAAGGCTCTGTCTTCCTTAATCCATTTGAATTAGGCAGTTAAGTAATCAACGGACGTCTCTCCAGGCAAAGAGAGATCTATGAATGGCGCTGAAAGGAAAGGAATGCGCTGTAACTGATTTATAGCTATCAAGCATTCTCTAGCAAATATAACCCCACCAAATGACTGCCAATTAAAGGCAATTTTCCTGTAAGTCTCCAAATGTGCCATTGTGCAGGTGACTTTAGGGATAATGTCTACAGAGGCCCCAAGTCTGAAAGCCATGATTAGAAGGAACTGAAAGTTTTAGCGAGCAAGGTGATGGGGGTGGGGGTGTGGGCGGTGAGTGGGGAGGGGGGGGTGTGGGGTTGTGACTGGGAGGGAATATACGTTTGCTACAACGAGAGGGACCGGGAAAGTTGTAAGAAGCTACAAAGTGGGAGAGAGAGACGCAGCAATGTTGAAGTGAAGAGTCTAAAGGAAAGACCAGAGTTACGCACGTGAAAAAAAAACACAAACACTTTCAGTGCTGATGGCGACCATTCGGCCTATCACGTCCGTGTCAGCAGAAAAATAATCCTTCCGTTTGATACAGCACCTTTCACCTTTCGGGAGGAGGGCGAAAAGCCCTTTGCAAGTATATTGTCAAGGTAGTAACTGTGTGTTTTGTAGGAGAATGCTGCAGCCGATTTGTGAACAACAACATCCCTGCAAACAGCTGTGAAGTGTATGACCAATATCATTTGGGGGATTATTGGCCCAGAAAACCAGGAGAGTGACAGCCCCTCCTCTTTTCGAATAGTGCGATGGGATCTTTGCCATCTTTGCCTGAACAGGCAGAGACAAGACCTTGGTTTAGCGTCTGAAACTCTGGCAGTAGCACAGCCTAGACTATGCGAGTTCCAAGTCCAGATGTGGAGGCTCTTCTGACTCAGAAGCAAGAGCTCTATCAACTGGATCAGTATGACACAGTCATTCTTAGTGGTCACTTGGAGCCAAAAGGCTTCCAGGAGCCAGAAACAAACCATGAAGCAACAAGCCAGCCACCTGCAGGAGAGGAGGAACAAGGAGGAACAATATTGGGGTCAAATGAATTGTGGTCAATTTTTGTATTATTTTGCCATGATCGCCAACAAGTATACAGTCACTACACTTAAGAGGAATTGCCAGTGAGACGCTATGAAGTGCCATATCGAATATAATAATAATAATAATGCCATATCATTTAGACGTCTCAAAGGGCTTCACAGGATATACTGTAAAATGAATTGAATTGTAGGTGAAATGCGGCAGCCAATTGCACACAATAGTGTCCCACAAAACAGTTGTGAATTGAGTGTCCAATTTTGTTATTTTTTTTAAGGGATTATTACCAGAAAGTGATCCACCAACCGCCTAACAACCAAGTTCCTACTTACCTCTGGGTAAACAAAGGCTTGTGGAGTAAAGAAACTTCAGGTTTCACCCCTGCTCGGGAATCGAACCTGGACCTGCTGGGTCAAACCTGAGCGCGCTAACCTATATGCTACAGGACTCCATGAAAATGCAAGCATTGCCCTTCATCTCTTCTGGTTCAGGAAAAAATACTTCAACTTTGGGCAACTTTAATGACAATGCCAGTACAGGCACAGTAACGGATTACTTTTCCAACCCAGATTTGCACACGTCACATGCGGCAGGAAAATATTTCTTGCAAGTGGCATTAAATTTAGTTTCCCATCCCTCACCTTTTGAGCGTGATTGTCAAAAGAGTGAGATTTTAAACCAAGTTTACACTCCAAACTGTGACGTTAACTGAAGTGACAAACACGATGAGAGTGTGCGTGTGTTCCTGTGTGTGTGTGAGACAGAGAGAGAGAGGGTCACATGGGGTTATCTTATACAGAGCTTCCTGGCAGCTATTGCGCCCAGTTGCCTCATATATTGTGGCTGAATGTATGAGCAGGGAGTACAGAGGCAGACTGTATCCTGATATTCTATTATTTCAAATGTTACAGTCAACAAGGGTTTTCCAAATGATCAGTCAGGTTTATACCAACTCGCTGGCTGCTCTTGCTTTGGAAGCATGTTTGGGTTAGCAATAAATGGAATGATTTTTCCCTTCCCATCCGTTCGGTACTTAAAGCTACTTCCCTCAGCATTATCCTGCTTTCCCCCACGCAGTATTAATTCTAGTAATAATAATCCTTGCTTTCGGTATGGCGCCTTTCATGTCGGGAGGACGTCTCAAAGCGCTTCACGGATTTTTAGGGTAAAGTGCAGTGACTGTGGGTTGCAAAACAAATCAGTAGACAAAATATTCACTGTTCTGAACAGTGAATGAGAAGTAAGAAATAAGTATGAGAAGTAAGCATGAACCCGGTTATTAGTCGATTGGTGGATCGTTTTCCAGGGTAATAACAATGCCTCAAAATGTTTGTCGGACATTGCTATATGCAACTGGCTGTTGTGTTTTGCCCATAGAATACACAGTCAATCCACTTTACAATATATTTTGTGAAGCGCATTGAGACGTCTCATCAACGTGATCAGGGGCTATATTAAACGTAAAGATTGTTATTATTATTAAGAAAACATACGACAGGTAAGATTAAGAAATGGTAACCTGGTGCTGAACACCAGCATAAGCAAAGGCACCTTTTAAAGACAGCTGTCAGTTGTGAATTGCACTGTGCAACGCTAAGGAATGACAACGCGATTCAGATACAATCTATCGCTGAGCCAACTGGAATTATTCTGCTCACACACATGCTTGCAGCCATGCACAGAGCCTGCCACCTGCCACTCTTTCATCCTGCCTATCAAGGTTGCTCCTCGGACTTAATTCACCTGAGGGGCAGGGGGATTGCGTCATTTCCACATTTGAAATGAAACATAGGAACAACCTGTCAGGACAATGGTCTTTTAACCTTCACTAACCCAACCTTCACTGCGAGGAGATGTTGGATTTCCTTGAATCCAAAATCAAGGGAATCCGCTCCGCGGTCACTCCCCCTCCAACTTTCACCCACCCCCCACCCCTTCCCTCCCACACTCCGACTCCTACCCATCCTCCCCTGCACACCTTCGTACCTGTTTCCCCACCCTCTGTCACCAAACTCATCCTGTCCCTGAAACCCACCACCTGCTCCCTTGACCTCATCCCCACTCCACTCCTTATCTCTCAGCTCCACCTCCTTGCCCCACATATCACAGATATCATCAACCTGTCCCTCTCCTCTGGCTCTGTTCCCATTCTCCTAAAAACTGCCATCATCACTCCCACTTTGAAAAAACCCTCCCTTGATGCGTCGTAGCTATCAAGCTACCGGCCCATCTCCAACCTCCCCTTCCTGTCCAAGGTCCAAGGGTTGTGGCCTCCCAGCTGCGCTCTTTCCTCTCCACCCATTCATTATTCGAACCCCTTCAGTCGGGTTTCCGTGCTGCCCATAGCACAGAAACCGCCCTGGTCAAGGTCACCAATGACAACTTGATCATCTGTGACCAGGGCTCCCTCTGCCTCCTCAACCTCCTCGACCTATCAGCATTCGATACGGTCGACCACGCTATCCTCCTCCACCGCTTGTCCTCCCACCTCAACCTTCAAGGCCCTGTCCTTGAGTGGTTTAGGTCGTACCTCTCCCACCGTCTTCATTTTGTTTCCACAAATGGCTTTTCCTCCACTCCCCGCACTGTCTCGTGCGGTGTCCCTCAGGGCTCTGTCCTCGGTCCCCTCCTCTTCACCCTCTATATGCTCCCCCTTGGTGACATCATCCACGGACATGGGGTTAACTTCCACATGCATGCGGATGACACCCAACTCTACCTTTCCTCCTCTACCCTCAACTCCACGACCACCGATGTCCTGACAGCCTGCCTGTCTGACATCGAGTCCTGGACGAGAGACAACTTTCTTCAGCTCAACGTACGTAAAACTGAGGCCATCCTGATTGGCTCACGTCAACGCCTCCGCACCTCAGGCGCTGACAACATCAGCATCCAAGGCTGCACTCTCCACCTCTCAAAGCCAGTCAGGAACCTCGATGCTCTGTTCGACCCTGAGTTGTCCTTTCTTCCCCACATCCGCGCCACAACTGGCACCGCCTTCCATCACCTCCGGAACATCGCCAGACTACGGCACTACCTCACCCCTCACGCTGCTGAAACTCTGGTCCACGCCTTTATCACCTCAAGGCTGGACTATGGGAACTCTCTCCTCGCCGGCCTTCCCGGTACCTCCCTCCACACTGCAGGTCATTCAGAACTCTGCAGCTCGTGTACTGTCCCGCACCAGGCTTCGGGACCACATCACTCCCACCCTCGCTCACCTCCACTGGCTCCCCATCCCCCAGAGGATCGAATTCAAGATCCTCATCCTCGCCTACAAGGCCATTCACGGCCTCGCTCCCTCCTACCTCTCCGACCTACTATCCCCCTATCTACCTGCCCGTACCCTCCGTTCCTCTGGCTCCAGGCTGCTCCACGACCTCCGCCCCAACCACCCTACCATTGGTGGCCGGGCCTTCAGCCTCTCAGCCCCGAGGCTCTGGAACTCTATCCCCCAGTTCCTTCGCCTTGCCTCCTCCCTTTCCTCCTTCAAGGCCGGTCTCAAAACCTTTCTCTTTGACCGAGCCTTCAGCTCCCCTCTCGACTCTCTACCCCCTCCTCGCCCCCTCCCTTCCCTCCCCTCACCCTGACCATTTCTCCCCTCCTCGCTCACTCCCTTCTTTCCCGTCACCCTGACCATTTCACCCCTGCTTGGGTCCTGACCCCTCTGTCCAGCGCTTTGGGACGTCCTCTCCGACGTGAAAGGCGCTCTATAAATGGAATCTTGTTGTTGTTCTTTACCAAATGACCAGATCCACAAAGTCCGCTATAACTGGGTTTAAGTCTGTTTTAAGCGCTCAATGGTGAAATGGGAAGGCAATGATGGAGTGTGCAAAGGCTGAGGTGAACTTTATTCATCAGACTCTTTCATTGACACACTTCTTTGTGCAATTGGTTGCTGCATTTCACCTACAAAATACAGTCAATCCACATTACAGTATATTCTGTGAAGGACTTTGAGATGTCTCAATGCCATGATAAGGCACTATATCAAATGCAAGGATTATGATTATTAATATTAATGTTACAATAAATTCAGTGAAACTTTTTGAGACGTTCACCTGACGTGAAAAGTCGCTATACCAAATGCAAGGCACTGATTAATGGTTTTCTTCCCCCCAATAATAATCCTTGCATTTGATACATTTTATTATGTCTTCCAGTCGTCTCAAAGCGCTTCACAGAATATACTGTAAAGTGAATTGACTGTATATTTTGATGAGTGAAGATCAGTGGAAGATTTCGAAGGCTGGAGCATCACTCCCACCGGGATTTCAGGTGGAGTGAAAGTTACATGCCCTAAATAACTACCGTCATTAAAGGGGATTTCAGCCTCTCTGAGTCCATCCACTGTGTCCTTAAGCCTCGTCAGCTGTTGACCAAGAAACGAATGAGCAAAAAATGGACTCCAGCAGAGTCTGAAATTAGTCAAATTGCTTCCTCTTCAAAGCAGATGCGCTCAAGGAATTAGCAGAGTTTCTAAAAGTAGTAAATCCCTTACCCACCCTGAGCCCCACCCTATCACTTCAATTCCCTCCAGGGCCATTCTCCTGCCCTAGACCCTCCATACATTTCTCGCCCCCCCACTCCCCACTTGGTCTCACAATCAGTGACTAAGCTGTGAAGTGTAGTGGCTGTATTTTGATGGCAAACCCAACAGCTGATTTGTGCTCAGCTGTGTCCCACAAACAGTCATGAAGTGAATGCCAAATTTTGTCTGGGGAATTGTCGATCAGTGCATTGGAAGATACGCCCTTTTTCCAATAGTGCCGTGAGATATCTAACACCCACCTGAACAGACACAGATGGGTCACTCAGTTTCACTTCTCATCCAAAGGACATGCCTCCATAAATACAGGACTCCCCCAGCACTGCAGTGGAGTTTCAGCTCAGATTATATGAGTCCCAAGACCCGACATTGGGGCTTGAACCCACAACCTTCTGCCTCAGAGGCGAGAGCACTACCAACTGAGCCAGGCTGACACACAGCAAAGAGACATCACTCGTACATCAAAGCAAAAAAAAACATTTAGGTTGGAATCCATATTAGACAAATATTACCATTTTCAGCCACCGCTTGCCTTAGAGGCCCAGAGATCATCAGTCTCCTGGGAAATATTCTCTACTGACAATGTGTTAATTTGCCGTAAATCTAAATTAACATGGTTACTAGTGTAGAGAGTTTAAATATTTTATGAGATGATTTAAGACAAGAAAGGGTGTCTGAATTGGAAATTCTATCCCCCAACCCCCGAACTCATGACTTAATTTTTTAACGCTGTCAGTCACATTCCACAGAATAGCCATTTTGCTGTCAAGTCTTGTAATAGCTCAGTCAGTGAGCAAGCCACGTAAAAGGTTATGAGCTTGCTCCCCCCCCTTTCTTTCTATAAGGAAGGAACGGAGGATGATGTATAGGTTTAATTACAACAGCAATTTGAACCAGATCATTTCCAGTCTGGATTTGTGTCCAACTCACTACCTGAGGAGATGGCACTGAGGGAACCTAGACATTCTAGTTTAACACCAGCACTGACTCTCTCTATGGGGTTATTGGCTCATGTCTGCCTTGTGCTGCAGACACTATTTTGCTGCTGTTTATGTTTCTCAATGTGTATGGCCTTCATTTTGTTTTTTGCACATCATTCCCTCATTGTTATGCAGAAGCAGATCAGTGGAATGCCATGAGGCCATTTATACAGAAGACCCATCAAGAAGACCTCTCAGAATGTTTAACTCAGCTGGGCTGGGCACCCAAGCCATTGGGGTGGTAAGGTGTTGGACCGAAAGCCAGACAGAGAGATAAGCCTTGAGGAGGGCTTTGAAAGTAGGGAGGGAAACGCAACGCATCAAACGCAAGCTAGAGGGACCTCTGAATTTTTTTAAAATTATTATTATTATATAATATAATATATATAAGAGAGTTCCAGAGAGCAGGGACAGAATGGGAGAGCCCAGAATTATAGGGTGGATTGGGCGGTAATAGGACATTGTTGGCTGAACTATGGAGATGAAGTTGGATGGAAGTCGGGACAGTAGGGGAATTAGGATAAGGCAGGTAATGGTTACTGGTGTAGAGAGTTTAAATATTTTATGAGATGATTTAAGACAAGAAAAGGTGTCTGAATTGATGCCAATCCTTTCCTCAACTGTTCTGTTCTGAGACGGTAAAATTCCTTTTTCTTTCACCACTGGGCAAATTCCCCCCCACCCTCTGTCCTTTCCAGCAAAGTATCCAAGGCAGAGTGACATCACCAGGGCTGCCTCCTACCCTTCAAGACTTTGACTTGTGAGGTGACAGATGTTTATTGTTCTTTATAGGAGCCAAACTCTAGCTGGAAAGTTTCATGCAGCAGAGAAGCAGGAACATAATCGGATCATGTTAATCTGTCCAGGACACAGCGCAGAGCAAGAGAAAACATAGTGGTGTTGAAAAGTGTGTGTATGTGTGTGAGGAGGGGTGGGGGTGGTAAAGGCCTAAAATTCCACCTGGTCCTTTATCAAGGTCTCGGCCTGACTCTGTGGGTACCACTCTTGCATCTGAGTCAAAAGGTTGTGGGGTACATTGAAATCTCAACTTGGTTTGGATAATCTTAAACCTGATGATGGGTTTTCGCGTGTTTGAGAAACTCAGCTGACCAAAAAAAGTCAGAGGTTGTAGGCTTAAGCCCTGCGTTGGGACTCTGAACCCACAGTCCAGGTTGACACTCCAGTGCAGTGCTGGGGGAGCATTGCATTGTCAGAGGCACTATCCTTCAGATGACATATCCCATCTGCTAATCCAGGCGGACGCTAAAGATATCACGGTGCTATTCGAGAAAAGAAGGGAGTATCCCATGGTGTCCTGGCCAACAATCCCCAAATAAAATTGGTTATTCACTTTGTGGCTGTTTGAGGTACATTGTTGTGCATGTGCACTTCACAGTAAAATCCTGCATCAAACGCAAAGGTTACTGTTATTAGCCTGTAAGACCACTCTTAAACTCAGTCTTTGTTTGGAGTCCGGTCCTTTGAACGAGCTTTCCAAAAATTGCAGTGATCGTATAATTTGAAAGCAAATGAATTTGTTTCCTTGCAAGCGAAGCAATAAATATTTTTTAAAAAGGCCCTTTTCATATAAAAAAAATCAGCCTTACATCATCTTATGGGAATAATTCACCAGTGCATTCCCGAAGGAATAAGCTTTTAGATGCAATACAGAAGTACAGCTTCGGTCCTTATAGGACTAAGTATGACTGCTCTGTCTTGTGTCCCTGACGCATGTATTCAATTTAAGGCTAGCTTGCTGCCCACAAGAATAAACATTCACGAGATGATTTATTTTACCAGCGTTGCTTATATCCCGACAGAGCGGGAAAAAGCAGGTCCTTTCGGCTCAGATTGAGAGGTGGCTTTCAAACTGGGAACCTGCGCAAAGGGTCTACGGGGAATAAGCGGTTGAAATTACGTCAGCTTGTTAAAAAAAAGTGCAGCAATGGAAGGTGTGGTAATGAAAAGTGAACCACCTCTCCCCCTCTCCTCCTCTCCCCCTCTCGCCCTCTCGGAAAATCTCTTCTCTGGTTTTGATGTATAATTTAAAGATACAAACAAGTTACAGCAGACTAAAACCATGCTGGCAACTGGAGCCTGTGGGAAGCCAGTGACAAGGGGGAATGACAAAAACAGAGGGTTTTGATGTGTGAAGTCCCCAAGGGTCTAATCAGCTGTGGCAACGATGCCAGATTCCCTCCATCCCTCCGTTCCCCAGTCACTGAATGTTGCCCAAAGCCAGCGGGCACCCGTTCCTCACCATCCAATTGGCTTATGTTCTGCCACTGCAATTCCATTCAGAGCTGTGCAGCACATTCACGCCTTACACATTTCCTTCTGTAAAAAAAACCTATAATATATTAATTCATAAAATAATAATAATCCTTGCATTTGATATGGCGCTTTTCACACGTCTTCTAGACGTCTCAATATATAATTATAAATACGAAGACCTTCCTCCTCGACCGTGCTTACGATCACCTCCCCCCTCCCCCGGTTTGGCATCGGGCTCCGCCAGCGTTAAGCGCTCTGGGACACTGCGCTCAGTGAGGGGTGCTGTATACATGCAAGTTGTTGTTGTTAAAAATAATTCCTGGCATCCAAACATTGCGAGCGGGATTCATTGCAAAACAACAAAATTTGAAGCCCCAGGATATATTTTTCCCGCAGCTAATGCATATTTAACACAACTGACGCATTTAAGAAGCACTTGAATCCGAAGCAAAACTGCCTTGGCCACTGGGTACCTGGTACTTTTGTCCTGGCTTTGCATTATAAAGATGAGCTCATAGAAGTGACACAGACAACCCACAGTATCTCTTTATAGAAGACTACAAAGAGTCTTCTCTTACATATAACAAGTCAGCAATACATCTCCCCCATCAAAGCACCGAGAGGCAAACAGCGAGAATTTAAAACTGTGTCGCTCTGCCAATTTAATGCCCAATATAGAATTACATTCAAGATCCTCGTCCTCACCTTTAAGGCAATCCATGGCCTTGCCCCCTTCTACCTCTCTGACCTGCTGACTCCCTACCAACCTGCCCGCTCCCTCCATTCATTAGGCTCCGGCCTGCTCCATGTCGCCGGCCCGACCCGCCCTACCATCGGTGGCCGGGCTTTTCAACCTCTCTGCCCCTACACTCTGGAACTCCATCCCACAGTCCCTTCGCTCGCTTCCTCCCTCGCATCTTTCAAGGCCGGTCTCAAGACCCTTCTCTCTGACCGTGCCTTTGGTCTCCCACCACCTCTCTGCCTTCCCTCACTCCTAAACCATCCCTCCCCCATGCTCAGGCCCTGACATCTGACTGTTCAGTGGTTTGGGGCATCCCCCGACATAAAAGGCGCTCCATAAATGTAATTTTGTTGTTGTTGTTGAACATTCACTGTGGTTATATTTGTGATGTCCTTTTTTTTGAGGGGTGGGGGTGGGAGTTGGGAGTTTGGTTGGGTGTTTGACACATGTGGAAACCCACTGCCCTACATGAGTATCCAAACTAGCCTGAGTATTCCACATATGGGTACCACCTAATACACAAAATACATAGCCAGTCCACCTTACAGGCAACTCACTTTACAGTATATTCTGCCAAGCACTTTGAGACGTCTCGAAGATGTGCTAAGGTGTTATATCAACTTCAAGGATTATTTTGTATTATTTCATACCCTTGAGATGTCTTGACAATGTGATAAGGTGCTATATCAAATGCAAGGACAATTATTATTATCTATTCGTGGAAATTTCCCCATGTTCGGAATGGAATGTGCACTCTCTCTCTCCCCCACCCCCTCTCCCTGGGGGGATGTAGCCCACTTGCCTAATTCCATAGAGTGTTAGGCGCAGGTTGGCACAGTGCACATCTAAAGCTTCCGTCCCATTGATGTGAGTCAGGCCTGAGCTCCTCTTCCCATCGCCCACCCCAGACAAGCACCATACATAGTCTTGTTCGTCGGGGAACAGACACATTCGGAGAAGGCAGATTTCTGCTCTGTGGAATAACATAATATACAAAGCTTTATCCATTTCTGACTTATCAACGCTTGGTGCATGTGTAAGGCTCAGAAGAAGGCAAATGGAAATCTCTGTGGTTTCTGACTAAGTCATACAAGCTGTTATGCGTTTGTGTCATCAGGCAAGAGTTTTTTATGATCTACCCAGGGTTGATTCAATCATTCATTCATTTGGGGCAGGGGACGGAGGTGGGAGGAACACAGGAGGCGATATAGCTGTTCACTAACTGTTACTTGGAAGAGTACAGGTTGTGATGGGCTGTCAGCCAGCAGGGGAATGAAGGAATGTGGAGGAAGATGTTTATTCAGTTAGAATCATCTATTGAAACACTCATGTTGAGACATACCGATGGAAATTTTATATACCAGTGTGACATCTCGATGAATTTCCTTAGCTTTGTATAAAACATACAATAAAGGTTCATTATTTTCAATTCAAAACTTTGCTGCAAGTTGCATTAAGTGAAGTTAAAGTCCACAAGGAAAAGCATAGTGCGGGCAAAATCCCTTTCGTGGTTTCTGCTCCTCACCTCAGTTCAGTAACAATCTCGTGGGTTTGAGCCCCTACATTGACACTTTTGAGCTCACAGGTTGACATTCCAATGTAACATAATCAACATAGGCATTCGCATGTTGGAGGTGGGTGGTTGGGGGAGTACTGTCCTTTGAATGAGATGTCCCACCTGCCTATTTACGTGTACGTTAAAGATCCCGTGACATTACTCTAAAAGAGAAGGTAGTTTTACCCAGTGTCTTGGCCAATAATGCTCCCCAGATAGAAAAAATCATTCGCTTTGTTGTTGTTTGCGGGAACTGTACAATCAATCCCCTTTACAATATATTCTGTGAAGCACTTTGAGACGCATCATGACGTGATAAGGCGCTATATCAATTGCAAAGATTACTATTACTATTAAATTGCCATGCGCAGATTGGCTGCCTCATTCGCCTAAACAATACACAGTCACTACACTTTAAGTGCTTAAAGACAAATGAAACTTTAAAGACACTATGTCAAATGCAAGGATTATTATTACTATTACAAGTCAATGGGAAGTCAGATAATTCTTTCCTCTTGTTCATTACAAAATCATCACCCACATTCTAGCCAAATAAATAGGAGAGAAGGAAATGCCAGCATTTGAAATTGGCTGATTGGAATCTCAGGCTAGAGCTGGATTGTTCTCAGTCTTTAACTGGGGTTCGAATAAAATCAGAGTCACGCCAACAATTCCACGATTCCAAAAGTCGAGCACAATGTTGGCCTGTATTTCTGCGTGCCGAACGTGTGCTGAGAACATGCCAAGATTTGTTGTAATTCAGTACGTTTGGGGAGTGCCTGGCAAACATGAGCTGGGTGTACGGTTTTCAGCAATGAGCCGCCAGTAAAGGCAGCACGGTCAGCTCTTGTGTAAGAAGCATCCGGAAACATCAAACTGAGGAGACGAGGAAACATAGCAGCCTGCTGCCTATATCCCCGGCACATTAAATGGCAGCCTCAGCCTGTTTGCATTACAAGAAACTGCCTGTGGCTAATCATGCCCTGTTTTAGGCTGAGTTACTCATTTGGGGAGTTTCTTTGGGATTTTCAGTTAGGCGGTGCATGGGTGTGATGCATATTACTGTGGATCTGAGGCAAGCTTGTGCAATGCAGCTGAGAAGTCTCTCTCTCTCTCTCCGCTGGCCTCCTTAGCTCCACCTTTCCAGAGGTTTCAGTTCCTTCAGGTCTCTGCCCCAGTTCTCCCCCCGCACGAGACTTCAGCTGCAGGCCTGTGAGCTGCATCCCAGCTAAACGCCATTTTCTCCCAGTCCCTCAGCGGATCCAGTGTAAGATCCTAGTCCTGCTATTCATATCTCTCTTCGTTCAGGCTCCAACCCATCTCTGGCATCTTATCTGAACAACAACTTGCATTTATGTTATGCCCTTCACATGAGGTAGCATCTCGGAGCACTTCCCAAGCTCGCACAATGTGGGAGTCCTGCAGCTTAGCAGTTAGAGCACTCGCCTCACAAGCGAGAGGACCTTCTACTCACACTCATCCTCACAGATCCTCACACTCATGTTCAAATCCCTTCACTCCCTGGTACCTCCCGACCTCTCCGACCTCCTCACTCCCAATCCATCACCCGGCACCTCCATTCGACTGGCACCGGCCTCCTGCTCGTCCCTCGCACCCTCTGCCCCACCATCGGAGGTCGCACTTTCAGCCACTATGCACTGAAACTCTGGAATACCCTCCCTCAATCGCTCCATCTTGCCCCCCCACGCTCTACACTTTCTCGAGTCCCACCTGAAAACCTTCCTTTTCGACCGTGCTTACAGTCAGCTCCCCCTCCTCCAGTTCAGAGTCAGGCTCTGCCACTGTTAAGTGTTCTGAGCCACTACCCTGCTTTATAAGTGTAAGTTCCCAATTATTTTGTGTAAGTTTATATATAAAATACATGTGAACTTTGTGCAGTATTAGGTATGAAAATGGAATCAATTTGTTCCTGAAACGAAGTAGCTATTTCCAATGCATTCTTTCATTCGCTGAACTCAACTTAATTGCCCCGAGTTTGTGTTTGTGTTCGATCTGTTTCCTTGGGGGGCACTTGCATGGTCTTTGGTGCATTTATCCCGAATTCAGATCTTAAGATGATTTTAAAGAGCGGTTCAGCTTTTTCTTTGTTTCTTTGATGTAAACGTGTCTGTTTGATGTCTGTGGAGGGTAAAGAATGCTTGGATTGTTATCATAAAATCATAGAATCTTGCAGCACAGAGGAGGCCATTCGACCCATCGTGCCTGTGCTGGCTCTTTGAAAGAGCGATCCAACTAGTCCCATTTCCCCCACTCTTATCCCATAGCCCTGCGCATTTTTTTCTGTTCAATTAGTTAGCCAATTCCCTTTTGAAAGCTGCTATTGACCCTTGGGATATCTTATTCCTTTGATAGGATTTGTCTTCTGAGTGGATTTTCGGCTTTGGAAAAAGAGCGCCTAAGAGGTGATCTCGTACATGTTCAACAAATCCCAAATCAGCTGGAGCAAGTGAACCCAGGACAGCGTCTTCCAGATACCCCCAAAACAGCAGAAATCAAAGATATAGAGTGAGGGCCAGTTTGGGACAGACACCAGGAAGTGCTTCTGCAGGCAGAGAAAAATTAATAGCTGGATTGAGTAACAGGGAAGGATGGTGGAGACTAGGTCACTGTGACTAATTTAAGAAGCATGTCATTGTTGTTATGGTAGGTAGGTAGATAGGTTGGGTGTCCTGGAATTATGAGATCAAATGGGTCGGGCCTTCAGTCTTTCTGCCCCCACCCTTTGGAATCCCATTCCACAATACCTTTGCCTCGCTACCTCTATGGCTTCCTTCACTCTTGATACAACCTCGCCTTCGGTCACCCTTCTACCCCTACCCTCCCTGCCCTCCACCCCTCCTGATCCCAACCCCCTGCTCCAGTCCAAATCTCTGAATGTCAAGCCACTTGGGACATACTTCCTCCCTACCTCCCCACTGTTATTCTTTTATCAGGAGTATCTGGCAATTTAAAAATTGCACCTCCAGCTTATGAAATCAGTTCTGCTTGCAGTACTCTTGTGCTGGAGCTTAAAATGTGACATCCGCAAACCAGATTGAAGTCTGTCTCATTAATACCACAAACTGGGCTGCATTTGGTACATCTTGTACAAGCAAATTTATAAATAGTTCATGTGTGTGGTGGCTGTCTCAGTAATGGCTTGACATTATCACATTAACATTGACATTAACACAGCATCTCAAAGCTCCAATCTATTGATCTCGTTGCTCAAGAGGAACTTCCAAGCAAACATCAAGATGTCCTTAGGGAAGCAGTCATTTGAATTCTCTCTGTTACACTGGAATGTATTGTACAGGCATTGAGTAATGGCTTGGGTTCCAGTATTAGATGGGTGTCTAGTTAATATGAAACTACAAGCATTCAGCGAATATTCTGAATCACTATCAAAGAATTTTTAAAGTAAGCTAAATGTGCTAAATGTTTAAAATGACTCAACACAGACACTTAGAATTGAGCTGTTCCTCCCTCGAAACATTTTCTTATCCAGGGAGGACCTCAGCCAACCCAGTTGAAACGTCAGTACTGTTGGCAACGATACCAGTTTCTGGCAGGTCATCGTGACTAAAATGGAGATAGGTCAGGGTGAAGGTGAAGGTATGGATGAGGGTATGAGCTAGGTCCATGGACCAGTTATTCCCTTTGTTTCTCGACAAGGCAGAATTTCCAATGATGTGTTATCACAGGTAAGAATTTTCACCCTCAAGAGCCTCAGTTCTAACTGCTCTTGTGCCTTGTACCTTTGTACCCATTTCTCTCCTGTCCTCTCCAAATCATTCAATGTTTGAAGACTATTTCCTCTTTCATCTCATGTAGGGGCAAGGGGGTGAGTTAGGACAGTTGGTGGCAAGATAGCTAGATAGCTAGATCACGGTTTTGATCCACAAGTTGCTGTTGAATGATGTGAGAAGCCACAATTCAAGAAATGATGGCAAGTTGTCCTCACTTCACTTCAGGGCAAGCAGATTTTTGAGAAACGTTGCCTCTGGTGGGAATTTTGAAAAAGAACTCAATGAGGCAGATGAGTGCTTCCCTCAGGAGTAAAACTCTCACCTTTTGATAAGAAGCTAAGCATTCTCTACTTTGTGCTAACAATTTAGTGTGTTACCTCTAATACTTAGATGTCTTATCCACGTCCTTCAGGACTCTTCTAACAGCCTCGTGTCCCAAGCATGCATTCATTAGGGCTTTTCAGAATGATAAACTGCATGTCTTCCAATAATGTAGCTATTACGTGGAATTTTTATATCCACAATAATGAATTCACTGACCTATTTTCAACAATCCTAAAGTGTCAAAGCTAAATAATGAGCCAAGGAGACTTGGCAAATATATTTATACTTCCAATACATTTGTCCAATGCTTAAAACATAATTAAGCATTTGAAGTCTTAAATAAAGGGGTTTGAGATCCCCTTTTTATTGCGCTCATTAAAAGAATACTGTATTCTCTCAAGGTTCTTCTGGTAGGAACACAGTCAGATCTACTCAGTGACACTCATTAATCCTGACTTCTGGTGTAGTACACCTTGTTTACAGCTCCCTATAGCGAGCTCTCGGAACTCTCCTGGTTTAATGCGCTTCTCATTGCAATGGCTTGCAGAGGAAACAAGTTAGGTTTACTTTAATGGTGCCAGGGTCAATATGAGGAGCAATAAACTCACTATAAATTGTACTGCCATTCCACCTTTGCCAGCAATATTTCCATTCTACAAATCCAACTCTGTCAGAAGTCAGAGCGCCAGAGTGAAACTTCTGATTAAGTAATATAGATTAAACCTCCCCGTCCCCCACAGTGAAGCGCTTTGAGATGTTTTGATGTTATCGGCTCCTTATCAAATGCATGGGTTACTAAATAAAAAGATTCTTTGCGTTTCTCAGGGTGAGACTCCGCCACTGTCAAGCACTCCGAGACGTTAAGCTACGTGAAGAGCGCTGCTGTTGTTGTTGAATCAGATTTGGTTAGCGCTAGAATTTCACCCTGCCTATTTGTGAGATGTTGCCATGCTCTAATTGGCTGCGGTGTTTGTCTACAAACCCACAGTCATTGCACTTGACACTGATTCCCCGTGAAGGGCTACAACACCTTTTCATATTATAGCCTCCAAATCCAGTGCCAGCATTATAACTGCAGGATTGCAGCGAAGGTGGATGAGACAAATTCAATAAAGTAGACAGCAAACTCTACAGATATATTTTGAGAATTGTGTCCTAAAATCAATAGAAAGCCCTCCTTTCCAGTTCTAACATCTGAGAAACTGAGATCTTAGATAATTTGACTTCTTTGTGTTGTCAACCTGGCTCAGTTGGTAGCACTCTTAATCAGACGCTTGTGGCTTCAAACCCCACGTGGAGACTTTGAAATCATAGTCCAACGCAGTTCTGGAGTTACATTTCAATGTCAGAGTTGTTAAACTGAGTTGCCTGTTCAGATGGACATTAAAGATCCCACGGCACTGTTCAAAAANGAGAGGAGAGATAAGTGTCTCCTGGTATCCTGGCTGACAGACCCCCAAGTAAAGTCGGTCATTCACTTTGTGGTTGTTTGTGGAACTTTGCTGGGCCCAAAATGGCTGATACAATCATCCACAAAATATACAGTTACCGCACTTTACAGTATGTCTTGCGAAGCGCTGTGAGACACCCTACTGACGTGAAAGGTGCAGTACCAAATGCAAGTGATATTATGCCTTAACAGAAGACTTAGATATGGGTCCCAATGGTGCACAAAACAGACAACTCAAGAGCAAACTGTCTTACTGGGCGCCCTGTTCACTTTACTTTGTGTTTGCATTGAGAGTGCCAGAACCAGTAACAGAGTTATTATACACACACACAGTGAATAACAAGCCTTCAGCATGAATCATATCAATGTACTCTGTGTCAGGTTTGTAAAACAGTGCTTTAAATTACAGTGGACCCAAACGATAAGGCAGATTGAAGGACAAACCAAGAACATTGCAAGCTGCTATTTTTAAACCTTATCTGTAATGCCAACATTTCTTATGCACTCTGCAAACTCTCACACGTGCTTTCCAACTGTTTAAAACAATGTCATTAATATAGATCTAAGCTTTTAGTGTTGAAATTGAGATATCAAAGGGGTGTGAGTGATCGTTGAGGTATATTGGTCTTGTAGCATGTTGGTTAGAGCATTTGCCTCACAAGCAAGAGATCCTGGGTTTGATTCCCCGGAAGGACGAAAACTTAGGCAAGTTTCTTGTGTAACTATTCGAAGAGAGAAGGGAGTTTCTCCTCGGTGTTTTGGTCAACAATCCCCTAGATAAAATAGATGGGGCGAAACACAAGTTTCCTTACTCCACACATCTCTGTTTACCTAGCAGGAAGTAGGAACCTGGTTGTTAGTCTATTGGAGGATTGCTTTCCTGGGGTAATCATTCCTCCAAAATAAAT
This sequence comes from Callorhinchus milii, assembly GCF_018977255.1. Taxonomy (NCBI): domain Eukaryota; kingdom Metazoa; phylum Chordata; class Chondrichthyes; order Chimaeriformes; family Callorhinchidae; genus Callorhinchus; species Callorhinchus milii. Next base: position 3,918,649 of record NW_024704752.1, on the reverse strand, counting down.
AAGAATGATGCTTTGGTTACTCAATCCGCAACTATTTGTGGGACACTGCTGTGCACAATTAGCTGCCACGTTTCAGTCTAAAAAATATACAGTTTATTCACTTTATAGTATATTCTGTGAAGCACTTGGAGGCGTCTCGAAAACATGATATGGCGCTATATCAAATGCAAGGATTATTATTATCTCTCTTTCTCAAATATTTGTCTAATTCTCTTGTAAAAAGAATTATAAATTTAACCACATGTGTTTTTGGCAAGGCATTTTGTGTCCCAGACAAAAATTTGCCTAACCTCTCCCTGTGTTATTTTTGGAAATAATATTACATTTATGCCCTCCGGTGACTGACTCACTGACCATAACACTTGACTCTCTCTAGCTCCACTTTAAGGGAAGTACAGTCTCTGTTGAAACTCTCCTAGCTCGTTTGACGTGCAAGTGGAAATGAAATACCTTGTGAGACTTAGCCTAGTCAACCTGTCCAAAGCTGACAATCCTGTTGAGGTTCACAATCTGACCTCTCGCGTAATCCTATTGCCACACATGGTTTCTATCCCTAACGTAACACCACAGTCCAGTCATGACAAATGTCAGCCTGGCTTAGTTGGTAGCACTCTTGCCTCTGAGTCAGAAGCCTTCTGAGTTCAACCCCAATATCAGGACTTTGAGCTCCCAGTGCAGTCCTGGGGGCAAGTGCCACACTGACAGAGAACCCGTCCTTCGGCTTTGATGTTAAACCAAAGTCCCGTTCGAGTGGACGTTAAAGATCTTGTGTCACTATTCGAAAAGAGAAGGGAGTTTCTCCTCGGTGTTTTGGCTGACAATCCCCTGGCAAAAATAGATAGGGCGAAACGTTGAGCAAGTTTCCTTATTCAACACGTCTCTGTTTACCCAACAGTAAGTAGGAATACGGTTATTAGTCGATTGGAGGATCGCTTTTCCGGGGATAATCATCCCTCCCAAATAAATTAAAATAATTTGGTCACTCAATCCACGACTGTTTGTTGGAGACCACTGTGGGCAATTACTGCCGCGTTTCACCCACAAAAGTTACAGTCAATTCACTATATGTGCTGCCCTGTGAAGTGCTCAAAGACGTGATAAGGCTATATCAAATGCAAGGATTATTATTATTATTATTATACAATTGGTTGTTCACTTCATGGCTGTTGATGGGAGATTTCTGTGTGCAAATTGGTGCTGTGTTTCCTGCAAATACAACTTCACAGTAAATTTCCGTGGAGCTCTTTGAGACATCCCGAGGACGGCGTCCAATTCAAGGGTTCTTTTTTTATTATTATTATTATTATCATTATTGTGATTGTTATTATTAGGCTCCCAATCCTATGGTTTAGTGCTGTAATCTGTCTCTGAAGAGGTTGAATCAGTAACAGTGAGCCATGAGGTCAGGTCATTAGAGGCCACGACTGACGAAAGGAAACCACAAAGAAGAAAGTTTTCATCTGGATTTGATGGGATGGAAATCACAGCTGGAAGACAAATGTGTGGGATACAAGCAAAGCCCCGAGATCCCCAAATCTGAAGCCACAATCTCGGAGATTCGGTTAAAAGCTCTGTTTGACATGGGATGGTGGTGGTTGTGGAGGGCACGGTATCATTACATCTTGTCTCCCTCTTAATAACCAAAGAGAAAGTCTTTTGAAAGGTCCTAGATCCAGCGCAATGCAATGCGATTTACATTGATATAACGTCTTTCAATGTTGGATGATGTCTCAAAGTGCCTCACATAGCTGGCTGGGCATCCGAGCCACATGGGACATGGGGGGTAGCTGAAGAGGATGGATGAGTATGTGTGGGTGGGTGGGGGAGAGGGAGAAAAGATGATTAAAGAATCCCCTCTCCGCACCACCATTGGTGGCCAAGTTACTCCTCTCCTAACCTCTGGAATTTCTTCCCTCTACCACTCTGTCTCATTTGCTCTCTTTCTATCTTTATCTTGGGACATCCTCCAGACGTGAAAGGCGCTCTATAAATGGAATCTTGTTGTAGTTGTTGTTGTTGTTAAGTCCCGTCTCAAATTCTACTTCTTTGAACACACCTCCCCAAACCTCACCTCCTTACTTGGTGTCCAACCCCCATCCTTGACATCACCCATCACTAAATGATAGTGGCTCTGTTAGACTTATCTCTCTGTTAATCTTGCTGAGGGCAGACAGTATACATCCCTGTAGCAAGCTCAGAAATTAGCCTTCACTAGTTTCCGTGCAAATATTTAGTGGGGCTGGAAGCAACAACTAAAACCACAACCACAAAAAGCTTACATATTTTTGGGCTTCGAATTCCTCTCCCCACAGTGGAAATATTTCCAGGAAGGCTGACTGCCGCAGGAAGCTCAAAAGGAGGGCTGTTCTCCACTGGAGCAGCATCCCTCAGACAGGAGGTCCTCTCGTTCAGCGGCCCCAATCTTCAGAGAGGTCAGTGGGTTGACAGCTTCCGACATCTGTGCCCATTGACCAGCGAGTCAAAATATAACACCAAGCCACCTCCAGCTCCATGCCTTATAATTACCATTTACTCTTCAAGGTACAGACCATTAGAAATTCATGGCCACAGAAGTAGACTATTTGGTCCATCATGTCTGTGCTGCCTCCCTCAAGAGCAATTCTTTCGGTCCCATTTACCTGCTCTTTCCCCATGTCTCTCTTTTTAAGGTTTTTGTCCCATTCCTTCTTGAAGGACGATATGGATTGTGTCTCAACCATCACTTCTGGCAGAGTATTTCATATCCTAAGTAATCTGCGTGTGACTTTTTTTCACACAATTTAAAGATATTGCTGGGGATGTAAAGAACTTGGATTCTTAGCTCAGTATTACAGGTTTTTTATTATTAATCATAAGGTAGCAGTTACTTAAAGTGGACTCTGATTATCTTAAGGAGCTTTAATCTCTTTGCCATTACAGAAGCTAACGGTTGCCCTCCTCCTGATAGCTTGCCACCATAGCTAATGGGTGATATATGTTAGTTAGTTTGCAGTAAGAAGGCTAACTGTATGTTGGTATTTTTTACAAAAAGGTTAGAATATAAGAGTAGGGAAGTATGGCTGTAACTGTATTAGGCCCTGATGAGACCGCACCTAGAGTTTTGTGTGCAGTTTTGGTCTCCTTATTTAAGAAACGATGTACTCGCCTTGGAGGGCGTACAACGTAGATTCACTAGGTTGGTACCAGGGATGAGAGGGATGAGTTATGAGGATAGGTTGAGCAATTTAGGCCTATATTCTCTAGAATATAGAAGAATGAGAGGTTATCTTATAGAAACCTATAAGATTATTAAGAGGCACGACAGAATAGAGAGTGGGAGACTTTTTCTCCTGGTTGGAGAAACTATAACCAGGGGTCACAGTCTTAAAATTAGGAGTAGGCCCTTTTGCACTGAGTTGAAGAAAAACTTCTTCACTAAGGGGGTAGTGAATTTATGGTAGAATTCTCTACCCCAAAGGGCTGTAGATGCTCAGTCCTTGAACATATTCAAGACTGAGATTGATAGATTTGTTGTGGATAAAGGGATTAAGGGATATGGGGATAAGGCGGGTAGGTGGAGTTAAATAGATTAACTATGATCTTATTGAATGGCAGAGCAGGCTAGAGGGGCTTAATGGCCTACTCCTGCTCCTAATTCTTATGTTTTTATGTTCTTATGTTCTTGTGGTGTTCTTGCCTTTACGACCGATCCAAATTATCGGTGCGATTTGCACTGTTTAAGGTTGTGGGTTCAAGCCCCCCGGTACAGACATTGAACACACAGTCACAGTCTCCACGCTACATTGTCAGAGGTACCGCACTTCAAGAAGACTTTAAAACCAAGATCCCGTCTGTGCCTGTTCAGGCGGATCTCAAAGATCACCGCGATGCTTCTCAGAAAGGGAAGGGAGTTTCTCCCGATGTCTTGGCCATCATCCACCAGATACTAAAAAAGTTGGTCATTCACTTCGTGAATTCATGAGACATTACTAAGCTGCTGGACCTACAAAATATGCAGTCCCTACACTTAGACGTTATGAAATGTCTTGGCTATGAGAAAAGGCGTTCCTCACAAGGGCTCTCACAATAGAAATGTATGACAGAACATTACCCAAGACCGAATTGAGATGAATTGTCTGAGATACATATTTACACAAAACACAATCCTTTCTCCTTCTTTCAAGTAGTCAGACAAGATAGATGGCTTTGCTAACTGGTGGCGATTCTGCTAGTAACCTGTTGAAAATAACACTCTCTCCTGGCGCACTGGGGCTGCAGTAAAGTTTGATCACCCTGACCTAAGTGGGGGACGAGGTCTAAGGTCCTGTAGGCAGTGCAGAGAGAAAGTAACAAGGAAAATCCCCAATGTTAGAGGAATGAGCTGTGAGCAACCACTAGAGAAGCTAGCATTCTTCAACTTTGAAACAAGACATCTCAGAGGGGACCTTACGGAGCTGCGTATAAGATTTGAAGTGGGATTGAAAAAGTAAACCCAAGACAATACTTTCAGATACACTGAGGAAACAGAACAAAAGCACAAAGTTTGAGGGCTGAGAGGGCATTTTCAACACTAGGAAGTATTTCTTTACCCAGAGTGTCGGTATGAGTTTCCAGGAGGGTAGTTGAGACCCCTCCTTGCCCGTCTTCAAATCGCACCTGAAGACTTTCCTCTTCGACCGTGCTTACAGTCACCTCCCTAGCTCGGCGTCAAACTCCGCCATTGTTCAGGGCTTTGAGATGCTCCCCCAGGTGAAAGGGACTATATAAATGTAAGTTGCTGAAACGTTGGGCAAGTTTCCTTACTCCACACGCTTCTGTTTACCTAGCAGTAAATAGGAACCCGGTTGTTAGTCGATTGATAGATCGCTTTTCCGTGGGTATCAATTCCTTCAAAAAAATATAATTGGTCACTCAATCCACGACTGTTTGTGGGACACTGCTGTGCGCAATTGGCTGCCGCATTTCGCCCACAGATAAAACTAAGTCAATCCATTCCCTCTTCCCTGAGACAGATTGATGCCGGTTACGGTTACCTACCAGGCTCAAGAGAATGACGGGTATAGTCTCACCGTACATTGTGACATTTAGAGCCCGGCGACACGCAGACAAGTCATTAATCACCGCTAAACCTGCCCAGAGATTCCGCTAGCAAATTTACAAGATATTAAAATCCGTATGTTTCACATTTCTTGAACTGCGAAATATCAAACGTTTTAAAGATCTGAAATTGAATTACGCTGTTTCCTCTGAGGAGGTCGGTGACAGAATGACTGAGTGCTTCGCAACACCAGAATCTTTGATGTATGTATACTCTGCACAAGGAGCAAAGAACAGACTTTCCGCCCAGCTCTGCTATTGTTTCACGTCCTACTTTACAGGCATTAATATCTTTTTATTGTTCCAACAAATTATGTAAAAAAAAATGATAATGCAATCTGGTACAATAAAATGCACTTAGGAACGAAAGCTTCTGTGTGTTAACTGGGTTAAATCCATACTCTTCAAGGCTACAATCGTTTTTCTCCATCTTATTCATAGCACTCAGTTTAAGTCCATGCTGTATCTGTTTGACAATTTGTAACATTTCCATTCTAATTCTTTATTGAACCTACCTAAATATTACTCCAGTAAGTAATCTGTTTTTCCAGCTATGCCTCTTTGACAATTTTCTGTACACCGCTGGCTTGAAATTCAGCCTCGTGTTCGCTTATAACACCATTTGGTCTTCAAATTTCATTTCCGAAGCAGGTTTTTTTAAGAACGGTGTAGAATTGGCTCCCCAACTGTGGTGGAATTTAACTGTTTTCCACCATTTTGATCCACTCTGTGCCAGCCTGGCTCAGTGGGTAGCACTCTCGCCTCTGGGGGTTCAAACCCTACATTGGGGACTTTAAACTCGCAGTCCAGCCTGGCACTCCAGCGTGGTATTGGGGAGCGTTGCATTGTCAGAGGTGCCATCCTTTGAATGAGGTGTTAAACCAAGATCTCGTCTGTACGCTGCTCAGATGGACGTTAAAGATCTCCTGGCACTACTTGAAAAAAATGGGTGGTTTTCCATGGCTGTTTGGAAGCACATCACTGCGTGCAAATTGTCTGTTGCGCACACTGATGCACTACAATCCTGCGAAGCGCTTTGAAAACGTCTTGCCAAAGTGGTTTTGGGTGTTGTGGGTCTCGGATCCAATAGACAAATGAGTATAAAATGCATCTCATTAATAACAACAACTAGCATTTATATAGCGCCCTACACGTGGGGCAGCGTCTCGGAGCACTTATAAAGAAGTTGGTAGAAAAATAGGGCAGGAAAAAATCAGCGAAAAAATCAATCGCTGATTTTAACCGGTCTCCCCAACAAGAAAGGTAAAAGGATCCCATGACCACAAATAGGCCCTAATCTCTCTAGGGTTTCTCTCTGCCATTTTAGTGAACCCGTTTCCTATTCAATCTGATGTGTTTCTGTGATTTAAACAGGTATTGTTGCCTTGGAATGCTCCAACCCACCTTTGAAGTGTGCAAACAAGTCTTTCCGTTTCTCATTGTGTCAAGGATTTTTTTTCCTCTCTCTCACGTGCGTCTCCCGCCAATGTGTTTCCAATTACATACCTGCTTTGCTTCCTTTGAGCCCCTCTACTGTTTTTGAACCGGCAGAAAAGCTCGCGAGTCTGCTTCCATTTCAATCACGTCAAAAACAATCTCGGAGACAAAGCTAATTAGTTTCGGATGAGGTTCGGGCTTATGGAAGTCACTGAATTCTGCTTAGATGGGCGGAAATTTGTTTCACAATCTGGAAGCAATAAGTCGAATGAGATATATTGATCAATATTCGATGATGATTGGCATTCTATTGAAGTAATGGTCTCTTACCGCTCACACCCCTCACACCCCGCCGCCCACATGAATACGATTGTCTGGGGAATAAACCAACATGATCTCTCAACAGTACCCAGTAATGAGGAACATACTGTTTTATAATTATGATAATAATAATAATGCTTATGTTTGATACAGTGCCAAAAGTATCAAAGTACTTCACACTGCAATGCTGAGGGACAGTGACACTGTATTTGGACAAACGGGCCAGCCAATTTGCACACAGCAATGCCACACAGAGCTGGAAGTTTATAATAAGTGTTATTATTAACTCAACCTTATAAGTTGCACTAAAGCTGCTGAAACATGTTGGAGGATAATATCAGTTCTCAAAATATTAACCTATTTCTCTCAGTTTGTATTTCAAATTTCCAGCATGCACAGCTTTTTTCTTTTCATTCCCCCCCCCCCCGTTAACATTTACATTTCATTTTTAGCAACACAAATTCATATTATTCCCTCCCACACAATGTTCACAAATGTAGAGTAAAATGCAAGTGAGGAATCTTCCCTGGTGTACATCCCATCTGCTTAACTATACTGTTGGTAGCAACAAGTAATGAGAGGTTTCTAAAATTAGCAAATAACAAGAGTCAATAAACTGCTGTAAAGAAATAGTTTGGATTGTTTAATATTCGTTGTTCAGTAGGACTGTATTTATAATAATGATAATCCTTACTTTTGATATAGCACCTTTTACATTAGAAGAATGTCTCAAAGCGTTTTACAGAAATTACATTAAGATGTAGTGACTGTATATTTCCTATGTGGACGCAGAAGTCAATTTGCTCAGAGCAATGACTTACAAACAGCCATGAATGGAATGATCAATTTTATCCAGGGGATTGTTGGACAGGACACCAGGAGGATGGCATGGGATCTTTAACGTCCACCTGAACAGGCAGACAGGACCTTATTTTAACCTCTCATCTGAAAGACGGCGTTTCCAAGAAAGCAGTACACACTCAGCATTGCATTGGAGGGCTTGGACTTTGGGAGTTTAAGTCCCAAACGGAGCTCAAACCCACAATTTTCTATTTCAAGATGAGAGTGAGTCAGGCTGACACCTTTACTTAAGTAAAAGTATCTACAGGGACACATATTGTGGAAAATAAAAACATCAGGAACAATTTGTATTTATACAGCGCCTTTGACGGTGCAGAGAACATCTCAAAGCGCTTTACACAGACTAGTGAGACTCTGATTTGGGAGGGGTCCGAAAGTGCAATCATAGAGTTAAATGTTCAGGTAAGGATTTGATGATGGAGAGAGAAGAGGAGGGCGAGGCGGAGGTAGTTTGGGAGAAGTTTACGGTTGGAAAAGGGGGAATGTGGCTGAATATTTGCTTACTGATGAAGGGCTAGAAGAGAGGCAAGATTTGGCTAAAATATAAGAGGGAATATAACAATGTGAGAATATCGTCAGTGGACATCATTTGCAAAAGAATTTCAATTTTAAAAAGCGAAGGAAAACAAACGTCTAAGGGGGAACGGAGATGTGGTGTGAATTCTAAACAGCCAGAAAAGACTAAAACAAATAGCGAAACTGGAAAAAAAAAGTCGCTAGGCTAGCAATGAAACAATTCAAGACTAATGGTGATTAGTCATGCAGTATGTACTTAATTTTCACCAAATGTCACACAGAGGTTCCAGATGAGCTGATATTGACAAGCATGAATGCTTGCTTTATGATTATAATCTATCCGTAAAGTTCACTCCATGCCTGCCCGGAACTGCCAGGCATCGCTGGCAATGAGTCTGTTACTCTACCTCCAGGTGTTTGGACGATTTTGCAAACTTGGCCGCCCAGTGCTTGGGGACCAGAACTAAAATTCCACCTAGTTTTAGCCTGCAAGCTCGCATTGGCTTAAAATGCCAGATGGCACAGAGTTTTGGAGAGCTCATCCATGCAGTCTCTGGAATGTGGTAATTATCACATCCCAGTTGATGATTGGAAGTGCCACACAGAAACAGGAATAGGCCATTCAACCCTTCAAGTCTGCTCTGCCATTCCATTTGATCATGGCTGATCTGTACCTCAACTCCAATTACCTGCCCTTGCCCTATATCCATACTCTTTTCTAACAAAAATCTATCCAGCTCAGTCTTGACCATTTGAATGGATACAGCATCCACAGCCTTTTGGGGGGAAAAGTTCCAGATTTTCGCTACCCTTTGAGTGAAAAGATGCTTCATGAATTCCCTCTTAAATGGCCTAGCTCTAATTTTAAGATGATGCCCCTGTGTTCTAGATTCCCTTACCAGAGGAAATTATTCCATGACGGGAAACTGCTTCCATGCTTTAACTCTGCCCTCATTGGCAGCAGCGAGCGGTAGGCGAGGCAGACTTGTGGCTATTGTTGACTTGTTACCACCCATTGAGAGAAAAACCTTTCCTCAAACCTTGGAATCATTCTCATCACAATTCCACTTGAAACTTTGAGGCCTTTCTCTTCCAAAAAAGGCAACCTCGCGTGTGATTACAGACCAATCCATTGTTAACATAAAATATGTTGTTTTTCAAGCATGGGTTGGAACTTGTGCAATTAAGTAATCTTCATCACAGTAAATAAGTTTCCTCCCATTGCCTCTATACTTTTCCAGTAACCTCGACTGTGATTATTAAAAGGAAGATTCGCCAAAAGTAAATGAAGGGAAGAATGATCTTATTTATATTAAGAGCTGTGTTTTAGCTTTGTTTGTTGTGATATCTTATGGTCCGAGCCTGGCTGATTGTGGTTCAGTGTACTCTCCACAGAAATGGACATCTTGGGAGCAGAAGGAAGTCATTAGGTCTATGCCACGATCACTTATTTCCAGATCGCCCTGCTTTGTTGCCTTATTAATCCCACTTTTCAGCTCTTTCCCCATTTCTCTTAATGTTTTTTTTAACTGCTTAGGTAATTATCCAATTCCCTTTTCAATGATTTTATTGATCCAACCTCAATGCGACTTGTGGCAATGAATTCCAAACCCAAGTGAAGAATTCTTCAAACCTCCCCCAGCATTTTTCTTCCAGCGCTGTGCAATTCCCCCCTTATGAACTGTTTCCCCAACTGGAGGAAATCGCCTTTCTCTATCTAAGTTGTCATGTCCTTACAATGTTTTTTTGGGAGTCAGCTGCGTGTCTGACACATGTAGAAACCTATCACCATGCTTAAGAGTATCCAAACCAAGCTGAGAATTCCGCATCCCACCTACAACTGGAAATTCCTGACTGAGATAAATTGTTGAAATGGAATGTGCACTCTCTCCCTGGAGGGATGAATCCTGCTTACGTAATTCAAGAAAATATTAGGTGCAGGAGCCAAGGCCCAGAGTGTACTTAAAGACCTTGATCGTATCCAGCACTGGTTACTGTCACATTGAATCATTTGGCGAACACTGAAACATGCGACCAAAAGCAAGGGGTTGTAAAATAAATTGTTCTCGTTGGCAAAACATTGTGGCTGTGAGTGACGGATTGAAAATAACCATTCAGTGAATTGGCATCGGGCGCCCATAAATAACACAAGACAAATTGGCATATCTGAGTCATTATCCAATTAAATGAGTGATGTTTGTTTTTGCATTTCTCCAATTAATTGTGTTCTCTAATGTTTGCTGTGCCCTTGAACCGTTCCAAGAGAATTTCGTTCCATAGCCTCGATGTAAATGGGAGGTTTTTCTCTCCACTTACAGTGGAGGATGTAATCTGCCATCAAGGATGTAATTCTTGCCAGTAGCTCAGTACGTATTAGCTCCACATGACCCCCGCTCCCCCCACCCACCCCGATTCCCCCACTGGCTTCCCTCCACCCACACCCCACTCCCCAATTCCATTGTTCACTAATGAGAGAGTAGGGTTCTGATGTTCTTTCACAAAAAGAATCTTATTGCTCTCCTTTTTATAACAAGAATAACAATGAAGCACAGCTACAGACACCCAGGAACAAGGGGAACTGTCCTGATGAATTTAATCCTGAAATAACTACTCCGGGCAAGTAAAAGTACTCCGGGATGCTACCCCAGGTGAAGGGTGCTATATAAATGTAAGTTGTTGTCGTAAAAAGATTTCAAACAGCCTAACATGGGCCGTAACAATCCTGCTTTATTCTTATTGTGTGACCTGCATAATTTATCCATTGAATCAAAGTAATGGATGGGGGAGGAATGAGAATTCGCAGGGTGATGTTCAGAGCTTTAACGATCTGCCTGGAATTAGATTTTGCTTGTTTCCCATGTTGCTAATGGATATAAAGACATCTACATTTGAGAGGCGAAATGGTCCTCAGTCTTCAATTGAAATAGGAAAGCTAATTGGGGAAAAATAATCTCCACAGGAACACAAGAAATTACGAGAGAGGTTCGGATGAAGAAGGACCTTTGGCCCAATTGATTTCATCCTTTCAGGACACCCAACCCTACTGTCTTTCCATTACAGCATCGAACTGTTTCTCAAATTACTGCAGCCTGACCTCTTTCTGGTATATTCTGGCTGGATGAATGTTATACCTTGGGCTGAATGGGTGAAGCAAGTTGCAGAATCTGAGATTGACTGATACCCCTCTTCCCCTGAAGGTGTAACTTTGCCTGCTGTATTGTTGCACTCAAGTGACTATTAGTCAGATGTTTTTCTAGATCATGAATCTTCTGTTCATCCCCTAGGGACAATGCTACAGAAGCTCATCTGTGTTATCGTTTGGCCTCACACAAACATGCTCTCACAGTGACAGTAATAATATATAATATATACAACAATAATAATCCTTAAATTGGTTACATAGCCTTATCACGTTGCTGGCATGTCTTAAAGTTCTTCACAGAATATATTATAAAGTGGATTGACTGTGTATTTTGCGGGCAATATGCGGCAGCCAATTGGGCACAGCACTCGTGGATTGAGTGACCAAATTGTTTTTGGGAGGGATTATTACCAACGGAAAGTGATCCGCCAATTGACTAACAACCAAGTTCCTACTTACTGCTAGATACAAAGAGGTGTGTGAAGTAACAAAACTTGCCTAAGGTTTCGCCCCACCCGGGAATCGAACCTGGGTCCTCTCGCTTGCGAGACGAGTGCACTAACCACTACGCTATAGGACTCCCAACTTAGTAATCAGAAGGAGTCTGCCAGGTTTGATATTTCCTCTCCACTGAAGAGGTAACTGAGGCCAATGGAGGTAAGGTCAATGTTACCTGCCTTGGCAGAGATCAGTCAAATCAGCAGAAGACCAAGAGTCAAACTTGAGATTTGCCTGGCTACCATGGCTCGCAGCCACACCACAAGGTGGATTAGCCATGAAGTCATGGGGGAATTTATTAAACTTTATCAAAGCATGCAATTCAGTTCAGCTGCAGAAACCAATCAGTCTCGGCATTGCAATCATTATTCTTTCTCCTGCAAAGCACGCAATCAGCTTCAAGTCACATTCAAACCCTCATTAATTAGCGAGTGCCATGTGTTGAGGTTTAACCGTGGCTCTGGACAGCTTCAGACCCGCGAGTCTCTAACTACCTCCAGGGTCAATGCATCAGCAACATCATTTGCCCATCTTCTGAACTTGTAAACCACCCTCCAACAACAACAACAAATTATATTTGTGGCAGTGCTTTCCACATTGAGAGGACATCCCAAAGTGCTGTCTTATTATTATTATTGTTATTATTATAAACAAGAGCAATAACAACTTGTATTTATAAAGCATTTTTCACGCAGGGTAGTGTCTCGAAGCACCAGGGAGAGAGGGGAGATGTCCACAAGTGCAGTGAAAGAGGAAACTCTTCAGGTGCAATTTGAAGATGGGAAAAAAGGGGGCGAGGAGAAGAGATTGAGGCAGGAATGACAAAGCTTTGGGACATGGAGTCTAAAATCTCGGCTGCCGATGGTGGAGCGGAGAGGACAAGGGGCGTGCAGAAGGCCCGAGCGGGCTGACCAAAGGGGTGGATAGAGGAGTGATGTGAGTACCCCTGATATAGTGCAATGTTATAATTGTGCACAAACTGTTATTTCACCATTGAACCAGCTTCCTGAAAGACGTGTGTCTCTATACCCTTGAGTAGAAGGTTGAGGGGTTATCTGATTGAGGTTTCTAAAATAATAAAGGGATTCAATAGGGTAGATACAGAGAAACTATTTCCTCTAATGGGGCAATCTAGAATAAGGGGGCATCATCTTAAAATTAGAGCCAGGCCATTTAGGAGTGAAGTTAGGAGGCAGTTTTTTACCCAAAGGGTAGTGGAAATCTGGAACTCTTTCCCCCAAAAGGCTGTGGATTATGGCTGGATCTTATAGAATGGCGCAACAGGCTCGAGGGGCTGAAAGGCTTACTCCAGTTTCTGTGTTTCGACATTTCTATAACGTCAACAAAAATGAAATTGCAATGTTGAAGCTTTGAATGGGGCTTTCTCTCTCTCTCTCCTGCGCCAGTCATGCAATAATTCAATTTAATTGTACCATTAGGGAATATCAGAATCAGTATAGTAAATTTCTATGAAATTTATGTGGAGCAAACTAATTTCTTTGACACTTATTCAGCTTCTATTGATGTGGTGAAATGTCCTGATCTTTTCATGTGGAGAGGAAGCATTTTTCCGCACCAGGCGTTCGCTGGAAGTGTCTTTAAGTTTTCTTTTGTCTTTGACAAAATAAGAAAATTGCTTTTGCTTGACATTTTGCTGTTGCCTTTGTAATTTCTCTCTCGTGTTTTTATCTACTTTTTGATCTTGCTTTGACAATTATCACAGAACCGTAGAAATTTACAGCGCAGAAGGAGGCCATTCAGCCCATCAAGTCCAACTGGCTCTTGAAACAAGGTGTTCATTCAATCCCACTGCCCTGCCTTAACCCCATAAGCCTTTAAGTCTCTATTTGGAGTCCTGTAGCTCAGTGGTCAGAGCACTCGCCTCACAAGCAAGAGACCTGGATTCAATTCCTGGCAGGTCAAAATGTTGGGCAAATTTCCTTATTCCACACGCCACTGTTTACCTCGCAGTAAGTAGGAACCCGGTTGGTAGTCGATTGGCGGATCGCTTTTCTGGGGGTAATAATTCCTTCAAAAAATAATAATAATAAATTGGTCACTTCAATCCACGACTGTTTGTGGGACGCTGCTGTGCGCAATTGGCTGCCGCGTTTCACCCACAAAATATACCGTCAATTCACTTTACAGTATATTCAGTAAAGCGCTTTGAGACGTCTCGAAGATGTGATAAAGCGTTGTATCAAATGCAAGGATTATTATTGTCCTTCATATATCGGTCTACTTCTCTCTTGAAAACTGCAATGGAGTCTGCGTCCACCACCAGTTCATTCCACCTCCGAATAACTCTCGGAGTGAAAAATTTCTCCTAAGCTCTATTTTCGTCTCTTCTAGTGACTATCAAATAACTCCAGTAAACTCCCGAAAACTTGTCACTCTAAGGGAAAAGGGAGTTATCCGGATTGGCGAGCGGTAGAAATTTACAGTATTTGTTTTTATTTCCTCAAGAAATACAAGAGTGACTTATGTACCGGGGTCAAAGTTAGCCACAGAGGGTATTAAAACACAGCTAAAATGACTTTGGTAACCTTAGCTCAATGTTTTCTCATCGCTGCCTAAATAAACAATGACTGCTTATTTTAGTATTATGTTGGGGGGGATATAGTTCGGTAAATGTTGCAAGATTCTAATCAGCGTCCAATGGCTGGAGAAGTGTGATATTGAAAGGCAATCACTTTTTAAGTGCCCTCGAATTCAGCGTGCCTGAAACATCTGCCAATTGCTGAGCGAATGGGTCTGCAAAAGCTGTCTCTTTACATGTCACTATTGTGAAGCCAACTTTTTGAAATCCCTGCTAACAAAATAAAAAGCCCCATTGCCAACCTAAGGTCTTCAGGAAAGACATCTGCTCCGTCGACGTGATTTAACGTACAAGGCTGGAACTCGATGGCTTCAAAGAACACGCTTTACATTTCTAAGTCGATCTCATTCAAATCAAATCGGCCGTTCACTTTGTGGCTGTTTGCGGGGACATCGCCGTGCGCAGATCGGCTGCCACGTTGGCCGATGAAACGCGAAGTGAAAATCCCGCCATATGCTTTGTGACTAACTTCCCGTTGTGAAAGGCACTGGATCAAATGCAAGGATTATCATGATTATTATTATTATTGATTATCGGAGTCCTGTAGCTCAGTGGTTAGAGCACTCTCTTTGCAAGCGAGAGACCTGAGTTCAATTCCAGGCAGGGCGAAACCTTGGGCAAGTTTCCTTACTCCACACAGAGCCTAATAATAATCCCTCCAAAAACCAAAACAATAATAAATTGGTCATTTTCAATTCTACGACTGTTTGTGGGACACTGCTGTGCGCAATTGGCTGCCGCGTTCGCCCACAAATATACAGTCAATTCACTTTACAGTGTGTTCTGTGAAGCGCTTTGGGATGTTCTCCCGACGTGAAAAGCGCTATATCAAATGCAAGTATTATTATTATTATTATTTGTTCCCTGATTACTCTAGCTCAGGCATAGCGATGTCTGCCATGTTTCTGAGAGTACGGACAACACTCAGGTTCCAGAGCCTCGAATGCTAGAGAGCAAATACTTCCAAACCTACACACGTTGCTGTTTGACAGTCGGACACTCTTTGGATGTTAAGAGAAGCGATGATGAGAGCGTCTGAGTTTTTCTAATATTAAACATGCCAGCACAGCGAGCGAGCATTCTGATTCCTTTACAAACTGCTCGCTTCAAGGAGATCCACCAGCTTCCACCAGTCAGTGATATTCAGGTACCGGCAGTGCCACAAACCCCTCATCCACTGGTCCCTGACCTCTGAGAAAATCAGCAGCGATTGCATTTCTGCAGCGCCCTTCATCCGGGGTAGCGTCTTGGAGCACTCAGCAATGGCGAAACCAGAGAGAGAGGGGAGGTGGTCGAAGAGGAAAGTCTTCAGGTGAGATCTGAAGATGGGCAGAGTGTTGGGGGGGGTGCAGGATGGGGTTTGGTGAGAAGCGGAGTCACTGAAAGAGTCTTCCTTTAAAGTGAAGCAAACTCTAGAGCAAAGCTTTCTGTACAAAGTACTGATTGTGTTAGAAAGCAACGTTGTGGGCTTGTCAATCTGAGTGCCAACAATATGATGGTATATGTGGCTTTAACATGCCCGATAAAGGCAGTGTTTGGCTGGTGCCCTATCTGACTGCGAACAAAGAACCTCATAAACCAGTTGAAAGCCATCAATTGAATTCTCATTTTAATGAATGCACAAATGCACCATCAGCTCACATTAATGGAGGACGTGGAACATTAATGATTAAATTATGTTGCAGATTTGGCACCGTGTTATCCATTGCAAAGAAAGACCAGCTGCTTTGTGGATAATCAAACATCTATCTACTTGAGCTCTTAACCTTGAAATGCTGAAAATAAGGGACAAATGTTAATAGGCCTTGTATCTGATCCAGGGTCTTGCCAGGCTGTCAAGACATCTCAAGCGCTTTACAGGATTTAATGTAAAGAGATTTTAATGGCAATACACCAACAATAATCAAATAATAGAAGTCAACAGAATGCAGTAGAGAAATAGCTTTGAATTTTTCAATATTCACGTTTCAATAATAATCATCCTGGAGTCCTGTAGCTCAGTGATTAGAGCACTCGCTTTGCAAGCGAGAGACCTGAGTTCAATTCCAGGCAGAGGGCGAAACCTTGGGCAAGTTTCCTTACTCCACACAGAGCCTAATAATAATCCCTCCAAAACAAAACAATAATAAATTGGTCATTTTCAATCTACGACTGTTTGTGGGACATTGCTGTGCGCAATTGGCTGCCGCGTTCGCCCACAAATATACAGTCAATTCACTTTACAGTGTTCTGTGAAGCGCTTTGGGACGTCCTCCCGACGTGAAAAGCGCTATATCAAATGCAAGGATTATTATTATTATTTATCCTGGCATTTGATACAGCCCTTTTTACGTTAGGAAGGTGTCTCAAAGTGCTTCTCAGGAATTACTGTATGGTATGGTGTATTTTGTAGGAGAACGCAGTTGCCAATTTGCACACAGCACATCGCACTCCAATAGTCCTGAAATGAATGACCGATTTTATCTAGGGGGGCTAATGACCAGGACACTAGGGAGAAATACCCGTCTCTTTTCAAATTGTACCCCAGCAACTTTAAAATCCTTCTGAACAGGCACAGACGGGACCTTAGCTTTAATGTCTCATGTGAAAGGACGGCACCTTCAGCAATGCACCACAGCTCCCATGGCTGCACTGGAGTATCATCCTGTACTATATGAGATCAAATGCCCGATGTGGGGGCTTGAACCCATAACCTTCTGATGCTTTGATGGCAATGGCTAGAAGGTTACTAGGTTTGTACCCCAACACACGAGATCACGAGAGAGTTTCGGGGAAAAAGCCACATAATCCCATTTTTGCTCCTACTCAGAGAGGGGAGCAACCCATTCCATGGCTCCTTATGACAGTGTCTAGCTGTTACTTAAATTGTTCCTGCATCCTTCCCTGTAACCCATTCCATCTGTTAATCGCTGTTCATTTCCACACTCCGATTAAAAATAGCAGAGGCCTTTCTTTGTGTACTGGCCTTAGTATTTTAGAGTAGGGAGCGAAACAATTGGCACAGAAGCAAGCCAGAATCCTGGAGGACCGCAAAGGTGGGTTCCGTTCAATTTTGACAACAGCAACAACTTGCACTTATACATTTGGACACATCTCGGAGCGTTTAAACAGAAGCAGAAACTGACGCCGAGCCGGTGGGAGGGAGGAATTGATCACTAACAGGGTGGAAGAGAAAGATGTTCAGGCATAATCTAAAAGAGTGGGAGAAGGGGGCAAAGCAGAAGGTTTGAGGGAGAGAGTTCCTAAGCTTCCAGGTCTAGTGGCTGACTTTAAGAGCAATTCAGCCTACCATGAAAATGATGAACATTGTGGGGAGGGTAGTTTGAGTGGCGGATACACTTTTATCTAAGGTTTCAGGGGTTTATTGCTTTAAGTTTCATGTTGGAGCATAGTTTAATTTCCCCCCTTCCCTCTCACTCACTCTCTGTGGTGTCTGAAATATCCAGTGGGAATGAACTTTCTTGTTCTCTTTCTCTCTCTCTTCCCCCATCTGGTAAAACAGTCAGTGAAATCTCAGAGCCCTGTGCTGTCTTTTTTTAAGAGCAAGGCGAGTTCTACCTTAACCCGGCGATGCAGAAAAGGCACCTCCCAACGAGGGTTAGGACATTTTAACAGCTTTTCGGCCGGGCAGTAGTGGACTGTAGGTTGATTAATTGTGTTTGACGGAACACACCCAGTGACTGGTGCAGCAAACAATAAATTGATTGAGTATTAATTGACTTAAGCTCTGGGTCAGCTAAATTTTTAATAGCCATTAATTGAATATTAATCAGAAGCAAAAGCTTTCCTTTAATCCCCATTTACGCACTAAGTGAATCTCTTCGCTGCTGCTAATTCTTTCCTCGAGCTCGGGCTATAGATTTCCTGCCCCAGCGCTGTCTCATTGGAGCAGTGGGAACATTACCAGCCATTCATTCACCTCACAACCTTAGGAAACGTTCGACAAAGATCGCTCCCATTGAAGAGCAATTGTGATCAAGCTCACAGCAAACAATGTACTGTACCATACTGTACAATGCTCCCTTTCGCTCGTCAAATGCTGGTCTGCTTCAACAACAGCAGCAACAACAACACAACAACAACAACAGCTACTCTCTGTAGCGCCCTTCACGCAGGGTAGCTTGACAGTGGAAGAGCACGACGCTGAGCCAAGGGGAAGCTGACCATAGGACGGTTGAAGAGGAAAGTCTTCAGGAGTGGCCTGAAGATGGGGAAGGCAGCGACGAGGTGGAGGGATGGTATTCCAGAGTTAAGCTTCACATCCCCAACATGCCTGTGCTCTCTGGATCTCCTTTCCGAACCCTCCTTCCTCACTTTCAAAGCCTGCCTCAACACTCTTTGACCTCACTTTCGGTCATTCCCCCACCCATCCGACCACCACCACCACCATCATCCTCTTCAGCTCACGCTTCTCCTCCCTGGCCCAGGTCCGAGCCAGCTGTGTAAAGTTCTTTGGGACATTCCCCCGAAGTGCAAGGCACTGTATCAATGTAAATCACATTGTATTGTAATGCGATAAGAGTGAGCCAGACAGTATGATTTGTAAATCTTCCCCACGGTTTAGTGAGCTTTAGGGGAATTGCTGTACAGTTGTGACTGGGTGCTATGACGGTGACTGTGTGCGTGGGCCCTCTCAGTATCCACATTCAGGCTTGACAATGCTCGTCCCCTACTTTTGTAATGCTGCAGGGAGGGGAGGAGAGGTGGGAGGAGGAGAGGGGAATGGGGGGGGAGTTAAGCTGCTAGCTGGACAAATGTTGGCAAAAAGCCAAAAAAGGGGGAACCAGACTTCAAACGGTTTCTTTTGGTTGAGTTTCACGATTACGTGATTCCCCCATCCTCCACGACCCCTCTCCCCCACCACACCCCCAACTGGGCTATCCTCCAAAGTGTCTGGAAACCCCCGCCCCATTCATTGAGTACGGGAGGTCCCTTTCCCACCGATTCAGAATTACGCACACTCCCAAGACAGAGTTAGCAGGAAACCCAGAAGATTAAGAGTCCTGCTTAAGCACTCTTAAAACCGTCAGGTTTCCTGCTAACTCTACCTTGAGAGCCAATTGAGGAGGGGGCGGTGGGGGCTATGGGGAAGGGTGTGTGTGTTTGGGGTGGGGGGAGGGGGTAAGATAAACATAGGGGGGACACAGAAGTCAACAAGCTTTGATTTAACTCGAATGTGTTATTCTTCTGCTCGCTCGCAAAATCTTTTCCCCGAAGGTCGCAACCCAGATGATGCGTCTGCAAATAATTTCCTCTTTCGGTCATATTAACTACCGCCCGGGTACCAAAGGACACCTCTGTCCATCATGTGCGGCTTCTCCCGTACCCATGTCATGCCTCGTTAGAAAGAAAAAGCGCTCACACACGTTGCAGGAAGTATCCTGTGCAAAGCCCACTTGCAGAGGACGTTCCACACAAGACGCAACATGGGGTGCGGGGGCATCAAATCTGTGATGCTCTTCCAACCAAACCACCCAGATGGGATTGGCCTCCAATTTGTGTGTATATATGTATGTGTATTACAAACAGTTATTTCCCTTTAATGTAAAATTTAAATGCAGAAGGTGTGGAGGGGGGGTGCGCATGGGGGAGCAACACAGACCATCTCAAGGAGTTTTTATTCCGACGTATAATTGCCTCCATCCAATATAACCACCTACCGGTCGTTAATTTCACACTACAGTGATTGTAATTACTGAACACTCTCCTCTCCTTCCAAACCAATCATTTCAGAAAGTGCCCTTTTCCCAACACGCGTCCACTATCTGGGGAGCAGAAGATTTCTGATTGTTTTTGTGTGCAGGGTTTGCGGAAATTAATAAATGAATGAGTTTACGATAAGACAGTTAGCTGCTAATCTAAGTACTTAACAATGCAGCCCTGTATATTATGGACCCAAACAAACATATGTGTGTATTTCACAGACACTGTTCATATCTCTTTGTAGTTTTAATAGTATCAGATAGTTTGTGATAGTATCAGATACAAACTATCTGTGATAGTTTGTTCCTGTGAGACTAATACACGTCGATGTTCGCCTACAAAACACACAGTCACTGTGCTTCACGGTAAATCCTGTGAAGCTCTTTGAGACACCTTTTACTGACATTAAAAAGGTGCTTTATAAAACTCAAGCAGACGAATCCTTGCATTCGATATAGCACTTCATCACCTCGTCGAAACTCAACAAACCCATAAATCTTCTGACTCAAAGGCAAGAGTGCTATCGACTGAGACAGGATGACACTTGAATGGATGAACATTCAACTCGGGCTCTTTCTTACGTATCAAAAAGATCTAACTACTGTATCAGTGAGACTGAAGTAAATTACTTCACACTATGATTTAACAGGTACATCGTGTTTCATGAGGCCTTTTATGTGTTCAATGAGCACCTGTGATTTCCTTAGCTTGTGTCAGACGGTGCCTGACAGAGTAGGGCAACCAACACTCGAGATAGTTGAATCATAAGCGAATATATTCAGCAGCAAAAGAGATCTCTAAGAGTCAACCCCAAATCTGTATTATTGGGTTCAAAACGAAGTATTAAACCTTGAGATTAGAGAGCAGCCTGTGACTCATTGTTACCATCTGTGATTTTTGAGTAATATATATCCCACCAAATGCATCAATTCCTCTGTGAAAAGGTCCCACGCTTTCTTGTCATTTGCAGTCTGAGTGTAGGGTTGAGTGAGTGGTGTTCTCAGTAGAATATCACACCCTGTGTGGCAGATTTCACCGAAGGTAATCTGTAATAGATTACAGCAAAATACCACCCACCATCCGAATTAAATCCCTGTAGTTTTACAGAGCAGAACGATTTTTTTAAGCAGAACAAACTTTGCTTTTCTAAATCAAGACTTAAATGTCTAGCGAATAATTGAATATGAGCACACAAAAATACACAGAACAAGAAAACTTTTCTTGGGCTATTTGCCAACTGTGAACATTGCTCTCTTCGACCGCACTTATTGTCACCAACTCACTCCCCTGACCACACCGCCCCACTTAGTGTCCAACCCCATCACTCTAAGGAGTCCCAAGAAGTTAGTTATCCTTAGTGTATGCATGAATTCAAGTTATTATTGCTGCTCAATATTGTAAGCCTTGAAGCTTCTCGCAAGTGGATATTAAAGATCCTGCGGTCCAATTCGAAAAGAACAGAGAGTTTCTCTCCTTTCCCCCGTGTCCTGGCCAACAATCCCCTGGATAAAATCGGTCACTCACTTCATGACTGTTTGGGGGTGATTGCTGTATGCAAAGTTGTTTGCCGCATTCACCTGCAAATGCACTTTACAGTAAATTCTGTGCAACGCCTTGAGATGGCCTCCTGACGTGAAAGGTGCTGGGTCGTGTGTAAAGGTTATTATTAACATTATTATTGATATCCTCGCTGCACAATTGCTAGCATTGCAAAACGTATCTGCGTCCACGACATTTCTATGCCGATACAGATCCCTCCAGAATGAATAATAATCCTTCAAGAAAAAAAAACAACAATAAATTGGTCACTTTAATGCCCGACTGTTTGTGGGACACTGCTGTGCGCAATTGGCTGCCGCATTTCGCCTGCAAATATGCAGTCAACTCAACTTTACAGTATATTCTGTGAAGCGCTTTGAGACGTCTAAGACGCGAAAAGCACTATATCAAATGTGCAAGGATTATACCATCCAAGATCTCTTCCTGTCAGTCTTCATCGCTTTGATTGATTTCCTTTCCGCAAGGATTTTCTTTTAATAGAAGACACGTTTACCGGCTAACATTAATAAGGCTTTCCTTAACCTGGTATTACGTTCTGTCAAATGTAGCAGCCACTTTTCATTCCCTTACTCATGTCAGATAGTGTAGGTGAACGTGTATCCAAGTGGATTTAATCATCGGTCTGTCATGTCAAGCAGGCCTGGGACAGTGGCTTGGAGTTTATCTAGTGCAGCTTTGACACTGGCAGGCATAGTGGTTTGATATACTGCCGAGATTAAACAGACTGCCCGAAGACACTGCAATTTACTGTTGCAGCGAATTTGCGAGGGGAATTTTTTTTGTCTGAAGTGCGAATGGCTGAGAGATGCTCATGGATGTGAGCGCTCTCCTGGCTGGGAAGCTCTCTGCCGAAAGACTTACACCCTGAGGGAATGCTCCGCGAGACGCCAGGCTGTGTCACAATTACAGTGATGTACGCTGGTATTTCACCCAGCCCCATACCTTTGGGATCGCTGGCCTTTCCTTAATCGCTACTTGCGTCTCTGAAAGCATCTGAAACACGCACATTTGGCTTTTCTTCTGCTCGTTTAATTATATTTTCAGACAGTACTCATTTGTCCTGAGGATTCCCAAGCCCTCCCCGCTTCCCTCTTCTCTTCCCCACTCCCCCCCCAACCCCCACCTCCTTCTCGAGTACTGTGCGAAACGCCATATTTGGCAATTATCCATTTTCTGTCAGCTTTTAACTCGTTCTTCAACTTGGTGTCAAAGTCAAAAGTGCCCCCCAACACCAGAGGTTCTCTTACCGCTGCAATTAGCTTGCTTAGAGCTTCATCTTTTCAGTTTTTTATTGCCACGAATACTCTGTGAATACTCTGTAAAGCAATAAAAGCATGCGGGAAACCAGACTTTATAAATAGGGGCATAGAATACAAAAGTCAGGAAGTTATGATAACTGGTTAGGCCTCAGCTAGAGACTGAGTTCAGTTCTGGGCACTGCACTTTAGGAAGGATGTCAAGACATTGGAGAGGATGCAAAGGAGATTTACCAGGATGGTACCAGGAATGAGGGACTTCAGTTATCAGGAGAGGCAAGAGAAGCTGGGAATATTCTCCTTGGAGCAGAGAAGATTAAGAGAAGACTTATTAGAAGTTTTCAAAATGATGAGGGGATTCGATAGGGCGAACAAGGAGAAACTATTTCCACTGGCGGGTGGGTCAGTAACCCGAGGACACCGATTTAAAATAGTTGTTAAAAGAAACAGAGGGGAGGTGAGGAGAAATGTTTTCACACATCGAGTTGTTCGGATCTGGAATGCATTGCCTGAAAGTGTGGTGGAAGCCAATTCAACAACAAATTTTGGCTTCTCAACCCCGTCCATGTGTATTAATCCAGCTCATTGTGAGTGCAGGAGATCAGAAAGATGGAGCAATTTGGGCAGGTTTGGGCTCAAAGTCACTGGGTGTCAGGTTTTGTAGAATGTTTTGCATGTTTCTCCCACAAAATATACAGTCAATTCACTTTACAGTATATTCTGTGAAGCGCTTTGAGGTGTTATATCAAATGCAAGGATTATTATAATTATTATGTAACTACTGCACCGTCAGAGGTAGTCCAGGGACAGCAAACAGCACCATTCAGTAACAAGCCCAGTGCCCGTTTGCTCATAGACACCGCAAGCCAAACCACAAGGAAGCCTTTCAACTTCCCACCACTATTATTAACCCAGGATGAATCTGCACGCAGGCTTGCTGTTGCCCTGGCTATGAGATAAATGGATATCTAAACACAAATACATATCACAAAGTAAACCCAGTCCAACCCACCTCTTCTGTGAAGTCCAAGTATGTGAACACCTGGACTTCTTATTCTCATTTAAAATCTCGATGCTCCATCATGGAACAATTGTAACTGACTCACGAATACCTATTTGTAAATAGCATCAGATCACCAAGAGAGGAAACAGAATACAGTATCTCTGAATCTGATATCCATTGAAAGCAGGTCATTTTAAGCCAGTGAGCCAAACAGAACTGTGAGCCTGTGATTAATTGATGCCTTTGATCAGGCTACTGACACGCAATCATTTTATTGCTGGGACATTAATACTTTTTTTCGCCACAAAAAAAATTCTAAGACTCAATGGAGAGCAAGCAGATCACTTTCACCAAATCCATTGTTTTTCTTCCAAGCAAAATATTGAAGCAAAGAAGAATTCATATTTGCAGTCAATTCACAGTCATAATAATAATATAATATACTGGTAATCCTTTCATTTGATGTGGCGCCTTTCACGTGGGGAGGACGTCTCAAAGTGCTTTTAATGTATTTTCTTATTACAGTGCTGGAGTGACTCAGGGGTCAATATAACTCAAACAGTATTGAATCGTTCCTTCTATAGTGAAACAACGGGCTTTGCTATAGGTTATTCACTGAATCCAAGCATAATAATCTCTTCACCTGGATTTAATAATCGCACTTTCCATTGTAGAGGTGTAGTGTAAAGATCGTTCCTTTTGTTGATCAGTGCCCAATTGTCAGTCTCAGTTATAGGCACACACGCACGCATATATATGTGTGTGCACGCACACAGAAAGGAGCTGAGGTGTCATGCTGATATTCAAAACCTACCCCTTTGAAACTCAAACTGCCCTTTGCTCTCAGCCTGAGAGAAGCCGTCATTTGCTCTGGCCCCGTAGCTGACAGATATCTAACCACATAGAAACAAGAACTTTAAAAATAGGGAGTGGGGCAGGGGAGGTGGTGCGGGGAGGCCATTCAGCCCACCCAGCCTGTTCCACCAGTTTGTTACAAATCGTGGGAGATCTCTTTAAGCCACTTTTTCTCCATGCCCCTCCATGTTCAAGGAACCACCCCCTATTTTCCAAGTCCCTGGAATTTCCAGCCAGTCTTCCGGTTCTGGGATAGATTTGACCATCCCACCACTTCCATGCTCTGAAGAGATAATAATAACAATCCTTACATTTGATAAAGCGCCTTCTCACGTCTTCGCGACGTCTCAAAGCGTCTTCACAGAACATACTGTAGAGTGAATTGACTATATTTCGTGGACGAAATGCGGAATTGAACCCGGATCCTCTGACTTGCGAGGCGAGTGCTCTAACCAGTACATTACAGGACTCCACGTCTGCAGTTTGGGATGTCCGGGTCCCTCACTTTGTTCATTCCACATGACTTCAAAACGTCTCGTTGTAAAGCTAAGCGACCCTTAATGCAGAAATCAGGCCCAGTAAAGAGGGGATGATTTGAGCATTGAACAGTAAGGAAAGTTGGGGGGAGTTTGGAAGCAGAAGCAGGCGGAGGTTGTGCTTGGGCGCTGAGCCAGTGGTGGTGCAGTTTCACCGCAGTTCAGTGTCTGTAATTCTTGGCAAGAGTCCAACAAGGTGAGAAGTTTCAGTGTTTCCTTTGAGGAAAGATTTAGAAGCAGAAGAAAGGAAACACTGAGTGTGCATTTCCATCGGCCAGTCAAAGTTACTGAACTGGCTGGGATTTCCACACGTTTTGATGGATTTGGTGACTCGTCAGCCTGGGTCAGTCAGCAGCACTCGCTCGCCTCGGAGTCAGAAGGTTTGTGGGTTCAAGCCCCCAAGTCGGAGGCTTTGAAGTCACGTAATGCAAGCTGACACCCCAGTACAGAGCTTGGGGAGCCCTGTGCCGTTTTTTGAATGAGACGTTAAACCAAAGTCCCGTCTGCCTGCTCAGGTGGATGTTAAAGAGGGGAGATAACTCCTGAACTAGGAACACCCTATCCATTGACTGTTTGTAGGATCTTGCGATACGTAAATCAGCTACTACGTCCATCTACAAATACAGTGACCAGGCTAACGGGAATTAACGCACAGCACTCTGAGGCATTTAGATGTTCCAAGCAAAATGTTAAAAGCAGCAATTGCTGGAGGTTGTTCTCCAGCATCCCCATGAGTAGCTCTAACTACAACAGCTTGATTTGGTCACATTCCTCTCTTCTGCGTGTTCACCAGTTAGAAAAAAATACGAGCCCTTGAATCAGGAAGTAGGGACGTTTTTTGCTTTCGGATGATTGACGAGGTACCTGGGAAAGGAACGGGGGGAAAAAAATCAAATGCTCAAAGCCATTTTGAATGTCCTAGAGGTTTGTCTGGGAAAGAGGGCTTGCTCTTTTCAGTTACTCGGTTGTTTTAGAACTGAATGAATACTTTTATAAAAATCAAATGTAGTAACTAAGGCCACTTCTTTCTTTTCACCTTCAGAAACACACAATATATTCTGTGAAGCGCTTTGAGACGTCTCAACGACTTGAGAAGGTGCTATATCAAATACAAGGATTATTATTATTATTATTCTTTGCAAAGAAAATGGGGTTTGCCTTCTTTTGCCTTCCTTGTCCTGCCTCCCCCCTCTCTGTTAGTCCTTAAAAGCCTCTCCCTCCCAATATGCCCCAGTTCTGACTCACTTTCCTTTCTCCATAGATGCTGCCTGACCCGCTGAGTGTTCCCAGCGACTTCTGTTGTTGTTTCAGATTTCCAGCAGCTGCAGTGTTTTGTGTTTTGTTTCACCTGAATTTTCATTGGGTTCTTGCTTCTCTACGTTTACTGATTCAGCTGACGTTCTACACTGTAACTCTAAACCGGGGTTAGAGTTATGAATTTCAAGAGCATTTCTACTGTCTGGTTACATTCTGAAGTGTTGGTCAGGGTTTACTTCTTCAAACCCATTCAAATTTTTACAGATCTCTATGAGATCTCAAGACTGAAAGAAGTGTACAAATCCTGCGACAATGCATGTATTCGGCACCGATGATAGGAATAAATATGCTCAATGATTTATGGCACCAACCGCTTTGAAGTAGCACTGCTCCCTACAGATTATATTCACACAAAATCCCAAAAACTGAGGTATGTCTGGATAAAGGAAGGGAAGATGGTATTATTTTTACACAAAGGATAAAGCCACTTCTTTTGCAGGCTGGTTCCTGCGAGCGGTATAACCCATGTCTGATAACGTTAGTCTGAAGAATTACTTTACTCTCTGTTCCATGCGTGTGAAGTCTCAAGCGTTTATTCCGCCCAGCGAGCAAGCAAGAAGCGGCAGAGAAAGGGAATAACGTTTCACCTGCATTACACTTAAGCAAGCTTGGGTTTCTCATTTGTTATGAGTATCTGAGCAGTATGAATCAATATGGAGGATTACAGGAAGGGAACTTCTGTACATTATCAGTAATATCTGAAAGGCAAAGCTAACCTTGTCATGATTAATCGGTGCAGAAATACCTCTGTAAACTCCTCTGAGGGTTCAGTGATGTTGCACTAGCCCTGTACCTTGATTAGCGTGGTAATTCAATCATCCTATATTACTCCGATTTCACATCTTGTAAGTCAAAGGCCATGAGATTTCGCCACCAAACCAGGCTATTGGATGGCACACAACAAATTCCAGACAAGGTCAGAATGCAAACTGCTTTTCAAAGCAATTTTTTAGGGCTACGAAACTGGTTTAAATTTAATCTGTCCCTGGTGAGTAATGGCCAACATAGGGCCCGAAAGAGGAATAAATCAGAACTGACCCCTTTTTTTGAGAGAGAGTGAGAGAGAAGGGGGAAAAAATGTGCATCTCAGCTTCTCTGGGTATATTCTCAAACCACTGCAGAATTATCCTTGACTTTTATACCAGTTTTTTTCACTGTACAATTATGTGTACATGTCCCGAATAATATATAGTTTGGGACATGATATGTGCATGCGACTGCCAGGATAGTGGAAGGTGAACTGGGTGAACCTTGGTCTTTTTTCGCCTAGCAAATTATTATGTCCTTATGTATAGTTGATGTAACAGCATCCCTCACAGGATGGGTCTGTTGACGCTATGGGTTATACTATATAATAATAATAATCCTTGCACTTGATATAGTGCTTTTCATGCCTTCTAGATGTCTCAAAGTGCTTCACAGAATATACCGTAAAGTGAATTGACTGTGTATTTTGTGGGTGAAACGCGACAGCCAATTGCGCACAGCAACGTCCCACAAACATTCGTGGATTGAGTGATCAAATTCTTATTTACGTTTGAACTATAGCAAACGGTGCTCTTAGTCTCTGGTTTAGAGACAGGACACACCTCTGATGGTACCGGATGTATGGCAGGAGGCATTTGTTAGAATGAGCGACCTAATTATTATTTTATTCTGCTGTAATTATTATCAGGCATGTGAAGTAAGGAAACTTTCCCAAACTTTCGCCCTGGCGGGAATCGAACCCAGGTCTCTCACTTGTGAGGTGCGTGCTCTAACAACTGAGCTACAGGACTCCGTTGGAGGTTTAGGTGGTACTTGGAGTTTTGATATGTGCCTGTTAACTGCTGGAACATTGAACTAATAAGGCAAACTCCAGAAAAACACCGGTCATAAATTCAATTGATAAAAATAACTGGAATTGCGAACTGAGATTTGTCACCGGCCTGAGTTTTAGAAGTGGAGATCGAGTCCAAGGAGCCAATTCCTCCTTAACAGAAGTGGGTGCAAGTACATCAATAGGAACAGCCCACTCGGCTGATCCAGCTATTTCTAGTACAGTATCACCTCAACCCACCCCCACCCCTCAGCAAACCTGTCACATTTTGGTGAAACAGGGCTTACATCCAATTTCTTCCAGAGACTTAAGTAGTGGAGGGATCAAAGGGTGTGGAGAAAGTCAATGGGATTTTCCCTTATTCTGATGTTCCGAATTCTTGCATTGACAAATGTTACCTTCCATCCCAACCACTGCACACAATCATGTGCCAGGACTTGATTAACAGAGATGGGAACTATCCAGAACTGGGGAGATCTGCCACTCTGTCCATTTTTCCCTAGAGAAAGTCTACTTACTTTGATTTGGTGCAATTATCTGTTACAAATTGCATTACCTCAACGTGAGCTGCCTATTTTGCAACGCTAAAGCTACTGAACCCACATGCGTGCATTTAAGACATATAATGAGCCCTGTGAGTGAATGCAAATGCCCAGAGAAAGTTAAATGATACAGGGTGCAGTCTGGAAAATTGCGTCCAGCTGTGTAGCTCACAACGGAAAAACTGGAAGATTTTAAACCCAATTGTACTTTTGCTCCACGGCTCTTAAACAGGCAGAGCCTCTGGGCTGAGATATCAACCTGGACTTGGATACGAAGATAACATAGGGTGAACATAATGGGTTAACAATGAAGCCTGCGTGCCTGCACCATTGCAAAGAAACTTTCCATTTACCTTTTTCTCAATACTATGTCTCATTCAAGTGAATTATTCCCAAAAGAAAAAAAACACAATCCTTTGATATCTTTCTCTAAACAAGGAGTGGCATCTGTTTAGAAATACCACAGTTTTGATCACTGTGTTCAGGTTTAACAACAGAACTGCCCCAACAGAACTGTCTTCAATTAAGTTAGACGTTTCATCTTGCTTTCTCCACGAGCCAAAAGCACTCACCTTTTGGGATTCCGTCAGTGACAGTGAGTGATCAGAGCAGGACACTTGACTTGCCTGGATGGAATCTGTTTTCATATAAAATTCTTATCCTTGCAGATCAGCCCACTTTGTCAGTGTTAACCCCATCCACGTTTCCGAGCACTTAACGCAGGGAAGTGGTTGAACGGACAGATTGTTGGCTCAGTCGATCCATCCCAGTTGGCATAACTTTCCAGCTGGTTTGGACAACTGTTAAAAGTTTTTGCTGTATGATTCCTTTCTGTTGGTGCCTTGGGGAAATAATCAAGGCTACTGGCAGCTTTACATAGCTGTTCCAAGCTTATGACGAACTGTTAACTGAGAAAGGGCAGTTCACCGGTGACAGCAAGTCAAAGCTATGCCACCAACACTTGCACACACAAGGGACTCTTCCACTTGAGCAACGCTCTCCCCAGCTGATGAGATATTATGTTTATTCTGTGACACCTTAGCTTGTCGACCCTCCATCACCTTTTTATAATAAGGACATGAATATCGGGCACTGCTGTCAACACAGCATTACTTCCTGTGTAACAAGAGCAATAAATAGGCTGCTTTCTCCTGTTTGACGTTTGATGCTGTTGCGTCTACATCGCTTGGTGTGATTTTTTTTCCCCCCAAAAAAAATCTTTCCATTGCTTTCGTTCTGAAGGAGTGAGAAATAATCATTGCTACTGAAAAAGACGCCTTGAAACAGCTAAAAGAGCATTTTACTGTAAAGTGAAGCGACTGCCTATCCTGCAGGTGGACCCAGAAGCTGATTTTGCGCACAGTGACATCCCACAAAACAGTTGTCTTGAGGAGGTTTGTCGGTCAGGACAATTTGTTGGAGGCCCGTAGGGTAGTGGTTAGCACTCACTTTGCTAGGTTTGCTTCGCAAGAGCGAGAGGGCCTGGGTCCAATTTTCTGGTAGGGAGAAACCTTAGGCAAGTTTCCTTACTCCACGCACGCCTGTGTTTACCTAGCGCTAAGTAGAACCCACCTGATAGTCAATTGGCGGATCGCTTTCCGGGGGTAATAAACCCTTATAAAAAATTGGTCATGCAATCCACGACCGTTTGTGGGACACTGCTGCGCGCGATTGTCTGCCGCGTGTGCAAACACTGCAGCGCCCAGAAAGGTGCCGCGAGGTCAAGCAGTCACAAGGTTAATAACCGGTGTATCCGAAGGAGGAACTGCCTTCTCTTGAGGCCTCTCTGACACCCACCGATTCCGGCAGACGAGACGAGATGTGAGTTTAACACTTCCACCGTATCGCGTCTCGCTCCCCTCCAGCAACAAACCTCAGGGTCAGTCCAGACTCTGTGCTCGTGTCTCGTGGGAGCTGAACCCATAACCTCTCTAACCCGTAGGGCGAGATTGCCACTGACTGAGTGGGGCTGCAGTCGTCCTACTTAGATCACAAACACATTCCAAATTAAAACAAATGCCTCCTGCCATACACCCGGCACCATCAGAGGTGTGTGTTGTCTCTGGACCAGAGGCTAATAGCACCGTTTGCGACATTTTAAATGTAAATAAGAATTTGATCAGTCAATCCACGACTGTTTGGGGGAACGCTGCTATGCGCAACTGGCTGCCGCCTTTCGCCAACCAAATATACAGTCAATTCACTTGACAGCATATTCTGTGAAGGGCTTTGAGACATCTCAAAGACCTGATAAGATACTGTCAACGCAAGGATTATTATCATTATTATTATTATTTTAAAATGCCAGATTCTCTTACAGTACAAAAAAAGGCTGCATTTGCATTTGAAAGAAGTCATAAAATCCCACCAAGGATTCTGAAATATATAGAATATATGTATATATTTTTCCATCTATGCAAATTCATGCAGAACGTTCTTCATGTTTGGAGTTAAAAAAATGTTAAATGGTAATTGTCAGGAGGGTGATGATTATTAAAATGAAGAAAGTGAAAGAGCCTGTGTGGTTCCTTGGGTTGGTTTATATGTATGACTGCGCTAACACTGGCTTGTGGGAGTGTGGGACATGTTGTTTCGTTTGATACGTCGCAGCGCGGAGTAAAAGTAGTTAATCATTATACAAGATGCTCTGAGGAGAAAAAGTTATTTCCCTCCAATTCCTTCTCTCTGTTTCGTTCGCCCTTCTACAAGTATTTTTCTCCCACTTTCCAAACTTCGCCCACAAAATACACAGTCAATTCACTTTGCAATATATTCTGCGAAGGGCTTTGAGACATCTTGAAGATGTGATAAGGCGCTATATCAAATGCAAGGATTATTATTATTATTAATATTATTATTATTTCGTCACTTTGCATACCTGTGCCTTGCGCTGGGGGGTCAAGAGTCAGGCTTGGACACCAAGCAAGCTTCCCGGCTATTGGTAGGCTTCTTGGAGCGTTGTGGAATGACATGGTCGGACAGTGAGCAAGGAGAGGGGGAGGGAGGAGGTGACCGTACACGCGGTCAAAGAGGTAAAATGCTCATTTCACCCCAAACTTGTCACGGGGTTAGAGCAGGGAGCTCTTGGGGGGGTGAGAGCACCAGCACATCATGTGATGAGTAAAACTGTGTCCTTTTGTTCTGTAATCGTCCTCTAACTCTATGGACTTCTTTGGTTCAAATTCTCAAGGTGCATAGCCAAGAGCGAGGGGTGTTCTCTGACTCCTCACTGAAGTAGTTACGAATGGGCTTGTGAAGGGAGAGGTGCAGTGAATGTGAACTGGCATCGGAGCCTTCACAGGGGATGTTTTGTCTGCTCACGTTTCATCTCGCCTTACGATAAGGAATCTATTAAGCGAATAAAAGTTCCCACGTGCCGCTAACTTGAGGGCATAGCTGAGGCCGAACTCCATCGCATCTCACGTAGGCTGGCAGGTCTCATAAAAATATAAGACAGGAAAATCCAGGCTGTGAAATGCACACCACAAATGCAGATGAAGTTCTCAAATCATAATAATCCTTGCATTTCGTAATGTCAAAACGCCCACAAAACACACAGTCGTTCCACTCTTCAGTACAGTATACATTGATGTGGCGCCTTTCGTGTCGGGAGAACGTCGCAAAAGCTCATTCACTGTGCCGGAATGGGCACCCGAGAGCCAAGAGTGCCCAGGGGTGTGGAGCGCAAGGATAATAATAATCCTTGCATTTGATATAGCACCTAATCGTGTCGGTAAGACATCTCCAAGCGTTTCGCAGAATATATTGCAAAGCAGATTAACCGTTTATTTTGTGGGAGAAAAAGCGGCGGCTAATCAGCCTCAGCAGCGTCCCACAAACAGTTGTGGGAGTGGGTCTGCAAATTATCATTTAGTCATTTTTAAAGGGATTATTACTAATCCTCGGAATCGACTAACACCCGGGTTCCTACTTATTGCTAGGTAAACAGAGGCGTGTGGAGGAAGGAAACGTGGCTGAGTGTTTCGCCCTCTCCGGGTATCAAACCCGGGTCCTCTCGCTGAGCTCCAGGACTCCACATGCCCGAACGTGCAGTCAATGTGGTACATTTTGAGACGTGCCTTGAAAGAGGGGAAGGAGTGAGGGAACACGTGAAGTGCTTTGAAACATCCTCCCGACGTGAAAAGGCGCTGTTTCGAAGGCAAGGATTGTTTTACGTATAAGCTACAAAAAAAAAGCTAATCCGCAAAATGGTGCAATACGCCTCATAACTGATATTAAGAGCTTTCCCTGGGAGGAGGACAAGAAATCTGTAGAGCCTGACAACTTCTAAAAGATCAAAAAGTTGAAATGATTTAACTTATTTAGTATTCTTGGATAGATTCAGGTTCAATCAGCACTCAAGTCGAAACCCAGTGTCAAAAACCCCTTAGCAGCGCAGGCAGAGAGTGGAGTTAAACGACTGAATAGGTACCTTTTGGGAAATATAAAGTTAAGCAGTGTACAGATAATGTAACATGATGGCCAAAGTGTTATCATATTTTATATATATATAGAAATTTACCATTTGCAATCCATCTTGGCATTTTATGCTCCTCGGGCAAAAATGTATAAATCACAGAGAGGTTTGGAATAATAATCCTTGCGTTTGATATCGCGCCTCATCACGAAGGGAAGACTTCTCTTCACAGCATTCACTCGATACTGTAAAGTGACTGAGTGTTTTGCGGGAGAACACGGTTAGTCGATTGGCGCAGAGCAAAACCCACCCACCCACCCACCCAGCCTTGAAGTGAATGATCAATTTTAACTTGGGAGCTGTGAGCCAAGACGGGGTAAGAAATTCCCTTTTCTTTTCGAATAGCGCCCTGGGATCTTTAACATCCACCTGAACAGGCGCAGACGGCAGCTTGCTTGGACGTCTCAGTCCAACGACGGCACCTCCAATGATGCAGCAATCCTCAGCAACCCTCACCCTGAAGACTGCCCAGTCTCAATGTGGGGCTTGAACCCACAACCTTCTGACTCAGATGCGAGAGTGCTACCGACTGAGGGAACGATAAGAGAAAATGATAAGAGAGAAATTCACAGGAAAATTGGTTTGGATGGAGAAGAAACAGTACCCACCCCCTCAGCCCATTTGATCTCACCCTTCTGCCCATCCTTCCATCTTTCGCATCTTTATTATTTTATTTTTTATTTTTATTCAATCCGCGACTGTTTGTGGGGACGCTGCTGTGTGCAATTGGCTGCCGCGATTCGCTCACAAAATATACGGTCAATTCACTTTACAGTATATTCTGTGAAGCGCTTTGAGACGTCTGGAAGACATGAGAAGGCACTATATCAAGTGCAAGGAATATTATTATTATAATTATTCCTTCTGAATGCGCTGGGCTTGTCATGCTTGATTAATTTCACAGTTTAAAGCGACTTGATTCTTAATAGGTACAGTCCTGCAACCTCATTGGAAATGATTGAACAAAGAGTAATGTCCTCAGACTTGAGATTAGATAAAACATTTCTTGATATTGCGACAACTCTGGGACTAGAAACATAATAAAGAGAAAGAAAATCATTTTACACTTCACCCCCTACCCCCCACCCCACTCCCAGATTGTGCT
Organism: Callorhinchus milii; assembly: GCF_018977255.1. Taxonomy (NCBI): domain Eukaryota; kingdom Metazoa; phylum Chordata; class Chondrichthyes; order Chimaeriformes; family Callorhinchidae; genus Callorhinchus; species Callorhinchus milii. Next base: position 3,884,026 of record NW_024704752.1, on the reverse strand, counting down.
TGACTTGGAGATCTATAATGAAATCTGGCAGTTTTTCACATATAAATATTTCATATTTGGGAAATGTTTTATCTGGCAAATCGCTGTAACAAATGAGTGGGAAATGAGTCCAGATGGAGTTGATTCTTTATCATGTGTGATGCGCGCTTGCGACTTTGAAAATCTTTCACCGTGCAATGGATTTACTGCAGTAAATAATAAGGATCCAGGCGTAAACCATAAAGGTGCTGTCTGATGACTCCCAAATGGTGAATGTCCATTTATGGTGCTGTTATACATTACTCGTTCTGCTTAGATACTCACCTCACCTCATAGCACTCGTGCCTCGGAGCCAAAATAATAATAATAATAATAATAATCCTTGCATTTGATATAGCGCTTTTCACGTCGGGAGGACGTCCCAAAGCGCTTCACAGAGTACACTGTAAAGTGAATTGACTGTATATTTGTGGGCAAACGTGGCAGCCAATTGCGCACAGCAATGTCCCACAAACAGTCGTAGATTGAAAATGACCAATTTATTATTGTTTTTAGTTTTGGAGGGATTATTATTAGGCGTGTGGAGTAAGGAAACTTGCCCAAGGTTTCGCCCTCTGCCTGGAATTGAACTCAGGTCTCTCACTTGCAAAGCAAGTGCTCTAACCACTGAGCCACAGGACTCCACAAGATTGTGAAAGGTTGTGGGTTCAAGCCCCATGTCAGGGTCTTTAGGCTGTGTCTTTAACACAGCCTAACCTGACACTCCAATTCAGTGCCATTGGGAGCATTGCATTGGAGGTGCCGTCCTTTCAGATTAAGCCAAGATCCCGTCTGGCTGTTCAGGCGGACATTAAAGATCCTGTGGCATTAGTCGGGAGGGTGGCGGGGGTGGGGGGGAAGAGAACAACAACAACAAGATTCCATTTATAGAGCACCTTTCAGGTCGGGAGAACGTCCCAAGGCGCTGGACAATTGAGTCAGGACCCGAGCAGGTGGGAAATGGTCAGGGTGAGTGGAGGGAAGGGAGGGAGCGAGGAGGGGTAGAGAGTCGAGAGGGGAACTGAAGACACTGTCAAAGAGAAAGGTCTTGAGACCGGCCTTGAAGGAGGAAAGGGAGGAAGCAAGGTGAAGGCACTGGGGGATGGAGTTCCAGAGCCTAGGGGCTGAGAGGCTGAAGGCCTGGCCACCGATGGTTGGGGCGGGGGATGTGGAGTAGACCGGAGCCACAGGAACGGAGGGCACAGGCAGGTAAGTAGGGGGATAGTAGGTCGGAGAGGTAGGAGGGAGCAAGGCCGTGAATGGCCTTGTAGGTGAGGATGAGGATCTTGAATTCGAGAAAGGAGTTTCTCACAGTGTCTGGGCCGACAATCCCCCTGGAGAAATTTGGTCATTTGCTTCATGGCTGTTTGCGGGAAGGACATTGTTGTACTTCACATACAAAATACATAGTCACTCCACTCCACAGTAAATCCTGAAGACAGCAAATTCCTTCCCAATGACTGATCACCCACTCTTGCGATTATACCTAACAGGCCTGAAGCACAAGGCATTCCCAAGCATTGCTCACTTCAAAGAGTATCACACATTCAATTACACAGGCCCCTACTACCCGAGGCACCGATCAGATGCACTGCAGTATTGCCTTGATTCCCTCAGCTCCCCACTCTGTACTCAGTGATAACTGTTGAATTTACATCACGTTACATAAGCAGTCAATGAACCATGGCTTAAAATAAGGACAAGTCTAAGCTCCGGGCCAAAACTCAGTCTGCCAAATTTCTCTTGTGACTTCACACTGACCTGTGCTCAGAATCTCTAGGCTGTACTTGAACTTAGGTCTCGTGTTCTTAAAGGTGAAGCCCCTTTCTTAATAATAACAATCCTTTTATTTGATTAGTGTCAGTTTGGCTTAGCATGCTCGCCTGTGAGCCAGAAGGTTGCAGGTTGAAATCCCATGTCGGGCCTTGAATCGTCTAAGATGACACTCCAATGCAGTACTGGGAGGGGGAGGTGGAGTGGGGGTGTGGGGGGGGGTTGGTGGGCGCGGTGGGAGGGGGGGTTGGGTTGCATTGTCTGAGGTGCCGTCCTTTGGATGAGATGTTAAACCGAGGTCCCATCTGCCTGTTGATCAATCTCATCCATAAATCACACTTGAACACCTCTCTTTCTCATCTCTGCTGCATTCACCTGCACTACACTTTACAGTAAATCCTGTGAAGCGCTTTGAGACGTCCGCCTGGCGTGAAAGGCGCTGTATCAAATGCAAGGGACAGTAGTATTATAAGAAATGCCTTTAATCCTATCTCGGATGATATCACCGTCATTTATATACTAACAAAAAATAGTTTAAAAACAGAGGCAAAGAACGTCATTGTAAATTGTAATCCTTAATAACAAGGGACCGTGAACAGTAATATGGTGAACGATTAATTAGGATATTAATAATTTAGAATAATAATAATTCTTGTGTTTTTGATTGGTGATCAGGACATAGGGAGATACTCCCTTTTCTTTCTGATTAACCTTACCGTTCGCATGACGGGGTCTCGGGTTATAAGAATCCTTGCATTTGATATAGCGCCTTATCACGTCTTCGAGGCTTCTCAAATCGCTTCGCAGAATGTACTGCAAAGTGAATCGACTGTATATTTTGTGGGGTTAACACCTCATCCGAACGACGGCACCTTCAATAAATTAGAACACCCCCCACCCCCAACACCACCCCGCTCCCCCAGCAATTTTCACCCCTGTGACGCTTAAAAGGCCTCACTCAATCACCTTTTATTTGCATGCAAACACATTCACGCTGAGCCCTAGACGAGACGTGTAGGGCTGAGCAGTGCCTTCATCCATCTCCCTGGCATTTATGTAGGCTGCAGTCTGTGCGCTCACCTTATCATTGCCCTACAGAAACACATCGCTACAGAAATAACTCGGATTATTCGAAGCTGTTCAAAAGATCATACTCATACTGTAAATGGTTGGTGCACTGACACATGCCCTTTAATGTTTGGAGCGCTGTAGAAGCAAGCCCTTTAGGTGGGCAACACATTATTATAACACTACTGTTACTGGAGGAGCCCAGTGTGTGATGTGAACACTGAAGCTCTGCGGCAACAGAGCACAAACACAACCTACTTTTCAAAGGGAGTTGGAAAGATATTTGAAACAGGAAAAAATAATCCTTGCATTTGATACAACGCCTTATCACATCATCAAGACGCTTCACGGAATATACCGTGAAGTGAATTGACTGGACAATTTGTGGGCGAAGGTTTAGGGCAGGAGGGAGGCGAGGGAGTGGGGGCAGAGCAGGGAAGTGGGACGGAGATTCGCAGATCCTGCGCTGTTGCACAAATGCAAGTTGTTGCTGTTGTAATGCCCGCACGGCTTTTTTTGACAAAGGTTCCTGGAAGCAGATGCTCTATAGTGAAAAGAAAAGGCTCTAACATTTATCAGCAACATGAAAGCGCTGCCTCTGATAATCATCTGAATGGTCAGGCACTCAAACAGACCGAACTTTTCAGAAAAATCGTCTGTATCAAATCTGCAAATGCATTGTGCAACTCTCGCAAAGAGAGACACAAAGTTTTGATTCATTCAACGTGTGGAGAGATGCAGAAGGTCTTATCGGGAGGGAGGACGAGAAGGATCTTTCGTAAGTTTAAGACAGAAAATGTCTTCTAATCATTGTAACATTATCTTCCTCAGACAGATACTATCGTGATTTTTTATTATTATTCATTCATGTTCAGGGCAAGGCTCCAATCCAGATAAAGCGGATGAGAAAGAGAGAGAAAGAGACAGAGAGCGAGACAGAGAGAGAGAAAAATCAACTTCTCTGAGCAGTCAGTGGATTTTCTGTGTTGCTCTGGTTCTTCAGGGGTAAATTAGGGGACAGATCGACAGGTTCCCTACTAGGATCTCAGTGTGTTGTCACCATTATTGCCATGGGACTTCGCAGAGCGCAAATCGACTGCCACATTTGCCCACAAAATACACAATCTACTTTACAATATAATCTGTGAAGCGCTTTGAGACATCTCAATAATGTGATAAGGCGATATATCAAATGCAAGGATTATTATTATTAATTATTTATTAAGCCAGGACGACTGTTAAGCACCTTGGTTCGTCCTCCTGAAGTGAAATGCGCTACAGAAATGTAAATTTGTATTGCATTGTATTGCAAAAGGCAGGCAGAATTCTTTCTTTTAAAGGCACCTGTAGAAGATAGTTACAGGAGTAATTTACACATGGAAATCCCAGAGTTAGATTGTTGGAATAGAATGCGCTCTCTCTCCCTGGAGGGACACATCCTGCTGCCTAATTCCAGACAATATTTGGCGGGGGTTGGCAAGGGCCAAGGCTTGGAAACCCCAGAGTGTGTATTGGGGTAAATGGTGGAGTCTAACAAGCTAAAACTAAAACCATAGCATGCCATTGATAGCACTGCCTGAGACGCTTTCCCACTCCTTGTCCAGCTAGGACCAGCCTATAATAATAATAATAATCCTTGCATTTGATATAGCGCTTTTCACGTCGGGAGGACGTCCCAAAGCCTACCCATTAAGGCTTTGGCTTGCAGCTTTAACAGTGACTGTTCTGCCCTTGCAAGTCCTGCCGATGAGCCAGGCTGGGATGCGCTGTCATCGTCAGCCTTATCACATCTTCAAGTCGTCTCAAAGCGCATCACAGAATAAACCGTAAAGTGAATTGACTGTATATTTGCGGGTGAAACATGGCAGCCAACTGCGCACAGCAGTGTCCCACAAACAGTCGTGGATTGAAGTGCCAATTTTATTATTTTTGTTTCTTGAGGGATTATTATCAGGCATGTGGAGTAAGGAAACTTGCCCAAGGTTTTGCCCAGCCGGGAATCGAACCCAGGTCTCTCACTTGCAAGGCGAGCACTCTAACCACTTTGCCCAGAGCAAATATCCCACAAACAGCCGTGCAGTGAATGAGCAGTTTTATTTGGGAAGATTGTTGGTCAGGGCCACAGGGTATAAAACTCCCTTATAGTTGATGCGAGTCCCTTATAGTTGTGGACTCCTGTAGCTCAGTGGTTAGAGCACTCGCTTTGCAAGCGAGAGACCTGAGTTCAATTCCAGGCAGAGGGCGAAACCTTGGGCAAGTTTCCTTACTCCACACAGAGCCTAATAATAATCCCTCCAAAACCAAAAACAATAATAAATTGGTCATTTTCAATCCAAGACTGTTTGTGGGACATTGCTGTGTGCAATTGGCTGCCGCGTTCGTCCTCAAAAATACAGTCAATTCACTTTACAGTCTGTTCTGTGAAGGGCTTTGGGACATCCTCCCGACGTGAAAAGTGCTATATCAAATGCAAGGATTATTATTATGCACCCTGGGCATCCCATTGCATGTTAGAGAAAGGTATAGTTATAGAAGAAGGATAACATCAGCTTTTAGCTGCTTATCTTATCATTGATCGAAGCAGGGCAGAAAGGAACAAAGGATCTTAATGAGACCACACTTGTCGTATCTCCCACAAATGTGGATTCAGTGGATCATTTGGCTTCGTGGCTTCCCCTATTGAAGAAGGGAGCTGAAATGAGAAATCAATAAATACTAATGACGATGATAATAATCCTTGCATTTGATATAGCGCCTTATCACATTATTGAGATGTCTGAAAGTACTCCACAGAATATATTGTGAGTATCATAAAATACACAGTCAATCCACTTCACAATATATTCTGTGGAGTACTTTCAGACATTTGCATACAGCAGCATGCAGCAGCCATTTGCATACAGCGGTGTTCCACAAAGAGTCATGGATTGAGTGAACTCATTATTATTTTTGATTATTTTTAATTTTTTTAGAGAGGGATTATTACCACCGGAAAAGCGATCCGCCAATCGACTAACAAGTCTAAGTAAGTTACTAAGTAAGTTCCTACTTACTGCTAGGTAAACAGAGGTGTGTGAAGTAAGGAAACTTGCCTAATGTATCGCCCCGCCCGGGAATCAAACTTGGGTCCTCTTGCTTGTGAGGCGAGCATACTAACCACTACACTATGGGACTCGAAGAGGGGGTAAACTTTAGAGCCCCAAAATTCCACCTAGTCTTAGCTTTCAAGACTGTTTGTCTTAAAACTCTAAGATCGGGCAGGATTGTTGAAAATTCTCAAATCCTCGCTTAATTTGAAGCCGTTTTACTTTGGGAAAAATATGAGGAAATCAGTTTTCCCAATTAAAACTTGTGCTTCAGACTTTTCCACAATCCTGCACGATGCTAAATTTTACCTGCACAGGGGGATCGGGATTGAACGGTATGTAACATTTTGCTTTTGTCTTTAAAACAAAAATTTGTTTTTATTGAACGCTTTGACTTTCCTCCTAGAGATAGATAGCCCATAGTTTATTACTTGGGAAGCTCATTCTTATCATCAATGTTGCCAGGTAGATAAAGTTGCTACCAGTATGAAGTTGCGGAGGTTGTTACAACGAGCTAATCCCTTGCTTATCTTCTCCCTGCAAACAAGGTCGAGAATATTTCCTGATTGAGCACGTAGTCAATGCAGAAAATAAGGGTCTCAAGCGCAGATCACTGAACAAGATACGGTGTATCGGTTTAAAAGCCCTCATGAAGCAAGTCTGGACTCGGAATTCTCCATTCAAAGGGTAAAAAGGATTTCTATATATAGAAAAAGGAGCATTGCTGGCCAGTTGTTCTGTGCAGAAAAAAAACTGTATTTTATTTATATTTCCCTCCCCGCTCTGTCCCTCAATGCACACGATTCTTTTCCGTTTCGTTTTATGGGAATATCCTGCAATGGAGTCTGTTCCCGCAAGGTCCAGCTCTGATCACCTGTGGTAACAGTGGGATCGGAATGGAAGCTTTTCCGCCCTAATCTGTGAAATTCCTTTGCAAAAACAATTAGTCCTCAGTGCTTTCAGCAGACACAATAAAGACATTTGCTATGAGGCTTTCAAGTCATGGAGATGCACTTTAGCCTTTCACGTGGTACAGTGGCGCAGGTTTGGAGACATTGCCTCCGGCACCAGTCAAAGATGTACTGATAACGACAACGCTTTGTATTTACATTGCACCCTTTTCACGTAAGTGAGAGAGTCTCGGAGTGCAATGCTGCTGGGAATATCTCACTCGCCTTTATCGCCAGTGGGGAATGGGTTAAATAATCACAATAATGATCCTTGCATTTGGTACAGCGCCTCATCCCGTTCTTGAGACGTCTCATCGAGCTTCACAGAATACACCTTAAAGTGAATTGACTGCTTAATTTGTGGGCGAAAAGAAATCAGCGACAAGAGGGTGGGTAACAGGGCAATTGCCAACTGGAAAAGATTACCAGGAAGGGTGATGGAGGCAAGCAGTTTTTAAGCTACTGTTCGGAAGACTGCAGGGCGGGTATACTGAAAGATGAGATGAAATGGGTCGAAGGACATTCTTCAACCAAACCTCTTGTGAACTTGTGACCATGAGTGTTATAGCACAGAAATAGGTCATTTGACCTGTCAAGTCTGAGCTAATGTTTTCCTCCACACAAGCCACCCAGTCTAATCCACTCTCCTGCTCGCTTCCCCCACATCTTTCAATGTTCCTTGTCTAATTGGATCTTGCCTAGTTGTCTTGGAAAGGAATTTATGGACTCAGATGCTGGCAGAGATTCTGACTGGAACACCAACAAAAATCCTCTTGAAGAAAACCCACACAGACACAGTTCCAAAGAGAGCTTTCCCTTTCCAGCAGTTATTTTTACCAATGTAAATCTGCAAGCAATGTGGTCACAGGGTTAATGATGCTTATTGTAAATTTACCACTCGTTTAGTTTCTGAAGGCGGTGAGCAATATTTACCAATCAAAAACAAATCGGGGAAATTGTGGTATCCGCTTTAAATAAATATTGATAATAACAATCCTTGCATTTGATACAGTGTCTTTCATGCTGGAGAACAGCTCAAAGCGTTTCACGGGTTTTACCGTAAAGTGTAGTGACTGGCTTTTACCAGCCAATACAACCACCAAGTGAATGACCAATTTTAAGCCAGTTTACCGAGGTTATTAATTGGGCTTTAAGCCAAAAAGCGGCTTGAGAATAAAAGTGCACGGGAAACAATTTATCCGATCTAAACAGAAACAGCCACGGATAATAAAGCAAACAGAACAAGGTGCATAGTGCTTAAGGGTTGTTGGCAGTTTACACGACAGTGGACATCTGCAGTGGTTTAAAAAAGGTGTACGTTTCAGAGGTTACATGCAAAGCAAATTTGTAAAGCTTAATTGATAAAATGGCCAAGAAGGTGAGGGTGAAATAAAGCAAGCTTTTGCAGGTGATCGGAGCGGGGTACAAAAGGCAATAACTCGCTGAGAAACCCTAGGCATGTGAGGTCGTCAGACTGAGAAACAGCTTTCAGATGATTCCAAACCATTTTCAAGGGTCCGCAGGGTGCAATGGGAATATTGGGAACAGCACTTTGTGTTTCCAGCAATTTATTCACTGGTATTTTCAGCAGAAACCCGGAGGACAGTTATGGCAGACTGTGACCGGAGCTATCATATGTCGTTCCAGGTAAACGGAAATATTCTAGAAAGCAACAATTTGTTTAATTCCTTCCTAAACAACCCAAAACAACAGTTCTTGCAGCAGCAGTGAAGAGAAATATGCTGTTTTTTTCATAGACTGTCAGCCCGATTTGTGTCAGCCTGACTCAGGCGGTAGCACTTTCTCGCCTGTAAGTCAGAAAATTGTGAGTTCAAGCCCCATCGATGGAGACTTTGAACTCGCAGTCCAGGCTGACAATGCAATAATAATAATCCCTGCATTTGATATAGTGCTTTTCACGTCTTCTAGATGTCTCAAAGCGCTTCACAGAATATACTGTAAAGTAAATTGACTGTATATTTGTGGGTGAAACTCGGCAACCAATTGCGCACAGCAGTGTCCCATAAACAGTTGTGGATTGAAGTGACCAATTTATTATTGGTTTTTATTTCTTGAGGGATTATTATCAGGCGTGTAGAGTAAGGAAACTTTTGCCCCGTTGGGAATCGAACACAGGTCTCTCTCTCTCTCTCGCTTGCGAGGCGAGTGCTCTAACCACTGAGCAGTCCTGGTGCAAGGTTGTTGGAGGTGACATCCTTTGGATGAGATGTTAAACCAAGCTCCCATTTGCCTTTTAAAGTGGACGTGAAAGGTCCTGTGAGTTTATTTGAAGAGAGCAAGGAGATTGTCACAGTGTCGTGCCCAATACTGTAAATTAGCTCTTTGACTTCTGAAGGGCTTTGCCTTCCATACCATAATTTCACTGCAAAGTTGCCTTGAGTTCGAAATGCCCTCTGGTCTGCTAAGTTCAGGAGTTCAGTTCCTTATCTGCCCAGTTATCTCTTTCATTATACTTAAAAGTATCTGTTATTTTACTCTGAACAAATAGAAAAGTAACCTGATGCTGTGTATGTTTAGACTGTACATGAGCTTGGTATGTCGCATCTTGAAGGGAGCATTGCTGGCTAAAAGACTCCTTGGAGTGTCTGCAAGCAAGAAACTTCTCAGATCTGCTGGGAATGCTTATAACACAAACAATGTGATTGGAATAACATAGATTACATGCATATTGGCTGCAGTTCATTTTTGTGCCAAAATATTGACCGAAGGGTTGCGTGAGTAACTCTCAACGTGCTGGGTCTAGATCTACTGATTGAAATAGGCATTGGATGTTAAAGACAACTTTTAAATCCTTAGAAACAAATAAATCTTTTTTTAGGGAAAAAAGAAAATGCCAATAAACTGAACATTTTCAAATGAAGTTAAAATGAGTTCAAGTTAAAGTGAGCATAAAATCTCCCCCCGCCCACCCCCATTATTCCCGCAGTTGCAAGAGTTAACGTCTTATTAAACTAAAATACTGAACGTTATTAATAAGAATGCACTAATCGCAAAACACGTCCTTCTGTTGACGTTAGTTTAATGGGGACAAGAGGGGAAATTTGAGAGGGTTTTTGTTTAAATAAAATATTTTAATCTGATGCAATTGCCAAAATGGCAATTGCTTCTCCTGCTGGGAGTCGTACACTTTAAGAACCCTCAAAATAAACTGAAAAATAGTTAATCGCAATGTGTACTGAGCTTCAGCTTAATATGTTTAAATTCGGCAATATGCTATATACTGGATATCTGCCCTCGATTTCTACGTACTTTTGCAACCATTTAATAGCCATACCAGATTGTTCAGCTGTTTTGAAACATAAGAAATTGTTTTATGATTCCTATCAAATTTGCTCGTGTCAAACGTTGGCTGGCTGCTGACAGCTGTTTATTTGAACACTCTGGCACATCACCTCCTGCTAACCTTTGGGACTCCATTCATACGTGTTCATTGATGGTGAGAAGATGCATTATACTGTACTTTGATATACTAGCTTTCCATTGCACTTCACAAGTCGCCAAGAGTTTTGATAGGACAATTACGTTGCAATTTGTGTATTTACAATGTAACGGAAATTCTAACAGTAAATTAAGATATAACGTAGCACTTTCAAAAAAAATATTCGTCCTTGTGGACTGGCCTCAATCTCTTCCTTTCTAGGCTTGCAGGATCCTAGGATTTCGCTTGCCCGGATTAGATCTCGTCAGACAAGCCAGAGGTGGCGAACTTTAACTTATATGAACTTTAACTTTTTTTGACCTTTTACAAAAAACTTTTTCCACTTTCTTCTTCTTTTCATCAAACAGCCATTCCCTGTCGTTACCCACCCCCAATCCCCCCCGTCCCCCCAAACCCCACCCTCACATCCCACCCGGTCAATATTAGCAATTCACCATCACAGCTGTGGCTTCACCAAACACAATGCCCCACAAACAAGCGTGAAGTGATTGACTAATTCTATTTGGGGGATTGATGACCAGGATACCGGGAGGAACTCCATTCTCTTTTTTCAACTAGTGGCAGATGGTGGGATCTTTGACGCCCAGCTAAACAAATAGACAGTATAGCGTCTCATCCGATGCACGGCACCTCCAACAATGTGGAGTCCTGTAGCTCAGTGCTTGGAGCACTCGCCACCAAGTGAGTGACCTGGGTTCGATTCCCGGCCGAGCAAAACATTGGGCAAGTTAGAGGCAGGTCCTTAGAGGCAGTAAAGAGTCTTGTAGGACTTGTAGGCAGGGTGAATTGTTGAGCAAGTTTTCTTACTCAACGTCCCTCTGTTTACTTAGCAGTAAGTAGGAACCTGATTATTAGTTGATCAGCAGATCGCTTTTTCAAGGGTAAAAAAAATTGGTCCCTCAATCCATGACTGTTTGTGGGACAATGGCGTTGTGCACCATTGACTGCTGCATTTCACCCACAAAATATACAGTCAATTCACGTTACAATATATTCTGTGAAGCGCTTTGACCCAAAGCGCTTCACAGAATATATTCACAGAATAATATATATTGGGTCATGACCCAACTGTGCAGCGCCTTGGGACGTCCTCCTGACGTGAAAGGCGCTCTATAAATGGAATCTTGTTGTTGTTGTTGTTGACACGTCTCAAAAAAAATGTGATAAGGGGCTATATCAAATGCAAAGATTATTATTATTATTATTGGAGTATTTGAGAGCAGTCTAGCTTGTGTAAGATCAAAGTCCTGTCGTGGGGCTTGAACCCACACACATTCGAATCAGAAACGAGAATGCTGTGCCGACTGAGCCAGGCTGAGACCAAAAACAAAGTGGGGTGAATTTTGCGATGTTTCAAAATGCGATCGCTGTGACAGTTATCCCAAGTAACGCGTTCCAAAACATAGCAAATTAGACCCTGAGGCCTCCCATCTGGAGGGACTGAGTCAGAACTGTGATGAAACGATTCAGTAAAGGAGAACAATTGAAGCCTGGTATCAGAACTCAGTCGGCATATTGATGCAACACTGAACAAATTCGGATTGAACTGTATTTGTAGATATGGCCTTTGGTATGAAATAGAGGCACGCGATCAAGGCAATGATTAAAGACCATTTTGTTCTAACCACATTAAGGAGTGCAACAGCGTTCAACAAACTGGTTTGGAGGAATGCATTAGGTCACGCAGCAAAAATGCCTTAGATGCTCTCGATCCACTTCTCTTAACTAATTAGCTGCCTTTCATCGGTTCTAAAAGAAACGTTTAAAAAGTGAAAGCAGTCAGGGGGATTTCTGGGGTTTGAGGATAACTGTGGCATCGTCACGCTAACTAACCCTTGAAACGTGACTCTGAAGCCATCCTCTGGACCACAGACAGTTGTTCAGTAACTACGGTGACGGTTCTACCCCCCCCCCCCCGCCTCTCTCTCTCTCTCTCTCTCACACACACGCGCACGCACACCAGACTCAGTATCAGCATCATACAGGGCATTATCAGGAACATACAAGAATCTGCACATAATCAGACACAGGCAGCTTGTAGCGCTGCTAAATAGGCGCGGAGATACAGCTGATCAAAACCCTACGGTTACATGTTTCGCCCAAAAAACACAAGTCTATTCACTTTACAATATACTCTGTGAAGCACTTTGAGACGTCTCGAAGACTTGATAAAGCGCGATATCAAATGCAGAGGAGACTTGGATCAGCGTGACGTGAAGGATCAGGCAACCTAGAGGCCCTCCCCCACCCGCATTTATCTACCCCGTTTGCCCACAAAACACACAGTAACTACGCTTTTACAGTGATCCTAGTGAAGCTCTTTAAGACTTCCTCCCGACCTGAAACACCACCACCAAAAACTTGCATTTATATAGCGCTCCTCATGCAAGGGAGCTTCGCAGAGTGCTTGAAAGGTGCAAGAATGCAAATGTAAGGAATACGAATATTACTGTAAAGTGTAGTGACTGTATTTTACAGACTATATCAAAGGCAGCAATTAATTATTATTATTAATTATTCTATCCCTTCACAGTGTACTAAAAATCATATAGAAACATTAGAGGAAGATTAAACCGTGAAGGGTGATCTTGCTTGGCTCACATGTTGCCAATGAGCTAAATCTCTGGAATGTTTCTTTTCTGTGCTCACAAATGCTGGGTTTCCCACCATGTGAAGCACTTAGTGACATGGCAGAGCTCTCTGAAGCAGAGGACAATAAACCATTATTACCGTCTTCCTGTATTGCCTTGGCAATACTCTACTGCATAATCACTGTCGCGTTCATTTTAGGATGATCACACGGTTTAGGCTGATAACTCCAGTGCCGTGCTGGGGGGATCACTGCATTGTTAGAGGTGAGATGTTGATCCAAGGTCCCATCTATTTTTCAGATAGTTGTAATCAGCTAAACCAGCACAGACCAGGTTTCAAACCTGAGAACTTCCTGGTTTGTATCGATGGCTCAGTTCCACGCTGTCCAGCATCTTTAACTGAGCAGTGGACTTATCCAATGGGGTAGTTCCTGCCTACACTGCAAACCATTGACACACGGAACAAGAAAGATTACATTTCACAAGAAGATGAAGTGATGCATTAGTAACAAGAAATTAGCTCTAAAATATTTATCAGACTGTGTAAAAAATTGATGCGGTTTTACTATTTGGGCTACACGTGGGCCAAGAGGTATCAATTACTCTGTGTTAGACTCCAACATTCTGATGTCCATCGGAACAACTCTCATCATTCTGCCTCAGTTGCTAGGATCTGCTGGACATAGAGTTGATGGCATTTGGGGGCTATGAGATAAGTTGCACGCTCAACAAACTGCACTTAAAACATACGCTCAACATAAGCTGCCACTCCAATACAGCATTGGGGGAGCGCTCTATAGCTTCCAGAATTGCAGTCCTTTGGATGAGATGTTAAACCAAGATCCCGTCTGTCTGTGCCTCTTCACAAACTACTTGATATTGTGATGGGAGAATGGTGGGGGGGGGGATTGAGGGGAGTTCTGGAAGGATGAAATCAGATGGGCCAAAGATTCTTCTTCCCCCAAACCAATCTTGCGGTGTTTGTATTCATTCCCTCCATTGTAAAAGCTCAGACATCCAAATGTCAGCATTGCCATCTCGCTATTCTCTTTACAAGAGCACAAGATCAGTTTGGATGAAGAAGAGTATCTCATCCTTGCAGTACACCCCACTAACTAATTACTGGGACTACTGGGTTCTTATTTACTGCTAGGTAAACAGAGGTGTGTGGAGTAAGGAAGCTTGCCCAATGCCGGGAATCGAATCCGGGTCCTCTCGCTTACAAGAGCTACAGAACTCCATAGGACAGTAACTTACTTTGCACGGAGAGCATTAATTATAGTAACCCGATGATACCATGTACAATAGGGAAATGACTGCTCTGAATTGTTTAACTGGTACAAACTAGATGGGATGAATGGCCTGTTTCTGTGCTGAAACATTCTGTGACATTCTTTGCATTGTATTACCTCGCCTGTTGTTTACTGTCTGTCACACAAAGCCTGAGAGCACAGTGGGAAAAGATTGCAGGGTCGGGATTTGGTTAAACGTTCAATGACTGACGCGGACAGCCCAGGGAAGAAAAACAAGGGACAAATGTTTCACAGAATGACAGCACTTTATGCAGGTTCATGGTGACCGGCGGGGGCTAGAGAGAGAGTGAGAGAGGGAGAGAAGTAGTCACTTGCATTAATCTATCAATGCCCGTCGGTCAGTTTGTGCCGGGAGACCGAGCAGAGATGTAAAGCCACGGGATGTGGCGTGTTTGGAAACTTCACAGGGCAAACATTTCAGGCTCTGCGTGCATTTCCGATGGGTGAACTTTTCACCTTATGATTTTGGTGGAGCTCGCTCCCTTTGTTCACCCTCGCCCTGTGTTGCTGGCAGCAAGTACAGCTCCTGTTAAAGGGAAGCACTGCTGCATTTGCAGAGGCTGTTAGGCAGAGGCAACATCAAAAGCACCTTTTCTGAGTTTTATGGAACCTGTCAGATAGTTCTAACCCTATCGCCAGCAGAGATGGCCAATGTGTGACTGCTTGGCTCAGTTGGTAGCGCTCTCACCTGAATCAGGAGATCGTGGGTTCAAGCCCAACATCCAGACTTGAAACACACATAGTCTAAGATGACATTAATGATCCTGCAGCACTATTCAAAAACAAAAGGGAGTTTCTCCAAATACTCTCCCCAAATTGCTCATGGCTCTTTGTGGGACATCGCTGTGTCTAATTTGGCTGCCACATTGGCCTGCAAAATACACAGTCACTACACTTTGCTGTGTATCCCGTGAGATGTTTGAGATTTTCACGTGTGCGAATGAGGTCAATGACCAAATACTTGAACAGCGAAAAGCCGGACTGCGAGTTTAAACATGCTGACTGGGCTTTGTTTTAGTGCAGCGGCTGAAAATACAGCACAAATCACTCATATGCTTGGCCACCTACGATTTATACCAGTTGTAGACTGGTAGCAACCTGCACTAGCTAATCACACAATAATTACAATCCACTGACAGCCTTTTTTTAAAAAGAAATCTCACACACAAACTACCCACGGCTGCTCTAAAATTGCTGAGCAAAAGTCCAGATCAAGACTTGTCGCTTGACAAGATAAAACACTGTTTTTTCAATGTCGTATATGACTGTGATTGCCACAGAAAACAGGAATCCTGCTTTACGCTTTACTCTGAAAGCACTTTGCAAACTGTATAATTTTCAGGGGTGAGAGAGAGAGAGAAAAAAAAACCTGATTCACTTTGCCCTGCAGGGACTAACTTTTGCTGTCAAGAGCAGGTCCTGTATTTTCTGAGCTTACGCGACTTTCATCAGTTTGGGGTAAGTTAAAGTGACTTTCCCTTGTCTGCGCGCTGGTCATTTCATTCCAGAAACACATTTTAGTTGGGTCCATTTTAATCAGCGATGACTCAGCTGGACTATGCTTTGGTGGAAATATAAAAGGGATTTAGCGCAAACAAAAAAATACAGCCTTTTTTTTGCTGGGATTTAGATAAGCTCTTTAGTATTCAATACTTCATTTCCACTTCTACTTTGACCTTGTCGTTGTCACCCACAGATGGAGAGTAGGAGGTAATTTCGCTGAAAAAAAACACACAAAAAAATCCACGACTCTTTGTGGGACACTGCTGTGCGCAATCGGCTGCCGGGTTTTGCCCACAAAACGCACACTACATTCTGTGAAGCGCTTTGAGCCGCCTCAACGACACGATAAGGCGCTATATCAAGCGCAAGGAATGATTATTGTTATTATTATTATTTTAGCTATTTGACAGCTGGTGGCTGAGCCCAAGGGGTTTTACTGCTAATGGATTCGCCTGTTTCAGGGAAGGACTTTCCAAGGTGATGCAAAGTGATTTAAGATACAGTGAGTCGCTTGGCTTAGATATTGAAGTTGTAAACCAGTAAGTGAAATAGCAGCGGGGAAAATAATGTGGGAGAGAGAAGGGCGATGGTAAATGAAGATAGTGTGACTAAGGGAGACGTAGAATGATTTTCAGTTTGCTGATGATTGCTTTGCAAGGGGAGGAGTTTACTGTGTTGTACTTAACTAAGAACCCTCCCCTTCCTCCCCGCAACCGAGCAGGTAAACACATAAGGACAAGCCTAGCTGTCAGCCTAGCTAACAGCGCCTCCTGCTGCCCCTTTGGACCTTTGTACCTAACTCGATGCCGAGGTGCCCTTTCGAAGAGAAAAAAAGATTTACAAAGAATGTACAGCACGGAAACAGGTCACTCAGCCCAACCAGCCGGTGCCAGAGTTTATGATCCTTACACTTGCATTTTTGATGTAGCACCTTACCACGTCTTGCAGACATCTCGAAGAATATACTGTACAGTGAATTGACTATATTTTGCGGTCGATATGCAGCAGCAACCTCCACACAGCAGCGTCCCACAAATAGTCGTGGATGGGTGACCAAATTATTATTATTCATACTCTACATGAGTCTTTACCCCATTCCTTACACCCTCATACCCTTCTAATCGCCTCTACCTTATGGGAAGGTCTAGCTTTCTCTTGAATGCATCTACACTGTCTGATTCAACCACGCTTCAGGCAGCGAGTTCCACAATCTCACTACCCTCCATGTAGAAGTAGTTCCTCCAAAATTTCTTCCTGGTTAATTAGCAAACATCTTGTACTTGATGTTCCGCACTTCCTGAGCGGGAAGAGGAGAGGATCTGTGAGATTCCGTGAGGACTTTGTGATAACCATCCCAAATAACGTGTGACAAAACATGATGGATGCGCTGCTCCTTGGATTTTTCTAACTGCCCTTTCCTCCTGTTTTATCAGGTGCGTGTGTGTGTGTGTATGTGTGTGTGTGTGCGGTGGATGGGTATGAGAAACAAGATGGTTTAGAAGGTTAAGCAAGGCATTGGCATGATGCCACAAGGTTATTGAGTTATGGACCATTGGGCATGGTTGGTGGGCACCAAAGCTATTATCCAGCACTGGATGAACTAAACACAATGAGAATCCTAGCAATGAGTCATTGCTATATTCACAGTCTAAATGGGCTGTTGTGTGTGTGTTTGGGAAGGGGGGTGTGGGGGGGTGTGGGTGGGGGGAGGAGAAGAAAGGACAGTGGTAAGCCGAGGGCGGGGAATGAGGGGGCGTGAAAGAGACAGAACAATGAGTTGACAATCACAGGGACCACCTCCCAATCCTCTTTAAGAGGGAGAAACCCGTTGAGTTTACAAATGTGCCCCACTGTGTTTTGATGCATGTCGCCCTTAATAACACAGGACCATGAGCTCGCTCAGTCAGTCTGCCACCCCACATTCTCCTCGCTGATTAAATACCTCTCTGCTTTTACTTCCTAACGCTGACAGCTCCGTAATTAGATGCTTTGCAAGTCCGAATTGGAAATACACACCAAAATAAGAAAAGGCTTTCCTTTATTTTAAATAAGATTTCACAGTGATCGCTTTTTCACGCTTTTTCAACGAATTCTTTAAATTAAAGTCGTCACGGGCATTGATAGATAAATGCCGGTAAAATATACAATCGATTCATTTTACAATATATTCTGTGAAGAGCTTTGAGGCGTCTCAACAACATAATAAGAAGCTTCATCAAATGCAAGGATTCTTCTCCTTATTAAATGCAACCCCAGGTTGGGGGGGGTTGGGTTTGGACGTAAACAAATGCTTCATTTTCTTTTTTTAATGATTTGCAGCATCAAAGGGTTAAATAAACAGCTGCTAGGACTTTCACAGCTAATGGAACTTTCCCCCGGCTTATTGGGGCGTAAAGAGTCACAATCGATAGGCGCCAAGCATTTAGCAAATGATAAATGGTTAACGTGTCGGTGGTTCAGTGGTGTCTGAGCAAACACCATTCACAGGGAGGTTCATTCACTGTGACTGTCAGGGCAGCAAAGCTAGTGAGAGAATTAATGTTCACTATGAGGTCCTGTTGCCACGCACTGCTCCGTCGACTGTGTTAGAAAGGCCCGATTGTGATAAGCTTTGCGTTTCAATTACATGCTCAATGATCACCAAGCCTGAATTAAAATAACACTAACAGTGCATAGCGTCTCACCAAAACATCAAAGCGCCATACTGGATTTTACAGTAAAGTGTAGTGACTGTCACAGAAGTCTTCAGTTGAAGCAGACCTGTCGGCCCACCCTACCGTCCCTCCATCGCAGTGTCCAGTGGAAGATGGCAGACGTGGATGGGACATCGAGTCTGAAACTCAGGATCCGCAGAGGTTGGAGATTTAGCTGTAGACTTTAATTGCACTGTGCCATCACTAATGTTAGCTCAACTGTGTCTACACTGTGCTTTCAGGGAGAGCTCTATTGAAAACCACTTTACTTTGGTCGGATTTCAATCCTGTTGTTTGCCAAATTACGGTTTTCACGTGCAAAGTCTTTCCACAGAAACCAAGCACTAACCCCTGTGTGACTGATTAAAATGACCAACAGCACTCAATATATCTGCATGAGAGCTTAAACTGGTAGGATGCCAAGACACAATTATATAGAATCACATCGCGAAGATTCTGCCAAAGAAAATAACAACTTGTGTATTTACACTGCGTCCTTCATGTAGGATAGGAGTACTTAACAGTGGTGGCGCTTGACACTGAGCTGAGAAAAGAGAGGAGGTGAACATAGGCACAGTCGAAAAGGAAGGTCTTCAGGTGCATCTGAAGGCCGGCGAGGAGGGAGTGAGGCTGAGGGATTGAAGCAGGGAGTTCCAGGGGTACGGGGTGCAGAGACTGAAAACAATCCTGGGAACTGGCACCAGAACTAATAATAATAACAATAATCATTTCATTTGACATAGCGCCTTATCACGTCTTCGACATGTCTCAAAGCGCTTCACAAAATATATTGTGAAGTGAATTGGCTGTATATTTTGTGGGCAAAAGGGGGCAGCCAATTACGCACAGCAGCGTCCCACAAACAGTCGTGGATTGAGTGACCAAATTATTATTATCGGTAACCACAAGCCACTGGTAAACCACGAGAGTGAAAGCACTGGCAGCCACAGTAAAAACACGTCATAATAATAAAACAATCCTAGCTTTTGATATAGCACCTTATCATGTTGTTGAAACGTCTCAAACTGCTTCGTAGGATTTGGCTGTGACTGGATTTGGATGAATGTGGCAGCTGATTTGGTGTCCCACAAACTGGCCTAATAATCCCTCAGGTAAGAATATTGTTTGTGGGGCACGTCAGCATTAAAGGCACTGTATCAACTGTAAGGATTATTATTATTAATTATTATTATTGTTGGCCGGCAGGGTTGTTTTCCTCCCCCAAACCCAGGAATTACCGTCCTGAGAGAGGTGCTGATTACGTAAGGGACGGTGGGGAATATTAAACAGACACACTTCCCCACTCCCCCTCCCCACACGGGAGGTGACAGATATTTGTTTCGGGTTACACTAAATGCGAACCAATGCAACAGGGAAACA
The DNA here is from genome assembly GCF_018977255.1 of Callorhinchus milii. NCBI lineage: Eukaryota > Metazoa > Chordata > Chondrichthyes > Chimaeriformes > Callorhinchidae > Callorhinchus > Callorhinchus milii. The sequence continues at coordinate 3,864,191 of NW_024704752.1, read as the reverse complement.
TTGAATCTCCAATTCCTCTTCAGTTCCGAGCTCTCTTGACAACCCGGGACCACAGCGCTTCTCTTTCATACCCTTTCCGATTGCTTGACTGTGCCCCCGACCTGCCACGATGAAACTCATAAATCACCAGTCAACCACCCCCACCCCCAAGCCTGGGAGCACTGAATACCCCTGGTGTAGAGCGTGCAGACATTAAATACTAAAGCATTTCTGAAAGACTCAGAGCAAACATTTTTTCCATTAGTCATTGGCAAAAATGCTTCCCTTCAGTGCATTTGTAGCACTGAATCTTGGATAGCAGCGAAACCAAAAGCAAAATACAGAAACACAGAACGCACTCTTCTGGGCAGAGTTCCCTGGTGAATTTAATAATAACAATAATCATCCTAGCATCTGATATAGCGCCTTATCGCATCTTCGAGATGTCTCAAAGCACTTCACAGAATATACGGTAAAGTTAATTGACTGTATATTTTGTGGGCGAAACGTTAATTTTGTTCCACATTCTTTTCATCCAGCCGCCCAGAGAGACGAATAATGGGGATAGGGCAGCGAGACAAACTGAGAAGATGGGGCAGAACCCCTGGCTGTTATTAGCCACGCTGTAGGAAATAAGTGCAAAGATTAAAGATTGTTGGAGGGTTCCACACACTGCAACACAGAACCCCATTTCCCCCATTAACACTAACCCAATTGTCATGCGCTGGTTAAAGAATGATGTGTGCAAGTACAAGTGGTCAAAATTGCTAAAGGTTATCATTCTGAGATTGTCTTTCGCTCTTACTTTTCTTCTTTGATTTCTCAGAAAGATCAATCCCTGATCAATACTCTCTAAACACAAGTTACTTGAGTCAACAGTTTTCAGTATTTCATTTAAGTTTTTATTGTTTAATCAATTGTTAATGTACGATTAGTTTCTTCCCAAAAGCCTGTTAAAGACCCGCAATAAAAAGAGAACGCCAAAGTCAAATACAATTGAAAATGAAAAACTGGGTTATACAATGAGTAGCTGAGCCATATAGACTGGGCCAGACCAGAGCCATACAGATTGGGAATTATTTTGTCACCTAACACGACAATTTGCACAAAGCAATGTCCTGCAACAGCCATGAAGCGAATGACTAATTTTATCTGGGGCACTATCAGCCAGGACACCAGGAGAAAAACTCCATTCTCTTTTTGAGTAGCGCCATGGAATCTTTAAGTCACCCAACAGTCAGAGGGATCTCGGTTCAATGTCTAATCTGAAGTACTGCACCTCTGACAATCCAGCGATTTCCCACCACCCCCGTATTGGATGAGAATATCAGCCTAGACTATGTGTACAATGTCCTTGGGGCTTGAACCCATATCCTTCTAATTCGATGGTGAGAGTGCTACCGACTGAGCCAGGCTGATACTTCAGACTTTAAAACAATAATCACCCCCCAGAATAATACGCCAAATTGTGCACAAGAGCTTTCACATGGATTAATAGGAAAAGCGACAGAATAAAAGCTCGATCCAGTGACTGACCGTTGGGAGGAAGAAGAGGCCCTGCTGTGGAAACCACCGGTTAAAGTCTCAGACCTTGAAACTTTCTTTGGTTGATGATTTACCCTGGAGAGGAGAATGAGAAACCCACTTCTAAACCAAGCAACGAGAATAAAAATGGGGGAGAAATATCCACCCTTTGTACAGTGGATTAGTTATCTGATGAGCAGGAAAGTTTGGAGGTTTTCTTCCGCCAGCAAATTATTTTACACAGAGCATTTCATCTCGGCCACTGCTAGGCTCAAGCTTCCCATAATTGAATGCAAAGAAAATCCTGAGCTATTTTGCTGAGTCTCTTTTTCCCACACTTAGCCAGGGAGAATCAAAGCCATATCTGCTAGTACCTCACAAGTCCATCAGCACCGACATTCCAGAAACAATCATTCGACAGTGTGTCGGCTGGGCTGTTTTATTTGAGGAGTCCTGTAGCGTATTGGTTACAAAACTCGCCTTGCAAGTGAGAGGACCTGGGTTCGATTCCTGGGCGGGGCAAACCTTTGGGCAAGTTTCCTTACACCGCACACCTGTTTACTTAGCAGAGAGCCTGGGAGCCTGGTTGTTAGTTGATGGGTAGATCACTTTCCAGGGGTAATAATCCCTTAAAAATATATTAATAGTAATTTGGTCACTCAATCAACGACTGTTTGTGGGACACTGCTGTGCACAATTGGCTGATGTGTTTTGCCCACGAAATACACAGTCAATCCACTTTACAATATATTCTGTGAAGCGCTTTGAGACGTCTCAACGATGTGGTAAGCCATTATATAAAATGCGAGGGTTCTCCTTCTTACAATAATGCTTGCAAGTGATGCAATGCCTTATCGCGGTGTCGAGACATCTCAAAGCGCTTCACGTTTTGTAGGCAAGTAGGATTAAAAGATCTGCCGTGATCTAAAAGATTGGTGGAACACAGTCGATGGATAAATAGCCTATCCCTTTGCTAGCTTTCTCAAGGTTTGCTACAATGCCTCTTTGTACGATCTGTGGTTACATTTTGTAAGTCTTTGTTCTTCAGTACACTTGGTCTTTGTCTAAATCACTTAGACCGGTTGTATTTGATGAAAGCGAGCAGGCATTTCTAAAGCATGATCAATGTTTTAAATCAATAAACAATATTGATTTGTAATCTAATCCAAATAATTTTTCTATTTTTGCCCGTGCAAAAAAGCGAGATAGATATCTGAAACCGGGAAAGAGGAGAGGAGAGATTGATTCCAAGCTGAAACAGCAAGAAGACCCAAGCTGAATGAATGAGTTACCGAAACCATGGGACGAGGTCAGCGTTCAATGCTGAATTTATTTGCTTAAAAAATTATTTTAAAATGTGCAAGAATTTTGCAAAGGCGCTGCATTCACACCAGATGATTGCCCAGCGCATTGGCAGGAGCTTAGAAGCAGAGGTGAACTTGCTTCCTAACTGATGCAGGGACTCCAAAGGGCCCTTTGTAGAATATTTCCATCATGTAAGCACCTTCGTTAAATTGAGTTTCTAAGTTCACTTTCCCCTCCGCACAGTTGTGGCTGAAGATAATGGGGTGAAGTTAATGGCAATGTTCCAGAGATAACAATGCAGGTTCTGGCAATGGACCAAGTTGGGGTGGAGTAACAGTCAAGTTCTGGGTCAAACAAAATGCTGAGATTGCATCCATTTGGGTTAGGTTTGAGCAGGTCACTAAGGAGGTTAATGGTTTAGGAGCTGGAGCCAGGTAGACGCTGATGAGATGTGAGGTGAGTGGTTTCAGGCAGGGCTGCCTATTTAAATTTGTTCAGAGTTACATCGTGCGAAGGACAGAAAAATAACAGGCGGTGGGTGCGGAGTGATGCCGGGGAGATAGAGCTGTGTTAGTTGGCTTCCAAATTAAGACTGAGTTTAAAAATTTTCAATATATTTCTGATCATTCACTTTGTGGCTGTTTGTGGGACTTTGCTGTGCGCAAATTGGCTGTCACTTTCACCTACTGTCCCTGAGACATCCTCCCGACTTATAGGCTAAGACCAGATAGAATTTCATGCCCAAGTTTGTCAATGGCACTATTTCTTTATAGAATCATTTCCACCAAAGTTCCGTCAAGTTAGGACTATAATAATCCTTACATTTGATACAGCGCCTTACAAGTAGGGAGGACGCATCAAAGCGATTTACAGAATTTACTGTAAGGTACAGTGTCTGTATGATTTGTAGGCGAATGTAAGCAATTTACGCACAGCAAAGTCCCACAAACAGAGCGAATGGCCAATTTTTATCTGGACGGGTGACGTGGGGAAATGTCCACCATGATACAAGGAGAAACTCCCTTCTCGCTGCGGGATGTTTAACATTCAGATGTTTAGCAGTGAACGATAATTGGAGAGAAGTAAAAGTTATTTCACATTTACATCGACCATACGTTTCCAGGAGAGTGGGTGGAGAATAAAATCGAAGCTGGACTCCATTATATTTTCAAGGAATCTAATACATTTGTTAGCCAGATGCTTGCCGCTGTGGAGGCTTCCCGGTAGTCAACGCTACCTAACCACTTGGGTAAACACAAGACAGGTCGTTGCATTTCAAGTGACTGGCTCTGAAAGATCCAAGGATGAAAGGGGCCATGTTTTTCAGCACCTTCTCATGTTGAAACAGGTAATTGTGTTTCCATGATTCTTTAATATTATTATGCAGGCAAACTCAACACCTTGCAGCCAAAACAGTCAGAGGCAGACAGTTGGTTTACGCAGAGGTATTTTGGCCGATTTTATTGGGGTGGGGGGGGAAAATTGTCAGCCAGGACACCGAGAGAAAACTCCCTTCTATTTTTGAATAGCACCGTGGGATATTAACGTCCGCCTGAGCGGCCACAGACAGGACTTGGGCTTGGCGCCTCGTCCAAAAGACGGCACCTCCGACAATGAGGCGCTCCACCCACGTCTGCGTTCCACTGTCAGCCGAGACAGGCAACTCAAACTCCCAACGTAAGGTTTTTTCAGAGCAGAAAAATACAGCACTAGATCTTTTTTTCTCCCGGCTTAGTCAGTGAATCTCTTCCAATGCTGTGCAAGCTCAGGAAAGGAAGCCTCTGAAGTTATCATCTGTCAATCATTCCCCTTGAAGTTCACATTTTTGCCAGTTCAGTCAGAATAATTGTCTTTCTTGCTTTCCTCCTTCTCACAGCTCTGCAGACTTTTACTCTCGAGTTAATGATTCACAGATAGGAAAATAAATAGCCTGTACTAGACAGGATGTGCTTGGCTCAGGCTGCTGCTTGTCCGTTATTAGTTAACTTCAAGGTGAGGGAAAGCCTGATGAAACAGAAGGAATAGCCTTGACAAATAGAACCAAAGGCTTCCAAATGATTGATCTATTTAGGACTGATAAAACTTACGCAGTCCATTTGAACTTCGGTGCACTAGCTTATACTGAATGTAGGAGTTTGTATGTATGCGCGAGTGTACGTGTTTGTGTGTGTGTGAATGCGAACATGCACCGATGTGCGTTCGTGTGTACACGTGTGTGTATATGTGGTTCTGTGTGTGATGGGTGGTTGAGTGTATATGTGTTGATGCATGTGTATGCATGTATGTATGTGTGTGTGCGCACGTGTATGTACATGTGAGTGTGTGTGAATGGACATGTATGTATATATGTACACACACATGCACACATATGTATAATGCCTGTGTATGTGTGCGCTGAATGAAGAATTTTTTTCCCCTTGCTCTTATAAAATTACATTAGAGTTCCTCCACTGTCTCGGTGATCCGATCCCAATGTAGATAAAGGCTGGTGAAACACAGTAAGTGGTGGATGAAAAACACACTGCTTTGTGACGAGTCAGCAAGCATGTTTCGAAAGCAAAGTCTCTGGAGCATGTGGAGTGTAGGTGATAGGTTTATAATGGATTTTTCACACTTGTTCACAGTAAATACCTTTCTGAGCTTATCATCTGGGAACCAGAGACCAACAGCTAAACCCAAAGTGCAATCTTATTCTTTAACCTACAGGAGTAATCACCAACGAGTGAACTAAACATAGGGTGAGAAACAGCAATGTGTGATGCTATTTAATACGTTCATGGGGGAAAAAAATGCGACTTATCGATAATTAATGCAGCACCTAGGTCCTAGATATGCTGAAGACAATTCTTCCAGGACATCCCAAAGCTCTTCACAGAATATACTGTAAAATGTAGTGAATGCATTTTGTGGGCGAACGTGACAGTCAATTTGCACACAGCGATGACCTGCGAACAACCATGAGGGAGGGCGTAACCGATTTTACTTTCGAATAACGCCACGGGATCTTTAAAGTCCACCTGAACCAGCAGAGGGGACCCCAGCTTAACCTCTCATCCGAAGGACGGTACCTTTTACAATCCAAAGCTTTCCCCAGCATTGCACTGGTCTAGACTGAGTTCGGAGTTATCGATGCAGGGCTTGAACCAACAACCTTCTGACTCAGAGGAGAGAGTGCTACCGACTGAGCCAGCCTGACTACTGCTATGGCAACACATAGCCCCGTGCTTGCCAAACGCTGCCATGTTATATTCCTCTTATCGTATAAGAGGATTGAATTAGACCATTTAACCTACGAACCTCATTTCTTTACGAATTAAAGACATACGAGACAGCAATGCCAATAAAGCTCTTTGAGCTGGTTACTGGGGCTTTAGTATATCAAATGTACAAATCATTATTGCTATTATTATTATTATCATCACGTGGACTCTAAGACTGAGATCAGACAGATTATACGGAAGTTTATGTACAAAAACATGTTAAAAATGTCAGTACAGTCCTTCGGTTTCACCCACAGATCAGGGTATAGAGTGGGAGATCTGTAAGTGATGAGATTCTCAGTGTAACACGTACAGTCTGTGATTCTGTGCAGCTGCCAACTCCCACCCAGTGCAGTTGCACTTGGGAAGATCATTGCAATAAAATGCATACAACAACTTGCAATTACCCAACGCTCTTCACATAGTATGCTAACTTGAGGTGCAGTACAATGGCGGGGTTGGACATTGGATGAGGAAGCAGAGGGAGTGGGAGGTGAGTATAGACGTGGTAGATGAGGATTTAATGATCGGTGGGAAGTATGGGGTGGGGTTGGAAAGGCAGGTAGTTCAGAGGTTAAGGCCTCTGGAGGGTGTTGGGGGTGCAGAAGTCAGCAAGTCTGGTTATGCATAACGCTGAATGGTAATTAATTCTACAATAATGCGCAAGAGGTAAAGAGAAAGACCAAAGTCATACGTCATAGAAAATATCTGTCTGCGCAGAGTAAATCGGAACTGTTCAGCTCAGCACTGCGGGACACCGAGAGACAATGAGGAATAGATGAGCGACATTGAGCAGGAATTTGGAACCGTGCTCAGTGGGTTTCACGGCTTGACCTGTAACACAAACAGCAACGGCATCGTAACCAGCGAGTGCATGAGATGGGGCCTCGATCTTGGCTCGAGGCTTTGTTCTTCTGATTGAGCAGAGGTAAATTGCGCTATTAGCTACCTGAGCAGCGCTGGGGAAAAGCACTCTGATAAACAGAGATTGCCCTGTGATAATTGGTGGTTACTCATTTTGCTTAGAGGCTAATGCTGCGCCAAGGACCGCTCTTTATACTTTAAACCAGTCAGACATCTGGCTTCAGCGAGAATCTCCTTCAGACTAAGTTGTTTAAGGGGGGAATATAGGAACATACAGTCAGCAAAGGCTCTGTGACCACTTTGCCCACTTTCTTTTTTTCTCTCTCACACACTCACTCACTCACACTTTCACTTTACTTTCTTTACTTACTTCAAGGGCTCTGAGACTCAGTCCGGCGTGAAGGGAGCTATATCAATGCAAGTTGTTGTTGTTTCTTTCTCACTTGCCCTCTCTCTCATACCCTCATACTTTTTCTAATCGCTTCTTGAATTCGCTGACAGAAGTTGCCTCCACCACCATCACCCTGGGTTTCCCGATCACGGGTTCACCGCTCTCCTCATCGTGAAAGAGGCAAGGCAGCACGTTATATTATACACATTGGCTGCCCCAGCCTTTGTTTAAAACCACTACAATAATCTTTACATTTAATGCAGTGTCGTCTTTCACGCTGGGAGAACATCTCAAAATGCTTCACTGCGAAGTTCAGTGGCTGTGTATTTTGTAGGCGGAAACTCCAATAGCATCAATCTCACCCCAGGGTGGAGGTTGCGGACTGGACACAGATGACGTGACGTACTTCAGCCATTCTGGGACACTGCCCCATGTGATGGGTGCTATATAAATACAAGTTGTTGTTGTTGATGCCTTAAATCTACTACAGGCACCAGTGATCACTGAAAAACACACACTGATGGGAGACTCAGGCCACACTCAGTGTCTTCTCGGTTTCTGTTTTGTAACCTTCTATGTAATTCCTCATAGTTCCTGATTGACTCAATGTTTCTTTGTGCGATACCTCAGTTTGGTAACAGAGACCCCAATGACACTAACCTCACTGGGTGTGTACGGGGGTGGTGGGGTTATATTAAATCGACAGCACCCCTCGCACCCCCTCTGATTCCGTCTACGGTTCCTTCAAACGCCTGCACGTTAACTGCAGGTTTTTAATCACGTGGGTGATTGTCACACTGATAGTAAATGTCAGCAACAATTTTCGCATGGAGAACATGCAGAAAAAAGCTCGAGCTTTGAGCCATGTGGAGAACATTATTGGCTTAGCACAAAGCTCGAATTCACTCAGCAACACGTGATGGGGACCATAAGTAGCTTTCGGGAGGGGGAATAGTAGGATTTTGATTCACAGCTGGCCTGATGATTATTTTAGGGGTGTTGGGAGAGGGAGGGAGGGAGGGAGAAGACAGAGCTCCTAATCTTTACTAAAGTCTACACTTCGCGTCCTGAACTCCAATCCCCCAAACAGAATCATTCCCTCCCTTCATCGCTCTTTGTGGGACATTAATGTGCACAAATTGGCTGCCTCGGCATAAAAATGTACAGTCATTTCACTTTACAGTATATTCTGTAAAGCGCTTTGAGACGTCTCAAAGACCTGATAAGGCCCTACATCAAATGCAAGAATTAATTATAGGATTATTATAAAAAGTCATTGCACTTCATAATAAAACCCTGCAAAACTCTTTGAGACGTTGTGGCAATATGAAAGGCGCAATATAAAATGCAAGGATGTTTACAGTAATGGAGTAAAATATATTCGAAACCACCCAATGTAACATCCACAACAACTTGCATGTTTATAGCATCCACCATATAGGATGATGTCTTGAAGCTCTTCACAAATACAGGGTCAGGTGCCAAGCAAAGGAGGGGGAAAAGGTAAAGTGACCATTAGTGAGGTCATGGAGATAGCACTAAAGGAGCAACCTAAAGCCAGAAAAAGAGGAGGGGGGAAGGAGTCAGTCGGAGGGGTAAAGGGAGAGAGTTATAGAGGTTACAAGGATAATATCTGAAAGATTGGTCAATAATAATTCTTTTCATTTTCTACATTAATAATAATAATCCTTGCATTTGATACAGCGCCTTATCCCGTCTTCGAGACGTCTCAAAGCGCTTCACAGAATATACTGTAAAGTGAATCGACTGCATACTTGGTGGGCGAAACGCGGCAGCCAATTGCGCACAGAGGTGTCCCACAAACAGGCGTGGATGGCCTGACCAAATCACCATAATTACCTGCTGTGTATAGAAATACTTCCTGGTGTCTGTCCCGATTCTTCCTGTGCAATTCTAAACCTGTTTCCTCGTGTTCTGCTGCCTGGCTGTATCTCAAAGTAATTGTTCTGGGTTTACTTTCTGAATCCCATTTAAAATCTCATACACCTCTGACTGAAGAGTTCTATCTTACCTCTATCCTCATTACTCTCCTCTGCACTGCTTCTAGGAACCGGACAGACCCTCCCCACCCCCCAACTCACCCAACGACCCCCCCCCCCCACCCCTTTACACTACAACAACTGCAACTGAGGCTGATCTTAGTTTGAATGTGGTCTCGGAGTCTGCTACAAGTAGAAAACGGAGAGTAGAATACGAGCTCCAGGTTACATCACAGCCAGTCTATTTGATGTATTTTTACAAGATAAACTCTCTGCTGCTCAGTGCAGCACACACACATGTCCCCAGTGACCACAGGCCCACAACACTGTCTGTGTACAATCTCCTGCCAGAAGTCAAACAAATTCCACTAACACAACCTGTTTTGCAATTAAATATTAATACCGTCTCCTAAACCTCCTCTGGGGATCGGTATAATTAGTGACAGGCAGTTTTTCTTTCGTGGCTGGAAACGTCATGGGTTTTTATAGCAACAAGGACTGGGAACAGACTGGCTAAGGAATGTCTCGGCCCATTCCTTCTGGGAACGTGGGGGAAACGACCTGCTTCTCCTTGCCGCACGCACCAGGAGCCCAGTGATTCCGAACCTGGCAACGCTCACTGCTGCTTCCAGGAAACGAGTCAGCCGCTGGCTCCCGGTCTATGTCATCGCGTTCGCCCCATGTGCTCCGATTCCTTGGCGACCCGACCCCATGGCTGTTCTCATTTTCATTTTCTTTTGGGTTTCCTGTGCCAGCAGAATCAATTAATTATATGATATATAAGAGAGGCTGAACATTGCTTGCCTCTACCTCTTAAAGAAGGAGAAGGAATGAGCAGCATTTATAATAATAATAATAATAATCCTTACATTTGATATAGTGCTTTTCACGTTGGGAGGACGTCCCAAAGCGCTTCACAGAACACACTGTGAAGTGAATTGACTGTATATTTGTGGGCGAACGCGGCAGCCAATTGCGCACAGCAGTGTCCCACAAACAGTCATAGATTGAAAATAACCAATTTATTATTGTTTTGGTTTTGGAGGGATTATTATTAGGCTCTGTGTGGAGTAAGGAAACTTGCCCAAGGTTTCGCCCTCTGCCTGGAATTGAATTTAGCAGTACATAAAGGGTAGCTATCTCGCTCATGTCACGTCCAGCTTTTCCATCAGGGATCCAATTCGAGCTGGTTAGAGCACTCGCCTCGCAAACGAGAGACCTGGTTTCGATTCCTGGGCAGGGCAAAATGTTGGGCAAGTTTCCTTACTCCATAAGCCTCTGTTTATGTTGTAAGTAGGAACCCGGTTGTCAGTTGACTGGCGGGTCGCTTTTCCGGAAGTAATAATTTCCTAAAAAAAAGAATGAATAAATGAATAAATAAATGAATAAATAAATGAATAAATAAATGAATAAATAAATGAATAAATTGATCACTTCAATCCGCGACTGTTTGTGAGACGATGCTGTGTGCAATTGGTTGCCACATTTCGCACACAGAATCTACAGTCAATTCCCTTTACAGTATACTCTGTGAAGCGATTTGAGACGCGTCAAAGACATGATAAGGCGCTATATCAAATGCAAGGATTATTATTAATATTATTAATATTAACGCACTCTTTTCATACCCACATTGCATGCTGTTCCAATCAGTGCGGATGTGTGTTGGTGGTCTTGGTGTTACTGCAGCTGCTTTCTTTTATACTAATGCAGAATAATGTAATGGGGGGAGGGGAAAGTTCCCATTGGAAGGCAGATTTTTTTTAATGTATAAGACATAATATTTAATATTGCAAAGTCACACCCAAAGACCACTGAATAGGCTTATTAACTCCAGACCTCACCCTTGAAGCGTCCACTTCCTTTATCTCTGGCAGGTTTCAAATGGTGCAAAATCAATCTATACAAGAGGCACAGTGTTTTCCGAGAATGTTTTGCTGTCCACATGCCTTTTCTCGCTAGGTGAACAATTGAAATAATAAAATGCCCCGTAAGATGCTGAACGTTCTCCTATTTTTCACACCTTCTAATGCATGTGTCTGGTGTCCTATACACCAATCGTCGGATCAAGACATACGCGTCCAGTTGTGTAAACAGCAAAGCATTCCGTGGAGGCAGCTGTGAGTTAGTGTTGGCCTTCAGCGTGGTTTGATCCCTCTGTACTAAACCATTTGCCAAGAGCGACAGAACCACAGAAATTCACAGCCACGGAAGAAGGCCTTTCAGCCCATCACGCTTTTACCGGATCTTATAAAGAGCAATACTGTCAGTTCCATTTACCTGCCCATATCCCTGTAGTTCACTCTTTTTTTATCTATCTTGTTCCCTTTTGAAAGCCAATATGGATTCTGCCTCAATCACAGCTCGAGGTAGGGCAGTCCATGTCCTGACAGCTCAGCGAGTGGAAAATACTTCTAATCTCCCCATTTGCTTGTTCGCTAAGTATCTGAGCAAACAGCATCTCATCACACTATCGAAGCATCTCAAAGCACTTCACAGGATTTTGCTGTAACTTGTAGTGACTGCCGATTTGTAGGGGAATGCTACAGCCAATTGGCAAACAGGAATGTCCCACAAATAGCCATGAAATGAGCATCACTGATTTTATCTGGGGAGATTGTTGGCCAGGAATTCCCTTCTCTTTTCGAATATTGCTCTAGGATCTTTAGGGTCTACCTTGGTTTAATGTTTAATGAAGGACAGCACCTCTGACACTGCAGCAAACCAGAAGCCCCAGCACCGCATTGGAGTGTCAGCCTAGACCGTGAACTCTTTGCAACCCTGAACCTGTGGCCATTTGTGTCTCTGTATCTGAAAGCGCTGTGTCTGGATTTACTTTCCCAATCCGGTTTAACACTACGCAAGCTTCTGTAAGGTCCCCTCTTGAGGCGTATCTATTCAAGCCTGCAGAGGGAAGACTCTTCTTGTCATTGGACACTATTCTTCCATCTGCTGCATTTTTAATCGAGTAACAAAGTCGTTTCGGCTACAACGGAATCTCCCCACACGGTCAGTCGTTTAAATAACAGCACATAAAACGTCCAGTTTAATTAAGATGGGGCCAGGATTTTGATGTCTTTATTGCTGTTCATCTTCAGAGATTAAATTACTTTCACCGATGGATGAAAGTTAAAGAATAGTTCAGAATACCAAGGCTTCAGTGGTGGTTGTTAAATGCAAGAGCAATTACAAAGATAAATGATTACAGATACATTTTGGAATCTAGCCCCAGGAGAATATTAGTGATCCTAAACACTGTAGACTATTAAATGCAAATGTACGACAGCTTGTATAAAGTCTTTAAGACCCGTGAACAGAAACGAAAATATTAGGGTCAAAACACAACTTTTCTTTAACTATGAAATGTCGGATTTTTTTTAACCTCTTTATAATTTCTCAAAACTCAAATCTTCTCCTCTCTCTCTCCCCCCACCCATCTCACTCCCCTCCCCCCTCCCCCCTCCCCTTCCCCCTCTCCACCTCCCGACCCATTGAAAAGAATGTTGGAAGCAATTCCTGTGAGTAACTGGATCTGTCCATTCATTTTGTTGCATTGGAAACCTTCATTCTAAAGGTCCTTTCTTGACCTCTTTTTAATAATAAATTCAGACGGCAACAAATATTTTCAAGAATGAAAAAATTCTCCCAGTTACGGTTATTGATTATACGGGTTCGTATTTCGCTTCACATGACGATTCACCTGTTGTCACTGGCACGTTTTGTTGATAACCTTTGGTAACTTGAGCAGTCCAAATTCCAGAGCAATCTGCTGCATAACGTGATATTGTGTGTCTTGTCAGTGACAGGACGTAATCTGATGGGCAATAGCACTTTGCATGAAATCCTTCTGGCCTTTGGCGATAGAAACACAGGCCCCTCGAGCAGAAAATCGCCCGTTCCTCCATTCTCCTATCTCGCCTCCCTTCAGCACTCGTTGTTGAAGTCATATCTCTAATTGCATTGCTCTTCCTCTTCTTTTGACACTAGCAAATGGCCTCAGCCGCAAAACGATGACAACCCCGTTGGGGGGGGGGGGGAGGGGGGTGGAGGAGGGAGTTATGGAAGCACAGAACGTACAGTGGTCACCTTGATCAATAAATCCCGATCTTTGGCAAGACCAGTGCGAGCATTGGCGGACATTCTTACCACCTGCAGATACTTCTGCTCTTCAAATTATGCATCATTAATCCAGGAAGCGGTTAATTATCGTGCTAGTGTAATCATTTCTCTTCCTAATTAGCCTTTAATTATCGTACAGATTGTAGTGCTTCCTCCCGCAGTCGATGGGTTCATTAAGTTTGTGTTCAGCACTTTAGATGTGGAGGAGCTGCTCTTAATTGACAATTATTATACCAATGCCGTGTTTACAGGATGGAAAGACTCGTGTCAACAGTATTAGACGAGTGTAAGGTTTCAGGAAACCCAAATTCTTGTATTCAAAATAAATAGAAAGGCCCGTCTGTTACTCTCAGGAACCAGTTGTTCTTTCCAATCTCGGGTTTGGGCACAACAGTGCTCTTGTTTGCAAATACAAACCATTTCTCCCATCGACACTGGGCACAGAAAACATTGGCTTAACTTTAAGAAGTCACCTTCTTCCCAAGGCACAAGAGCCAACTGAGTATACAGGAGCTCGCTACAATATCCCAGCAGATCGTGGGGCTGCTGTCCGATGAAAGCAAGGATAAAGTCAAAAGCAGCAAAGGTCACGTTTGAAACACTCTCCGAATATACAGCTGGGTGAACATCTGGTTATGAAAGGGACTGAAGGTGAGAGGCATACGCATGGGCTCAGATGGTCAAGTAATCCACAGAACACTGTAGTTCCAGTCCTTTTGGGATCATAGGAATGTGTCGGCTGTGGAATGAAGCTGGGCCAGTTTGATTAATGGAGCTTTGTAACATTAAATTGATGCCCTAGAATTTCTCCGTGTTTATCAGTGAGGTAGGGAGACATTCCTGAGACCTTTGATTCTGCGTTGTTTTATTTCCCCCTCACCCCCGCTCCCACTCAGACAGTTCTGCGAGTTTAGAAGGTGGAGGAGTACCTAACTGGGAAAGGGCATTGGTTCCATTGTGGTTTTGTTCTCTGTATCAGGGCAGAACGTTTTTTGATAAGCTTAATAGCCTCCCAGGTTCCTGTGCAAAGTAAAGCTCTCAAAACATAATGGTACTTCACAACTTTTGATCCTCTTCCCCCCCACTTACGCACACACTTCCTTCCTCCGACATCAACACCCATCTCAGAAGAGTGTCAGTCTTTAATACAAAACATGACAAACCTATTGTTCCAAGTCCACCAATGACCCACAGGAACGTGATCAGTTAAAACCACATTGCTTGCTAATGTGAGCACTTTCTGACAAGCTTTGTGTTGCTTCTCCAGCTAAGACCATCCTATCTATTTGGGCTTTGGCTTGCAGGGCTAACAGAGGCTGAATGGGAAGAGTCCCTGGTCTGGTCTGTTATCAGCAGTGCCCTGCAGTACTGTACCCCCCAACCCCACCCCCCGGCTCAGGAACCACCGAGGCCACCATAGAGGATTGACGCGATTCTTACATTCATTACCAAGAGTGTCAACTTGGAGTCAGCTCCGGTACAAGGCAGGAGACACCGTTTAAATGTCTGCCTTCCATGTTATTAGGTTGTTGCTGACCTCACTTGAGGTGTGCTTCACATGTCGCAGGAACTGACAACAGCAGATACCTGATACACCCAGAAGTTGGCCTTTTTATTATCAGTGGGGGTAGAGGCTGTTAGCGGGAGGCAAGACAGCGAGTGGAAAATGAACCAGGCTGGAATGTTTAGCCCATCTCCACCCCACCCCCACCCCACCACATTACAATAAAACTCCATTGGATTCTATGTAATGGTAACACTTAAGCCAAAAATGCTCTCGCAGACTGACTAGGTGGAATGCGCAGCGAGTCTACCAAAGACACATGGTGAAGGTTCCTCATCTGAAGCAGCACTAAAAAACGTTGCTGAGTATCAACTCAGCTGAAGCAATGTCAAACCGTGATTAATCACATATTATAGCGGGGATGGGGGAGGGAATCCTCTTATCGTTACTGAACAAAGGAATTTGCTTTAAAAGCCATGTAAATTGTGATTTGTCGTAGAGATGTACTTTGTATTGCCATGTAATACTGCAGATTGCATCAAAAGTTTGGCTTTAGGGCTATAACTGGGGCAGCAGGCAGCCAAATCAAGAGTAATCATCATTTTAAGAAACCAAATTTTCTTTTTTTGTACAAACGTAATGAAAAAAGCAACAGCAACAAAATTACATTTATAGAGCGCCTTTCACGTCGGGAGGACGTCCCAAAGCACTGAACAGTCAGGTGTCGGGGCCCAAGCATGGGGGAGGGGAGCAAGTACATTACAAAATCTGGTGTGTTTGCTCTATCTTCCTGCAATTTTTATAGCCTCTTAATGTGGCTGATGCAATAGTATTGTATGTCAGCCTGGCTCGGTCGGTAGCAAACTCGCCTCTGAGTCAGAAGGTTGTGGGTTCAAGCCCCACATCAGGACTTTGAGCTCACAGTTTAAGCTGACACTCCAATGTAATGCTGGAAGGAGTGCTGCATTGTCACTGGTGTCTGTGTCTGCTCACGTTGGACGTTGTGTTTACTTGCAAAATACACAGTCACAGTCGGTAAAAATCCTGTGAGGCACATTTAAGACATCCTGATGTAAGAGGCTCCACATTAAATGCTAGGATCTATTATATTCTGGAATTTATCAGTAACCGTGATACATGAGAGAGAGAGAGCACCACCTAGTACAAAGTATACATCTCGTCTCTGTTTCTTTTTATTTCGGGGGGATGTGTGTGTGTGCATGCATGCATGTGGGCGTGTGTGAGTGCGTGTGCGTGTGTTAGTGCATGTATGCGCGTGTGTGCGTGGGTTTGAGTGTATGTGTGTCGGGGGAGAGCAAAGGGCTTTGTCCACAAACGATAGTGAATTCAGAGTAAATAGTGGCAGAGACTTGCCAGCAGACCGACACGTTCTGTGATTCCATCGAATTATAAAACAGACATCAAAACTGCTTAATGCAGCGTGAATAGGTATCATTCCTTTGAACGTTGTAATGTAATTACATAATAGGGAGCAGATGTTACCGAGGTAAACATCTAAAACTGTTGGATTAGCAGAGCTGTTGGCTTTGTGGCCAGGCTCTCGGATTGGATTAGATTGGAAGAGAACTCAATTGTTGTACAAAGAAACAAACCCGAGACAACCGGCGAGTGCACAGGAACATGCGGTTCAGGTTGAAGGGATGATGGCGACCATTGATAATAGTTATTTGAGAATCCAGCGGCCTCCACACATAACTGTCTCGGTCCCCTTTGTGAGCAAGAGCCGCCATCTCACCTCATCCAGACCTCTGTCAGCCTGGCTCAGTTGTAGGCACTCTCGCCTCTGAATCAGATAGCCGTGGGTTCGAGTCATAAGTCACTGACTTTTAACTCACACAGTCCAGGCTGACACTCTGGCACAGTACAGGGAATGTGCTGCATTGCTAATGCTGCTGTCCTTCAGATGAGACTTCATACCAAGATCTCGTCTGCTTGTTCAGGTGGATGCTAAAGATCCCATGGCACAATTCAAAAAGTCAAGGGAGTGGCTGACAAACCCCAGGACAAAATTGGTCAATTATCTAATGGCTGTTTGTAGCACGTTGCTGTGTGTAAAATTGGCTGCCGTGTTCAGCTATAAAATACATAATCTCTGCACTTTACAATAAATCCTGTGAAGAACTTTGAGACGTGCTCCTGAACATGAAAGGTACAATATCAAATGTGAGGGTGTTTTTATATTTATCAAGCGTGATCGATATGTGGTTTCAAATTGCTCGATGACCCCAAAAATAATACCAAGGTAATTTTAAGTGACTGAATCGATCTTTAGATTAATCTGGGGGATTGTTGGCCAGGACACTGGGAGAAACTCCCTTCCCTTTTTGAATAATGTCCAACCATGCATAGATGGGATCTCGGTCTAATGTCTCATGCAAAGGGTATCACCTCTAACGATCAAAGCAGAACCCACCTTCCCCCCCGCGCCCCCACCCCACTCTCCAGCACTGTATTGGAGTGTCAGCCTTCTAGACTGTGAGCTCAAAGACGTGACGTAGGGCTTCAACCTATAGCCTTCTGATAGAGCCAGGCTGACACCTAAAGACATTTAGGAGCAAGGGGATGTAAAGACACTCAAAGGGCACTCAAGGCTTATTGTGAGATAATTGTGCAAGAGACAAGAGCATTGCACTGACCGAGCCAATTTAGAACCCGTGGCCTCTGTGCATATCTGTCTGACTATATGTAAGCAAGTTTCATCCTGTCTTGTGCTAGTCTTTATTCCTCACTACCCGCCAATCTTTTCCTCCATCTTCCAACCTCTCCATCTGTGTCTGGCCACTTTCTGCCACGTATTAAAGGGCATTTCTCTGCTAATTTCTCTGTTTGTCTGTGTGTCTGTCATTACCTCGGGTCTCTGTGTCTCTACTTCGTGCTATGAACGTGAGGTGTGCTGCCAGGAGTAAATAAACACTACAAGATTCTGCTTGCTCTGTGTCACAACTTGCTCTCACCACCTCCAGGCGTCCCTGCTTCCAGCTATTGGCCTCTCAAATGAATCCTGGCTGATGTGCTAACATTTATTTTGGTCAGCTGCGAGACTGACACGTGCGGGAATGTGTTTCTCCAGTTAATAAGACCCCAATTCCAGCTGCTAAGAGCTCATGAAAGACTTTTTCTTAGCCTCCCTGCATCTCCATCTATAATGCTCTGTTCCGCGTTCAGGCTCCTCACTGTCGCTTACAAATGCCTTCATGATCCAGCACTTCTCTATCTCTGTAACTGTCTCCTCTTTCCCTCCTCTGGTAGGCTAGCTCTGGCCCGCTAACCGTCTCCGCACTACCATGTGGTGGTGGGACCACACACCGGTGAGAGGAGGCCAGACCAGGAGCAGAGCGGTGCGCGAGAAGATTAGGGAAACAATTGGACATGCTCAATTTTACTTAAAAAAAACACCAGTAACTATACTCCAGGGAAGGCATATAGTGTATTGTATAACCAGAAACCTACCTAAGCACCAATCAAGTGGATTTGAACAATGAAAAATAACCTTTCATTTGAACCCTGTAATAATAACAACCACCCTTGGACTTGGTATAGCGCCTTTCATGTTGAGAGGACGTCCCAAAGCGCTTTACAAGACTTATTGGGAAGTGGAGTGATTGTGTATTTGTAGGCTAATGAAGCAGCTCAATTGTGTTCAGCAATAATAATAAATTGGTCACTCAATCCAAGCCTGTTTATGGGACACCCCTGTGCCCAATTGGCTGCCCCGTTTTGCCCACATATGCAGTCGATTCATTTTACTGTACATTTTGTGAAGCGCTTTGAGACGTCTCGAAAGTGTGATAAGGCGCTATATCAAATAGAAGGATTATTATTATTATTAGCAATAACTGTATCGGTAGAGACTAATTCTGCATTTGCTGGACAGCATTATCCCTGTTGCTGACGTTATCTTGCACAATGTGAAGGCATTGTTTGCATCAGTGAATTTCCCTTCTTGAATGGGTAAACCAGAACACTCGAGTCCCCTTGGCTTGCTCTCAAGACGCTGTTGACAGTTTGGCACAAGACCACAGTGAATCAGGAAATGGACGGTCACACGACCTGCCGATAGTTAAACCGCACCATTCACACTTCCATAATGAACAGTTGGAAGAAGAAAAAAAGAAGTCTGACATGCCAGCATGAGATTTTCCAAGTCATGATTCCAGCCATGGCCCTCCTCAACGACATTGCCAATGTAGGGCCATATTAAAGGCAGTTTTGTACTGGGAGCTCACTGCCACGAAGTACTAGATGGAAGTCATTCCACATAGGATCCTTCCAGCCAACAGGCAAAGGAAGCTTTTACCCTATCAACAGATTCAAGCCCAGGTCCCAGACTGAAACGGCCACTGTTGATAATCCACAGCACTCTCTCGCTTTGCTTGTAATACGAACCATTCGCAAATTTCAGTCTGTTTACATTAATCAGCAAAAGTGCATGTGTATTTAAAACTGTATTTAAACAATTTAAGCGTTTCGCTCTCTTATTTTATATCTCACACTTTTACAATAATTTCATAATTATGTTAATATTCATCTCTCAAACACAGCTGTTGCTGAAACACATGCAAGTACATAAGGGGATTTTACTTCCTATGAAAATATCCCCGATGTCTGACAAGTCCAAATAAACCTGCCGCTACATTAATAAACATCGACATCTAAATTTGTTTGCACGACTCGTAACGTTTCCCCGCGCAAAATATCCCAGGACGGCTTTCAGTTTCATGTTGGAATCCAGAGGATTGTATTGTGAGCAGTGCTTCCTGATCCAAGGCCAGCGTTCGTTGGCAAAGTTCTAGGTATGGTTTCAATCGAGACAGCACGATCAGTCGCGATTACACAGAGTGATCAGGGCACGGAAACCGATCCATTGCACTGGTTAAGACTGGTATAACAACAAAATAATCATAATAATAATCCTTGCATTTGATATAGCGCCTTATCGCAGCTTTGAGACGTCTCCAGGCACTTCACAGAATATACTGTAAAGTGAATTGACTGTATATTTTGTGGGAAACGTGGCGTTATTTTTTTTGCAACCCCCATTTTGTAGCACTGATCCCTTCCAACACAACCTACTTTATTTCATCTTTTCCAAATCCTGAGTCACTGGGGGAGCACGGCTTGCAGCCTAGCTGCTCGCTCGAAATGGAATAAAATGTGCAGGTACATGTATTCCTTCAATCAAAACTGCTGAGTTGATTTGCATTTTGCCCGTTCCCCCGCACATCCCCAACTGGATTTCTGCCGTCGTTCCGAAGGCCACACAGGTAATCCATCAAGGCAAAAGCCACACTCCACTCCCCCGTGTATTTCCCCCCAAACCTTGTTGTCACCCGCGATTTCTTGCCAATTTCAACAAATAGCCCAATGTGCTTCTGTACCTGGCTACTTAAACTGTAAATTTTAAAGGCCATTTAAAGCAAATTACTGCGGTATTTATTTTAATTGTTGTCATATGGATTCTGTAATGCTTTCAATAAAACAAGCATGAATTACAATTAATTACAACCTTGTCCCTTTCCAAAAAAAAAATTCCAGACTTCTGCAGACAGGAAACTCGACTTTGCGCCAGGTGAATTAGCATTTTCAGACACACATCCCGGTTACTGGATAAATTACTCCGATATCCTTGAAACCACTTTCATCCCCTTCCCACAAAATAATGCTTCCTCTCCCTCTCCCACTGGCTCCCTCCCTCTCGCCCTGGCTCGGGGTCAGACTCCACCACTGTCAAGCGCTCTGGGACTCTACCCTGCATCTACCCTGCATGAAGGGCGCTATATAGTTGTTGTTGTTTCCCCAAACTCCTTTCTCTTCACATTCTGGCAGAATCCAAAAGTCTCCCGGTACTGATTTCGATTGATTGCATTGTCCCATAAACCCGCAAACTGATCCTCCACGGTTAGAGCATTTTGTTTCCCGATATTCCACGCTGAAGCCAATTGATGTGATTAGTAACAGCAGAGTAATAATCCTCATGCTTGACACGGTGCCTCATCGCATCAAAACGTCTTCTGTAGTTTTCTGTAAGGCATTATGAATGCCTTTTTTTGAAGCTACTGTAATAATAATGATCCTTACACCCTTGGCATATTATGTTGTTGACACATCTTAAAGTGCTTCACGTGATATTCTGTAAAGTGCGAGCGCGTCTGTACTTTGTGGGCCAACTTGGCAGCCAAGTCTGTGCACGGCAATTTCCCACAAGTGATCAATTTTACCTGAGAGATTGTTGGCCAGGACACCAGGAAAAACTCTCTTCTCTTTTCAAGTAGCGCCATGGAATTCCAAATGAAATTGGTCACTCGCTCCGTTGCTGTTGAGGGACACTGCTGTGCACAACTGGCTCCCGTGATTTGCCTACAAAATACATAGTCAAGTTTACAACCTTACAGTATATCCAGTGAAGCACTTTGAGACATCTCAACAACACGATAAGGTGCTATATCAAAATGCGAGGATTATTATGATTATTATTATTTGGTTGGTGAACTGTATATAGCAAGGTCCGACAAACAGCCATGAACCCAATGTTCAGGCCACCTGGAGGATTGCATGCCAACACACACTGAGAACCTCCTTACTCTTTCCCAACAGTATGTTCCTTAACGTCCACCTGAAACAGGCAGATGGTGGGTAGCTGACCTGACCCGACCTTGTTTTTCTTTTTAACGACTCATCTGAAGGGCGACATCTCCGGCATATAAAGTGAACCCAACTGTGCTTACAGCTCCTTCATTCATCAAAGTGAAATATTGAAACCTCAGGCATTGCAATAATAAGAATAACGCTAATAAAAAGCCAAGCAAAAGTGGAAAACTTTGTAGCTTAAAATAGTCCTCGCAGATAGCTACCAAATTATGTCCTATTGATCTATTGCAGAAGAGTTCCTGTTGCACTCTTGAACTTAGCAAGATTAGTTTTGAGTTCCAAAGTCCTGGTATGTACTTGTGAACTCCACAAGCAGCCAACGCTGGCTGATGCTTTGACAGTATAAGGAACAGCTGCTTACTGCTGTTACTCAGTAATCTGGACAGTCTGGGAATAATCTTGCATCCTTTTCATTCTGAGCACAGAGACGACACGAGGGTGGAGATTCACAATGCATGAAAGCCCGGCAAACCACAAGACATGGATCCAGCGTATTGCATTCACGACCCTGGAGAGAGTCCAAGGAAGCAAATCGCTGTGTTTGATCAATTAGAGAGGAGTCTTCCAAATAATGCTCCGTGAAGCACAGGAAATTACAAAAATGGGCTTTTATCTTTCCCTCGCTCGCTCGGCCTCTGTGGTTTCCTCATTTTCTTACGCGTGGAGTCATCGAATGATCGCAGTTACTCACAGTCCCACCGGCTGGAGCTCAGGCGGCACTCGGAGGCACAATCGCCCGATACCAAATGTGGAGCTCGCCAGGGAGCACCAAGCCAATACAATGGAACAATTCATGTTCCATTGAAACTGCGCGCACAAGGGGTAGGGGAAAAGAGCAGGGAATCGGAGTGAAGTGAAAGGGCTTTGTTGGAGGAACAGATATCGAATCCAGGTCAATATTGAGTGAATATAATATAATCCTTGCATTTGATAAAGCACCTTATCACGCCTTCGAGACATCTCAAAGCGCTTCACAGAATATACTGTGAAGTGAATTGACCGTATATT
Source organism: Callorhinchus milii (assembly GCF_018977255.1). Lineage (NCBI taxonomy): Eukaryota > Metazoa > Chordata > Chondrichthyes > Chimaeriformes > Callorhinchidae > Callorhinchus > Callorhinchus milii. The sequence goes on along the minus strand of NW_024704752.1, from coordinate 3,841,568 downwards.
CTGTGGGCAAAATGCGGCAGCCAATTGCACACAGCAGCGTCCCACGAACAGTCGTGGATTGAAGTGACTGATTTATTATTTTTTTTAAGGAATTATTACCTCCGGAAAAGTTATCCTCCAATCGACTAACAACCGGGTTCCCACTTACTGCAAGGTAAACAGAGGCGTGTGGAGTAAGGAAACTCGCCCAACATTTTGCCTTGTCGTGAATCGAACCCAGGTCTCTCGCTTGTGAGGTGAGTGCTCTAACCACTGAGCTACAGAACTCTACCTCACTTCCATGTTGGCAATCTTTTGCATTTGACCGACTGGCAACAAACCTGCAAATAACACCCTTCACATTCAGCTGCGATATCCATCAGTGGCGAATATTTGCTGTAAAAACTATTGAAGCAAAACGAGAGCCAATGTTTTATACTTAAAGTATAGAGTTTAAATGGCACTTAAGGGATTTCCCATAGGCTCAGTTGGCAAAACCACTGTTCAGTGAAACTCTGCCATATAGATCCAGATGGTCCCAGGTCCGATTCCTTGGTTAAATCTGCTGGAGTCAGCTGGATTGGCATTAGGGTACTCTACTACGACTGACCTTGGTGACCCTGGGATAAGCCCAGTGTCTCCTGCTGGGAATTAATGAAAGGGGATGCAGCAGGGTCAGATTTTGGTGGTGGGAGGGGAGATGGGGTAGTGTCCCGCCAAACCATAGCTCCGTAGGCTCACACGTGAAGAATTGCTGCCTTGCTTCTTAATGAGACGTTCCCAAGGGTTGTCAGGAATTTTGACCAGAGTCTTTATTAAAGAATGTGGCAAATCAAAACCCAATCAAAAGGGTCGCCAAATTTTTGGTCATATCGGTCTGTGCTCAGCTCCTGAGATTCATGTAGGTTCAACTAGATTGTTGCGAGTTTCTCCCCCAGTATCCCAGCCAATAAACCCCCCAGGTAAAAGAATCAGTTGTTCACTTTGCACCTGTTTGTGCAGAAACTGGCTGCCGCGTTCACCTGCAAAATACACAGTCACTACAGTTTACAGTAAATTCTGTGAAGCGCTTTGAGTCGCCCCCCCAAAGTGAATAGCATTGTATCAAATGCGTGGGTTATTATTTTTATTATTGGCTTGTTCCTACTGTCATCAGCTCACACCCAAACCATTAAAGTAAAGCTAAACAAAGCTGAGATCAAAGATGTAAAAAAAATACACACACATACAGTCTAACCAAAGTGCTATTGTGGACAGAGGTAACTGAGATCACAAACACTGAAAGGAATGAAGTCTAGTCTCATTTCAAGTGATAGGTTCTTGAGTACATTTTTGATGCCCTTTTCACCCACTGAAGCTAAATTTCTCACAGTTTCCAGTGTTATTTTAAGTGCGAAAATGTTTATTTGTTTTGTTGTGAATATCAAATTGCCTCAATGGGCCATTTGAAGTTGATTGTCGTGCTTCTATTCTTCCTCCTCTTTTCCAGACTCTGTCCACTTAACAGTCAGGGTCAATTTTGACAAAATTGTACCTTTTGTTAATACAAGCCTTTAATTCACACACATGCACCAAGGCTAAATCCATCTTCTTTTATGGTCACAATAATAATCCTCATGCCTTATCGCATCGTTAAAATGTCTCAAAGTGCTTCACAGTAATTAGCTCAGCGTGCAGTGACTGTGCATTTTGTAGGTGAATGCGGCAGCCAGTTTCCCAAACAGCAACAGAGAATCATAAAACGTTACAGTACAGAAGGAGGCCATTCGGCCCATCATGCCTGTGCCAGCTCTTTGGAAGAGCTACCAACTAGCCCTACTTATCCCCTTTTACCCCATAGCATTCCAATTTTTTCCTTTTCAAATACCTATCCAAATCCTTCATCCCGCAAACAGCTGTGAAGTTAACTGGAAGAGTTACTACTGAGTAGGTCAGACTGGCTCCTGCTGCAAGGAACGCTTGAGTGGTTGAACCTGGGACACTGGGACTCATTTTGAAAAAAAGCAGCTGGATGCTGTGATGGGAGGACAGCAGGGTGGGCGCTCTGGAAGGTTGAGATCAGATGAAATGAAGGGGTTTTCTTCATCCGAACCCATCTCATGATCTTGTGATCAGCACAAGGCGAAGGCAGAGCAGCAAACTCTGGTACCAGGAAGCACTTTAGCTTCGCAGTCAGGACGTGGGGATAAATGGTTGAGGTTCACTGAGGGGCTGATTGAACACTTTAAACTCTCTGTTAAACTCTGTTAAACCTTCATTAACTTGCTTCTGTTGGATATCACCTGGGTTCCTAGGGTGCCACTCTGTCCTGGAACAGTGTTTCGTTGAAAGCAGACCAGCCGCAGTAATCTAAATACTCCTGTATACATTATCACCATTCCCAAGGCGTCCGGCTGCAGCCTAGGCTATTTTCCTGTCACTTTCGATGCCTCAAAGTAGTTGGCAACATTCCTCAATGCTCACTGAAGCAGCATTTAAAGTACCACCGAGACATTTGAACACCCCTATCGTTTAGCTATTTAGATGCAATTAAAATCATTCCCGATTTAATTTAAATTCCATTTAATGTCCTAACAAATGAAGCATTAAGCCAGTTAGTCCTGCGGTTAATAGATTTTTTTCCACTCCACTCTGTTTCATTGGAATGAGCAGCATTTCAAGGTCAGTTAACGTGAATTAGTCAAAAGTCTTATGGTTTTAAAGGCTTCCGTCACCGTATGATAGTAGCCAGATCTGCTGCGTTTGACTTGTCTTTCCTAAGATGGTTTTGTGAAGATGAGATTGGCTGTTGATGCTCTGCAGGCATCTAGATTCTAAACTCAGCTCTGCTCTAAATCACATTTTCTTAAAGGCTCCTAAGTGTGGCAAGTGTTAGCTTTAATTAAAAAGCATCTCTCTTCAGTGACAAGTTCCTTCAAAGGCACTTTGGAATTTTCAATGCTCCATTAAACTTGCTGCTAGCAAGCTAAAATAGCCTCTATTTCCAAAACGTGCATTTTAACGCTGCAACAAGCTGCAGAATATTACTTCAAACATTAACGAGATTTGATAATCATTAGTGTTTGCTTTCGCCATGTTGTGCAAGCTGTGATAGAATTTCCCTCAATGTATTGGTTCCAGTCTTGACTCATACTTATAAATATATATATATATGCTTTAATTAAATATATCTAAAAAAGCCCAAATTATATACAAGGCTTATTTGAATGTGTGTTTAAAATTTATAAGGGGAATTTTGCTGGTGTAAATGTGGACTGTTTTTGAACTCTATACTTGAATTATTTATTACTCCAAGAAATTGTCAGAAACATTTAACTCTGAGACCTGTGTAATGAATTCCACAGTCTTACCTAAGAATATACCCGAATAGTTGTGATCTGGGTCACACTTTAGGAAGGATATCAAGGCCTTGGAGAGGGTGCAGAGGAGATTTACAAGAATGGTACCAGGGATGAGGGACCTTAATTATGTGGGGAGACAAGAGAAGCTGGAATTGTTCTCCTTAGAGCAGAGAAGGTTAAGGGGAGATTTAATCGAGGTGTTCAAAATTATGAGTGGTTTGACAGAGTGGATAGGAAGAAACTGATTCCACTGGTAGGTAAGTCGGTAATCAGGAGACCTAGATTAAAGATAATTCGCAAAAGAACCAGACGGGAGATGAGGAGAAATTCTTTTACAGAGAGAGTTGTTACAGTCTGGAATGCACTGCTTGAAAGGGCGGTGGAAACAGATTCAATAACAACTTTCAAAAGGGAATTGGAATAGGTATTTGAAGAGGAAAAATTTGCAAGATTATGGAGAAAGAGTGGGGGAGTGGGACTGATTGGAGAGCTCTTCCAAAGAGCCGGCACAGACACGATGGGCCGAATGGCCTTATTCTGTGCTGTAATACTCTATGTTTCTAAAGCAAAACAAAAGTAACTTTTGACTTAATTGAACCGAAGGACCATTGTCTTTCACAATGCTATAGTCCATTTGTCCCCCCGTTGTTAACTGCCCCAGGGATTTTGGAGGCAAAAATTCTTACAACACAGCTCCTATTAACCCTGTAAGCCAAAGTCCTAAGTGGGCAATGGGCAAGCATTTGGGAAACTTGTCAGACAGAACTCTCAATGGCAAGCTGTGGGGTTTTAGCTGGTTAAACTCCAGCAGTTACCAACGCACACTCTGGGGTCCCACCAGGCATTGGCTCTTGCCAACCTGCACCTAATACGTTCCGGGAGAGAGAGGGTAAATTTCATTCCAGATATAGGGAAATATCCGTGTGTAGATGACATACATATGCAGAACTTTCAGTCTGGTTTGGATACTCTGATGGGCTTCCATGTGTGTCAGACACCCGGGTGACTGAAAAAGAGAAATATTTTCATCCCAATTTTTTCCTGTCTTATCAGAAAATAAGGAGACTATAAGTCCACCCAGTCTTAGGCCATTTTGCAAGGCTATTTTGTGTTACATTTTAATAACACAGAATGGTAGAGAATCCTTCAAGTTGTGGACTTTGAATTCACAGTCTTCTCTGTGATTGTTCAAGTGGGTGTTAAAAAACAATGGCACTATTCAAAAACAAAAGGAGTTTCTCTCCCGGTGTCGTGGCAAACATTTCCTCAGATAAAAGTGGTTATTCACTTTGTGGCTGTGTGCAAATTGGATGCCACATTCGCCTACAAAATACACAGCCAGAATGTTTCACGGTAATTGTTGTGAAGCGTTTTGAGATGCCCTCTTGACTCTAAAGGCGTGAGATCAAATGAAAGGATTATTATTATTATTATTATTGCGGCTGCATAATTTGCCTTACCCCAAACGATGAGCTGAATCATGGCCTTTAGGCTTTGAATGGAACATGTTTTGCGGTTGTCTGATTTTTACTGCTTAAAATTTCCCACTCACCATCGGAGCGACAATGTAAACACTGATGTGTTAGAAAATCTGACATTTCGCCACATTCAGTTTTTCCATTTGCATCTATTGAAATTCTATCCAGATGTGTCCTCCTTGGGATTCTCTGAAAACAATTTACATTAGGGAAAGCAAATATATCAGTGCTCAAATATGTGTAGGTGAAATCTGTCAACATGTTTTGAGAAACATATTCCAGACATTGATAGGTCTAAACGAGTAGCTTCGACATCGATGTACTTGAAGTAAAACTAATTAACATTTTCCGTCTGTTAATGTTTTGAGTTGACGTCTTGTATGGTAATTACCACATCAAATGAGTTATAACACGCTACAATTTCGCCTCTATTGGAATAATAAAAATAGTAATTATAATCGTTCTTTCATTTGATATAGCTCTCTATCACGTCTCAAAGCGCTGCATAGGATTTTATTGTAAAGTTTAGTGACTGTGTGTATTTTGTAAGTGCAGCCAATTTGTGCACACAGAAACTTCCAACTACAGCCATGAGTGAATGACGAACATTACCTCCCGTGATTTTTGGCCAGGACACCAGGAGAAACCAGCGTCTCTTTTCACCCCCTTGCACAGCACTGGAGCATCAGCCTACACTGGGTTTGAACCCCCAAGTGTCTGGCTTAGAAACAAAAGTTCTACCAACTGAGCCAAACTGACACCTTTGTGGAGAAGCATTTATATATCATACTCAAGTATTGTTTGTTAAGTTAGCAAATTGTCCCCTCCCTTCTCAGAATGACTACTTAAGGGTATTTTCTTGACACCGAAATGTTAGTATCTATCAACAAACAAAAAACCTCAACTGATGTCGTGTATCCAGCCGGTATCTGAATAATGATCCAATTTCCCTGCATAACACAAAGGACTCTTTTTGTTCTCTATATCCTTTTAGATACTGTTGGAGAAGCATTATTCTGAAAGACAATACATGACATATTGAATTACTGACTTCCTACAATTACATGTTTCTGATGACATTTCCAGGTACCTGTGAGCACAGTTAAAGACAGCTATTACAAATTAGTTTTGTTTCCACTCTCGGTACATGCCAACTTACTGAGATGTTCTTGCACGCTACAAAGATCTTTTTTTTGTTGCTGTTGAGACGGTAAATGTAGCCGACAGAGTCCCCTATAATTACTTCAAAAGGAAGACACCTGATAAAAGAATGTTCTTACAAAGTGCCGTTGACAGATTTGGTCACAGAATTCCTGGGCTTTAAGCAATAATTGCTGGGTCTTCATATTCACAGCTTCAAAGGCTACAAGTTTAAAAGACAGGGGTGTGTAGTTCCATCCTATTGAAAAAAACCAGGAGTCAGCTGAGCGCTTCTGCATTGACATACTGTACCTGTGAAACCTAAGCTCCAATTGTAGGGGTAGCCAGCTCTTAAACAATGTGCCTGAGGCAGGCACTATGTGCCTCCATGCATTTAATCTGATAGGATCGACTGTGGGATGCACAGTGATACATAAAAGTGACCTTACCTTCTGACAAAAGGCATGTCTTCGGTGAATTTATTGCGGTTTTAAAAGCTCATGTGCTAAAAAAAGGGACAATTCATTTCAATGCTTTTCAGCTTTTAAGGCAGTGAGTTAGTTATGTCTAATGAGTCATTTTTTGGATGCAATGATATCATAATCATTCAGTTTTGTAATAACAATAGCGCTTCTGACATTAATTAATTTTGACGTCTGACAGACCTGATAACTAGTTGAGGCAGATAAGCTGAGTGTGGTTGATTTCAGACAAGCCTCACCTTTCTGGGAACATTCCCAACACTTCAGTGAAAATATCCGTGCGTTTCCAGCTTGCCAGCTGCTCGACGCTTAAAACACCCATGGGTGCTTCTCGCTTCAGACCCTAAGCTTATGTTTAAGATCTGCTCCTCCATGCTCCGCCACTGTCAAGCGCTCTGTGACACTACCCTGCCTGAGAGGTGCTATATAAATTAAAGTTATCGTTGTTTTCTCGTAACGGGGACGAGGAAACGCGTGGAATTCGATGATTTCAATGAAATAAAATCCCGCCTTTGAGCAGGTAACACACTTAAAGCGGTTTGCGGGCTGAAGGCAAGGGTTGAAAATGAATCAAGGCCGTAAATTCACAGGGGTCCGTCCATAAACCCCTTCCCTAAGGCGACCACGATGACAGCTCAGCTGCTGAGTTTCAGATGTCAATGGACTTCTTGTACTGATCCTCTTAAGTTACAAATGTGATCAAATTTACACGGAGCTGGCAATCTCCATATGGGTAAAAAAAGTGTTGAAACACGTCACGTTTTTAACATGTGGACGCGATTACTTGAGAACGTATGGAATAAATATCTCCACAGGCTCACGGGCAATTTGCCCACATCGCAAACTCTGCCCAAAAGCCACTTGGTCTTGTGAGAGAGAGAAAACACACCACGGGGTATCCACCAAGAGGAAAACGCCGCAAAGCTTTGTTTGCTTCTGAAGGTTTGCCTGGTATAATGTATTATTAATAATAAAAATAATGATAGTCCTATGTTACAAATATGACCAACCGTACATGTTGTTGGCTGCCGCTTATCGCCCACAAAACACACAGAAAATCCACTTTACAGCATATTCTGTGAAGTGCTTTGAGATATTTCGGCAGAGTAATACAGCGTTACAAATGCAAGGAAAATTATTATTATTAATTCTTGAATTTGAAAGAGCACCTAGAAGTGGTCGTCAAGAGCATCTAGAAGTGCAGTGTAGTAGCTGTGTATGACCAATTTGATCGTGGGGGGGTATTGTCAGTCAGGACACCAGAGAGAAATCCACTTCTCTTTAGGAATAGCATCGTGGGTGCAATTAATGGCCACCTGAACATGCAGTCGGGACCTGGGTTTAATGTCTCATCCAAAGGACGGTACCTCCAGCATTGCAGTGTTGCACTGGAGCATCAGCTTAGCAGGTGCAGCTCGTCAAGTGCAGCAAGTGAGGCATTGCTAGAACAACTGAGCCAGGATGACACCTGCAGAGTGGGTTCAGATCAACCATCCCCTGAAGCTGACCATGAACAAATAACAACAACCACAACAACAACTTGTGTTTATATAGCGCCTTTTACGCGGGATAGGGTTCTGGAGCGCTTGATGGGAAGGCAGAGCAAGCAGGACTGTTCGACGAGGCTGGAAAATGGCGTAGATAATTTCTCAGCGGTTCTTGCTAAGTTGCAGGGATAGGTGGCGCCCACGTAAATGTTCCAGTCAAAGGGCATGGCTGATTTTGGCCGCAGGTTTTTTTTTCCCCCCGCTCTTGCTTCAAACACTGGGGCTTGATGGTACCAACTGAGGCCTGAGCACTAATCACTGAGGTCTGATGTCTGGCTAGGGGTAGTACTAAGGTCGGGCAGTGGAAGCAATGGGAGCTGATGAACGTCCGGAAGGGAAAACACCATGGTTCACCCGTGTTTGATGTGTGCTTTCTGAGCGAGAGCACAGAGGCTGTGCTGGCAGCCAGAAAAATACATGAAAAGGTTCTCGGCTACAATGGGCCGGCCTCGGCTTGTAAGATTTTCGACGAGATTGATCGTAGTTGGCAAGCCTCACACATCAGTCATCTGCCCCAACCCACTCGCTCTGAACACAACAGCTCTTCTGTGCCATCGCAGTCCCTGTTGTGCGCTTTAGTGTGAATGGATCCATGTGGAGGGGGGGGGGTGGGGGGGTAAAAGTGAGGGATTTCTAATGAGATTCCTTAATAAGGGCATGGTATAGTATCCTTTCTTTTCTCAAGATCTTTAACATTCACCTGAAACTATCTCGATTTAACATCTCATCTGAAGCACAGCACCTCTAACAAAGCAACGATTTCACACACACGCACACACACGCACACACACGCACATGCACACACACACGCACTGCATTAGAGCGACAGAACACAGCATCACCACTGCAGACATACCTAAAATATGTGATTAGGTCATTCTTGTAACGAAAGCTACAAATGATTCTGAATTATCACAGCGAAAATTTATTATGTGTTTTCTCACATAGATACCGGGTGTGCAAAGGCTAGTCCCTCGATAAATTGCTATTCAGGGTTAATACTCGGGTACAGGAACAATATACACATATATATTTTCTTAGTAATACTGCCTAAGAGTAATAGTTATAAGATCCACCTCTTGTGGCACATTCTTGGCATCGATATTTCACACATTCCATTTAAATGCCAGACTCTGTTGGCCTTGGCATTTTCCCAACATGTGAAGTGTTCCTTGACTGTAAAACTTTATGCCCTGAACAAAACAAATTAAATAGATATGAAAATTAAAAATTGATTGAAAGATGTCACACTGTACAATGATTAATTTTCATTATGTTGCATTATTGTGCATTATTTAACATGCACAACAATGTCCAACGCCTTTTGTGGGACTTTACTGTGTCAAACTGGCTACAGCGTACTCCCATAAAATAATAATAATAATACTTGCATTTGATATAGCGCTTTTAACGTCGGGAGGACGTCCCAAAGCGCTTCACAGAACACACTGTAAAGTGAATTAACTGTATATTTGTGGGCGAATGCGGCAGCCAATTGCACACAGCAATGTCCCACAAACAGTCGTAGATTGAAAATGACCAATTTATTATTGTTTCGGGTTTTGGAGGGATTATTAGGCGTAGAGAGTAAGGAAACTTGCCCAAGGTTTCGCCCTCTGCCTGGAATTGAACTCAGGTCTCTCGCTTGCAAAGCGAGTGCTCTAACCACTGAGCCACAGGACTCCACAAATACAGTCATTGCACTTTACTGTATGTCCTGTAAAGCGCTTTGAGACGTGATAAACTTCCATACCAAATACAATGATTATTATTATAACGCCCAATCAGAAAATGGACAGATGGTACTTTGGTTTAACGTTTCATCCGAAGGACAGCTCCTTCGACAATATATCAACCCAGTGCCCCCGGCACTGCATTGTACCTAGGCCCTCCTGATTAGCTCGCACCAGCGCCTCAACACCTCAGGCTCTGGCAGCATCAATCTCCATGGTTCCACACTACAACTCACCAACCAGTCAGGAACCTGGGTATCTTGTTCGACCCTCAACTGTCTTTTCTCCTCCACATTCAAACCATGATCCGCTCTGCCTTCCCTCACCTCCGTAACATCACCCGACTCCACCACTACCTCACCCCTCAGGCCACTGAAACTCTTGTTCATGCCTTCATCACCTCCAGGCTCGACTGTGTAAACGCCCTACTTGTCGGCCTTCCCAACTCCTCCCTCCACAGGCTGCAGATAATCCACAACTCTGCAGCCCGTGTGCTCTCCCGCACCAAACTCTGTGACCCCACCTCCCCCACTCTCGCCTGACTCCACTGGCTCCCTATCCTTCAGAGATCCATTTCTAGATCCTTGTCCACATCTACAAAGCCCTCCATGGCCTCGCCCCACCCTACCTCTGTGACCTCCTAATCCCCTACCAACCCTCCCGTTCCCTCCGCCCAGCCGGCTCTGACCTGCTCCATGTCCCCCGCCCCACCCGCCCCACCATTGGCGGGAGAGCCTTCAGCCACTCTGCCGCCAACCTCTGGAATTCCATCCCCCAATCACTCAGTCTCGTCCCCTCCTTAGCCTTCTTCAAGTCCCGCCTCAAAACCCTCCTCTTCGACTATACCATCGGCCACCGCCCCTTCCCCTCCCCTCCCTTCTACCTCCCTGACCCTTGCTCGGGCCTAAAATGCTGCACACTGTCCAGTGCCTTGGGACGTCCTCCCGACGTGAAAGCGCTATACAAATGTAAACTTGTTGTTGTTGCATTGGAATGCTAGTTTCCTGGATTGTGAGCTCCAAGTCCCGACATGGGGCCTCAACCCATAACCTTCTGACTGAGAGGCGAGAGTGCCACAGACTGAGCCGGGCTGATTGTAATACAGAAGCCTGCGCTGAATCTTGTTTAAGAGGTTTGAGAAGTTCGCAGCTGACTGGCTGTTATATAAACCACTGAAATAAACTGGGACAAGTTATATATTTTGCCACGGACACCTGCAGTGTTACTGTCTTTGAACTGAATTTGGAGGGATTGCGGGTGCTGGCAGCAATTTCCCCTGGGCTCTGAATCTCCTTAGCAACTCGCTCGCGCTTTCCAATGGTGACCCTTTAATAAAACTAAAAAAAATGTTTGCACAGTGGGGAAGCGCGGGACCTTTGATTTACACTAGAGAGATCAGTCTCATCTGGGCCACTGAGCACTGGAAGAGAGAATGATGGCAGACTCTGCGAATCCTGCCCATTTATTTCTGAATGCAAACAAGCCGCAGCACATCACTGAGTGGTGACACTACAGTATAATCAAATGCACAAGTGGTGGAATAAATTCCGCCCAGTCTCAGCCTGACAGCCTGATGTTTTGTCTTTTGAATTCAGGACGGCAGGAAAATCTTCAATTCGAACGAACCTGAGCTTATAACGAAAAACAATTCTTGTGTTTGGATCTCAACTCCTTTCTCACGCCGGGAAGATGTCTCAAAGCGCTTCACGGGATTTTACTGTCAAGTGTGGTGACTGTGTGTGTCTCGTAGGTGAACGGGGCAGCCCAGAGAGCGCGCGCAACAAGGTTTATTGTAAGAGCCGGCTTTCAAATTAAGACTTAATTTTACGACCTACCGCACTGCGGCTTGGTCTTGAATTGTAGGAGAGCACAGACGCACATGCTAACGCTAGGCGGAAATTTGCGCTCCAATTGTGCAAGAAAACAAACATTAAAATTCCTCTTATAACAGCAGGAATAACAATCCTTTTTGATGCATTTGATATTCCTGCCGGAAGGGCATCTGAAAGCGCTACACAGGGATCACCCTGAAGTGTAGTGGCTGTGCGTTTTGTAAGTGACTCTAACTTTTGGTCATTTTTATTGTGTGGCCTATTTTAACAGTTGAGTTATTATTATTATTATTATTCACCCGGTTAATATCTTATTCCGTCCAAAGGCGCATGATTGAAACCCATGTGAAAATTCAGATCACTTTTCTCATATAATAATCTATAATATTCTAACAATAGCAATATAGAGATTACAAGCGTGAGACAGTGAAATCTGCTATAACTATTTTTACGGGGGTAGGGGAGGGGGGGAGAGAGGGGTTTATCTTACGGGTTTGACATTGTGATTTTCCCATCTGCTGGGCACTTGTGTAAAAACATGATTGATGAATACCACACAAGGCACTCCGAGACCGTAGTGTGTGTATTTTTTTCCCCGCAAAACAATGGTTTCGACAGTCAACCACAGAGGGAGCGTAGTCAGGATTTCTGCGGCCACTTTCAGCTGTTCTTCAGTCCATTAACAGAACTGGAAAAGTCTCGAACATTTTCCTCAGTTGAAAAAAAATGGTCGCTCTATGTCAGTGCCGTTGAGTACATTCATCACGGATTCCGCAATCCCCTTGGCTCAATCACACGGTTAACGTTTACAACAAGAGAAAAGTTCAACTGAGCTGCTTCGAAAGCCCTCAGTCGCAGATGGTTTGGTAACTTTACGCCCATTGCCATTGACTAGACTCCCGCAGGAATAGCAGAAACTTCTGGTTCAAATCAAGCCAGTCATTACTTTACAAGAGGCTTCAAGAACCGCACTCCTATAATTCCCAGAAGCCGGGACCTGCTGAGCTGCGAGGCCGTTCCTCACACTCTCTCAAAGATGATGACATTAACATGAGATCCTCGACAACAACAACAACAATTACGAGAGGGAAAGAAAAAAAATCTCCGATGTTGAGTTATGGAAAGGTGATCAAATCCAGAACGACAGCCCAGAGACTGTGTAAATCCTCCTGAACCACATCTCAGTGTTTGGGAAGGTGTTTTAGGAAGGAAGAGTAATGCCTTATGAGTCTTCAAAGAATAGGCCAGAGATGGGAATTTAAACAAAGCAGCCAAGAAGGGTCAATATATCACCATCCGGGTGACTCTTTGAGTGTTATTAACAAGGGTTTTATATCATCTGAAAAAATGAATGCAGAGAAAGAGCAAAAGATGTCCTCCTGACTTCTCTTGCCTTTGAGATGTCCTCCTGACATGAAAGTTGCTGTAGCAAATGCAAGAGTTATTATTATTTTAGCTAATCCATTCTGGTGTTTCGACTCCACATGAACCTCCTCCTCCCTCCCTTCCCCACCCTCCTAATCCCCTCTCCCATCCCCCTCTATTCCCTTCTCCCACACGGATGCATCAAAGGTAATAGCAGATAAATGGCATCTGGATTGGATGTTGAAAAACAAAGATCCTCTGTAATGCTGGGATTATTTAACACTATTTACAGGCTGTGCTGGAGTCATACTTTATAAGACCCTAAGGCTAAATGTGACCTTAGTGGCCTTTCTAACTACACACAACAGCTGGCTCTCAGGGGTTCCGAGACACCAGATGGGTATTTTATCCAACCTTCTACACCTTCATTTATCATTCACTGGAGTTCCACCAAGACGGGACCCAACAACATGGGAAGTCCAGGTACATTGAACACAAATCAACCTGTGCCATTCAATGGGTGGCAAACAGAGATGGGAATTGTTGTACATGCGCAGCACGTTTTATGTTGGGGGAACATCTCACAGCACTTTGAGATCGAGACACTGGTCCATTGGACTGCATGCAGGAAGTGACATCAGAATGTGCAGGAAGTGGATTAGCGCTGATTCTTGCTCATAGTGCGCACAGCGCAGGAAGTGACATCAGCGGTGAACTGGCAACCCACAAGTCAACAACAACAACAAGATTCCATTTATAAAGCGCCTTTCACGTCAGGAGGACGTCCCAAGGCGCTGCACAGTTGGGTCATGACCCGAGCAGGGGGGAAATGGTCAGGGTGAGGGAAGGGAGGGAGCGAGGAGGGGGGAAATGGTCAGGGTGAGGGGAGGGAAGGGAGGGAGCGAGGAGGGGGAAGAGAGTCGAGAGGGGAGCTGAAGGCTCGGTCAAAGAGAAAGGTTTTGAGACCGGCCTTGAAGGAGGAAAGGGAGGAGGCGGCGAAGGCACTGGGGATAGAGTTCCAGAGCCTCGGGGCTGAGAGGCTGAAGGCCCGACCACCGATGGTAGGCGGTTGGGGCGGGGGACGTGGAGCAGACCAGAGCCAGAGGAACGGAGGGTACGGGCAGGTAGGTAGGGGGATAGTAGGTTGGAGAGGTAGGAGGGAGCAAGGCCGTGAATGGCCTTGTAGGTGAGGATGAGGATCTTGAAATCAATGTCAAGTCAGACAATGTTTTAGAGCAGGAAACGGACTGAGCCCCTGAAACCAGCATTACCGACCGCCTCCCTTCTGTGCTGTCAACTTGCTTTCATTCTAGGTTGATAATCCTATCAATCCTGTCGGAATTATACATTACACCCAAGTTATTATACCTAACAAAGTCTCTATTATAAACTCCAGCAAGATCCTTAAGCCGCAGAGGGAAAACAAATAAGCTCAGCTTTATTCACACGCATTCAGCATTAAATAAGGTTTTAATTATTCCTCACACTGCAGCATATTTAAGCCTTCTCGTACAAATACGTCAACTTAATATTAAGGAATTTGGACACTTCAGAGGCAATTCATTCCCACAGAACCGAAGAGTGCTTACACGTCTGTTGAATTCATATAGTTAATGTTATTATGTGGATGACTCAGACTATAGATGTGCATTTTGAATCTGAATTATGGACCAAAACGGGAAATGAATCCAATAAATCCTAGGCTAAGCAAAGAGACTCCCTGGAATCTTGCGCCTAGCTTTCTCTTGTCTTGCAGTATATTGAGTTACCTTTTAATTAAATGATCATTTCATCTCCTTTTTTTTCTTGGCGTATCATCAATAATAAGCCCTGAGGTAAATTCATCTTTAACAGCTCTTTTCCTTTATTTGCCAGCCAGCATCTCCCATGAGCATAGTGGATTCCGATCGCTGGCACTTCCAGGGAGCCGATGATACATCAAGAGTGGGTTTGAACTCTGAGAAGATACAGTTTATTTTCTCTCTCTCTCTTTCTCTCTTTCAAACACTCTCTCTCTCTCTTGGTGGAAATTCAAGACTAGCCATTTTCCAATAGAATCAGTACAATTAACCCAGTCACGTTATATACCAACGGCTGCTGCGTTGGAAGTTTATGATCGCAATGCAAATTGCACCGGTCTGTGAGTGTTGCTGTCTGACCTCCGTAGCCAGAAAATGCCAAGATTCCTATATGCCAGAGGTCTGAAATTCCACCTTGACTTAATGACCATTTAGTAATACGCTTTATGGCTGTTTGTGGGCCAAATGCTGCATGAAAATTGGCTGCCGCGGTCGACACCATCACACGAGCCACCTCATTAAGATTCTAGACTCAAGCCGCCAACCAGAGGTGCTTGAGCTCGCGCAGTCTAGGCTGGGGCTTTAGTGCAGTACTGAAGGGAGCGCTGCACTGGCAGAGGTGCGTCCTTCAGATATCCTCCCTGCGCCCTGTTCCAGAAAAAAGAACAACAAAATGACATTTGTACAACGCCTTTCACGTTGGGAGGATGTCCCAAGGCGATGGACAGACAGAGTTACGGGCCCGAGCTGAAGGTTGGGGTGGGGGAGGGCCAGAGCCCGCTGAACGGCGAAACAGGATGGTAGGGGGTTAGGAGGTCGGAGAGTTAGGGAGGAGCAAGACCGTGGAGGGCTTTGAAGGTGAGGACCAGGATCTTGAACTGTATCCTCTGTGTGATGGGAAGCCAGTGATGGGGGTGATAGGGTCACAGAGTCTGGTGCAGGAGAGGACACGGGCTGCAGAGTTCTGGATGATCTGCAGCCTGTGGAAGGAGGAGTTGGGGAGGTCGACAAGCAATGAGTTTGTATAGTCGAGCCTGGATGGAATGAAGGCATGTATGAGGGTTTCGGCGGCCTGCGGTGTGAGACAGTGGTGGAGCCGGGTGACGTTACATAGGTGGGGGAAGGCAGAGCGGGTCATGGCGCAGATGTGGGAAAGAAAGGATAGTTGAGGGTCGAACAAGACCCCAAAGGTCCGGACTGGCTTAGCAAGGTGGAGTGTGCAGCCATAGATGGTGATGCCCTCAGTGCCTGAGGTGTGGAGGCGCTGACGGAATCCAATCAGGAGAACCTCAGTCATGTTGCCGTCCTACTGAAGAAAGTTAGCTCTCATCCAGGACTTGATGTATGACAGACATTCTGTCAGCACAGCAGTGGTCCTGGAGTCAAAGGTGGAGGCAGAGAGGTACAGTTGGGTGTCATCCGCATACATGTGGAAGTTGACCCCATGTCTGCAGATGATGTCACCAAGGGGGAGTATATAGATGTTGAAGAGGGGACCAAGGACAAAACCCTGTTCCAGTGGATGTTTAAGATTCCACGGCATGATTTGAAAGGAGAAGGGAGTTTCCCATGGCGTCCTGGTCAAAAATTAGAATTGACCGTTCACTTCATGGAGGGAATCACTGTGTACAAATGACTACTGCATTCGTCTACAAAATATACAGGCACTTTAACTGTTGAGTTATCTAGTCACGTGCCAATATCACCTCCTGTTTGCTGCGATAACCCTTTGAGCCGATAGTCAGCCACTTTAGCACGAGAGCCAGGTGGATGTGCGTGTGCGCAGCGATTGGGAGTCCGCAGTGCAACCAAATTTGTGTTATAATGAAGCCCATTTTAATGAGGCTCGCACTGCGTTGCATTTTCGAGCCAAATTAGTTCTAAGCTCAGTGTTACGTGGAGCATTAATGAAGAACATCAAGTCAACCAATCTATAAAACATATGCGTGATCTGGAAATCTGATAGCACAAAGATGAAAAGATGATTTGAGAGAATTAAGTTGGGACCTAAGGGTTCTCTCTGGGCTGCTTTTCAATGATATATGCAGAGAGAAAATGCAAAACCTCTGCAATAATGAAGTCAACTTCTGTCTCTGGATGACTTGCATAATCCAATCTCCCTTGGCAGGCTTATCCAGAGTTTAGCTGTGAGGTCCAGGATGACTGAATCATTTTAAGGAATATTGGACTTCAAGCTGTGGGGCTGGGTGGAATCCGGGAGAGGGGGAGGAGAAAAATGACCAAAGACATGCTCAAAAAGATTTGATTACAGGGAGGGAAGGAGCGAGGTGGAAGGATTTAGGCAAAGAGCAAAGTGTCTGAAAGCTCACCCATCGATGGTGGGATGGAGCTAGTGAGGGATGGAGGGATGGGGGCTTGAAGCATGCCAGAGTTGGCGGAGTGAAGGGGGTGGGGGGTATTGTGGAGTGGGATCATAGTGGGGTAAGGGTCTGGGAGGAACTTGAGGGTAAGGATGAAGAGCTTGTAGATAGGAGAGACAAACTGATACCAAATCAAATTACAAAGAATCTGTCTGTGCACTGTCTGTGTGCTCAACAGTAGATAAAGTTGTTGTATTCCTGATATTAAAACCCTGTTTGTACTATAATTTGTACATTACATTTCACAGCATAAATGACTTGGTTGTATCTTTTCTTCCAATCAGGAAAACAATATTATTCGACAGCTTTGAAGTCATAGCATTGCGCTCATAGCAAACGATTATAACATAACAATCTTTATGTTTGATAGGGCACCTTTCACATCAAGAGGATGTCCCAAAGCGCTTAATAGGATTTACTGCAAAATTAAGTGACTATGTGTGTTTTGTGAGTGAAATTGTCATTTTTTTTTGAGCCATGTTTTTTTTTCTTTTTTCTATATTAAAATAAAGCCGCAGAGAGTTCATGTGAAATGCTCAGACTCAACAGCTTTAAGACTGAAAAGCACTTTGTGTCGTGTACGCTATATAAATAACAGATGCTGGCTAGGAAGTTAAATGCTATAATTCAATCATGGCAATTTGCTGGGATTCAAACCCATTTTTGGGTGTCATCAGAACCCTTCAATTGAATTACAATCGTCTATTTTCCATCTATTATTCCACGCGCATATCTATGTCAGCCTTAAATGGAATCAACAGGTGATCCCTCTCTCTATTAATCATATGTGTGTGTGTCAATTGTTTTTGCTTGGCAGTTTAATCCTTTTGGGATCTAAGAAGAGCTTTTTTGGAGCCCCAAATTAGCAGCAAAGTGATGTTCTTTTCACGTAAAAGGGAAGAAAGAACTAGCATTGACACAGGACCTTATCAGGTCAAAGTATCTCAAAGCATCTCGCAGTTAAGAGTCAAGTGTAGTGGCTGCTTTTCGCACCAGCAAGGTCCCACAAACTGCCATGAGGGGAATGGGAGTGGATCGCTGGCCAGGACACCAGGAGAAACTCCCATTCTCTTATTTTCCCAAATATTGTTCCCAAAGATGCTAAAGGTCCCGGGACGATATTCGAAAAGAGAAAGGAGTTCCTCGAGGTGTCCTGACCGACAATCCCCTAATTTGTCTCACAGCTGTTTTTTTTCCTGATGAGCGCAAATTTGCTGCTGCGTTTATCTACACAGGTGAACGCTAGAACAAAAGAACATCAGAACCAACAGTAAGTACCATAAAGTGGTTTAGGCATTCTGCTGTGATAAGGTGCTTAAAAAAATATAAGTTCTTTGTTAAAAGTGTAATTTAGGAAGTAATTTCATGACATAGAATCATAGAATTATACAGCACAGAAGGAGGCCATTCGGCCCATCGTGTCTGTGACATGGGGGATTACATCAACACACACAATAACCTGAAATTCTTCACCGAGGAGAGTATTGCTGGGTGTCATCTGTTGGGAGCGTTAAATGCAGGAATGATTGTTACAAGGTGACACTGTACAAATACATGGGAATTCAGTTGTTTCCTACTGACAACAACAACAAAATCACATTTGTATAGCGCTTTTCATGTGGCAGCATCGAGTTATCTGCCGATCGTGGAGAGAAGCAACTCGTTCGGATGTTCAGACAGGATTATCACAGTTTAGCAGGAAAAGGTGCCTCTCGGCTCTTCTTGGGAGAAACCACTATTTGGGAGAAACCACTGAAACCACTGAGCAATCCAAATGTTCTGAGCAGAAACCTCAGTGTGAGAGTCCACAGATCATCACTGAGGGCTAGGCTCACCAACACTCGCCTATTATTTCTTTTTGTAAGAAACAGGGATCATGATCATGGGAACTCCTAATCCAAAGGTCGGAATGGATGAGATCTCCACTGTTGATTGAACCTGGGGAATGGTCAGAAGATACAGTGAGGCAGAAGTGCCCGTCTTCACATCACACCTGTAGACTTTACCTTCAATGCCTACAGTCACCTCCCCTTTTTTCCGGCACGGATCAAACACTCCAAGACGCCACCCCACCTCATTCCACATTACAATGTTACACAGTGATTCCACTTTACAGTGAATCCAGTGAAGTTCTTCGAGACATCCTCCTGCCCGCGAAAGGCAAATGCAAGATTATTAATATGATTGTGTATATGAATGTAGCAAGTCCTGCAGTGCATTTAACAATAGGATTTCTAAATGCAAACCAGCTACACAATGAAAGATTAGCTAAAGTCTCAGTTGTGGACTTATGTTCGTAAATCTCCGGGAACACACATATTGTGTCCTGTCCCATGAACAAACCGCAGAAGACAAGGAAATGAAGCACAGGTATAAACATACAAGCGCCAAAGGAAATATACCTCACAACCTCAAAGATCTATTTTGGTGCATCTCCATTTCAAATGCTTCAAACGCATGAAAAGAGATGAAAATGAGGGACCAAAGCAGGAAAGGATGAGAGACAGCTAAATGAGCGAGTCTCCCATACAAATAATTATGTTTATGTAAAGCATTCGACAAGCAATTCTGTGTAATTTGGCGGTGACTGCACATTCAGAGGTTTGACGGTAATAATTTCATCAGAATTTCCTGAACGCCTGAAAGCAATTCTTCTAGTGTGCTGATACCATTTGCCAATTTTGCAATATTTCTTGATGCATTTCTTAATTAAGAAATGACGAGTGTAGTTCCCTTGAGTCAGAGCGATGAGCAAGAACGAGTTACAGTCAGAGGACGAAATACCTACTTGAGCTCCTTAATTAAGAACTCTGTTTAGAAACATCACAAATTAGGGCCCCTGTATCCACAAACTATTTGTACATCACCCGTGTTAAGAATAATGAATCATACATTAACATGAATATGTGCAAATTGTATTACTTCACGTGGCTTCCTGCTGAATTGTGACCTTGAATTTTTATCACTCTGGTTCATTAAATGAAATGAATCCAAATTTACAAGGAGCCAGGATTGCATCTCAATTCATTGAATTCACTCAGGGGAGACAACAAATTGGTTCACATCGAAAGATGGCAATAAATTGAGGCTGAAACAGATCCTCAATGTTAGTTTTTCAGGCGTGTACTGGAGAGAGGACACAGGTAGATGATTAAGAAAGAGCAGTGGATTAGCATAACAGTATCTAGCTTCGAGAAGCGACTGTGAGAATGGGCGTGTCGGGCTGAATTTCTATAGTTCAAGGAAAAGGAATGAAAATGAAAATAATTTTCATTATAATAAACCTTGCATTTTGATCAATTGATACAGCACCTTATCAAGTTGTCACGACGTCTCAAAGCCCTTCACAGGATTTACTGTAAAGTGCGCTGGCTGAGTATATTCCAGGCGAGTGCAGAGCAGCCAATTCAGGCCCATCAATATCCTGGAAATAGCCATGGAATAAATGACTAATTGTATCGTTGGCTGCTGTATGTTGTTAGATGGTAGCACAGAAAATGAAAACAGCTTGTTTTATGTCTTTCCGAATTGTTGAATTCGATCTTTTGGCTTTTCACGATCCAAGCCACTGAGAGAATCAATCCCATTTTCTTTCAGCTTTATATTTATTTGCACTTTACGTGCGGTAGCGTCTCGGACTGCTGAAGCATAGTTTGATGCCCGGACCTCTCATACATCGGTGGATCTTGTTGTGCTCTTGATTGTTGATGTAGGCGGGCGAGCTGATTACAGTGGAGTCCTGTAGCTTAGTGGTTAGAGCACTCGATTTGCAAGCGAGAGGACCTGACAGGGAGATTACCAGGCAGGGTGAAATTTTAGTCAAGTTTATTTATTCCGCACTTCTCTGTTCACCTAGCAGCATGCAGGGACTCGGTTGTTAGTCAATTGGCAGATGGCTTTCCGGGGGTGATAATCCTTTCAAAAATACATATATATATATAAAAAGTAATATTATTTTGGTTATTTCATTCACGGCAGTTTGTGGGACACTGCTGTGCGCAATTGGTTGCCACGTTTCGCCCACAAAATATGCAGTCAATTCACTTTACTGTATATTCTGTGAAGCGCTTTGAGACGTCTCGAAGACGTGATAAAGCGCCATGTCAAATGCAACAGTTATTATTATTATTATTATTATTACAAATGGCGCTGTGAGTTTGCTCGGCCAATCCAAAAGTATTTTCCCCAGATTCGTGAAGTCAACTCCTGCCTTTGGGCTGGAAACTCCTGCCGCAGATCAGACAGGGGGACAGAGCAGGTGGGTACAGGGATCCGATTGGAAACGTTTTCACTGAATCTCATTCTTTGCTAATTATCCAAAATGTTACAACATAGGGCATCTGTGCATGATGTAAGCAATGTCTCAAGTATTGGCTATTATTAGCCCCGGCTTCCTACACTTACCCATCAAAAACGGAAGGTCCTTTTGCGAACACTGGCATCCTGCGTCGACTTCAGCACTGAAAGGAGCATTTATTTTTGGAGGCGCCGTGCTTAGGATGAGACATTAAACCAAGGTCCCATCTGTGCCTGCCCGGGCGGACGTTAAAGGTCCCACAGCGCTCTTCGAAAAGAGAAGGGAGCTTCTCTCCCCAATGTCCTGACCGACAATCCCCGCCCCCCGGATAAAATTGGTCACTGGCTCCATGGCTGTTTGTGGAACGATTCTGCGTGCAAATTAGCTGCCGGGTTCAACCCAAAAAATACACGCAGTTACATCGTTTGACGGTAAAATCCCCTGAAGCGTTTTTGAGCGGTCGCGACGAGGTGAAAAGGTGCTGTAACAATGGCAAGGATTATTAATTTTATTATCGTTATAAATTAAGTGCTGTTCTGACTGTTTACAACCTGACAATGCCCAAAAGAGGATACAACTGCTGTGTGCTGTTGCCCAATGTCGTCTCCACGCCTCCCCCCACCTCCCCCCCACTGATAACTTGATGCGCTTCGAAAAATAGACTTTACAAGAGCGAGCTCTATCAATCTGATCAATTTCATGCCTTGCTTGTCACGCGAAGAGACATTCTGTGTAACTCTCACCTGCACAGTGTGAAAACAATGCTTTTACACCAGAGAAGGGTCGAGCAGAAGAATAAGATTTGCAGAGGAGACTTACAGTGTGTAGTTTCCCTCAGAAAAAATTAATCTCCCAGAGCATCATCAGAGAAGAACACATCTAGCTTTGTGAAGATTCCACATCAACCGCATACTTCGTGAAGCAAGACGACCTCAAATCAAATCAAATTGAAACCAATACCGTATCATTATCATTAATAGTAAAAATAATAATCATTGCATTTGATACAGCACTTTTCACGTCAAGGCAATTCACAGGATTCATTGGAAAGTGTAATCACTGTGTATATTGTAGGCCAATCCGCCCACAGAGGTTTGAGACATCCTACCAATGTGAAAGGCACTAGATCAAATGCAAGTTATTATTATTATTATTATTTGGCCGTTCCCAACATGGCAAGTGGTTTAAAATGCAACAGTATTTAAAAACAAGGAAGCTGTTTGATAATTACAGTAAAACTTGTGGATCGCTCTATCTGGTAACACATGTAAAGGGTGGTGAGTTGTACAAATACACACATTACATAGGATTTTGAAAACTTTACCACAAACCACAAGATCTTCCTCCGCTCTGTCAATGCATCTTCAGTGTCAAAAGTAAACTATGGCCAATTATCAAAGCAGCTTCATCTTTCAGTTTTTCTTGCTTAAAGTGAAAGAGAGAGAGAGAGCGAGAGAGAGAGAGAGAGAGAGAGAGAGAGAGAGAGAGACAGGATTCTCAATTGCCTTGTCACATCTATTGCCCAAACTCACTTTTAACAATAAGAACTATTTGTATTTATATAGCACCCCTCACACACACAATAGCTCGCCAGAGCGCTTGACAGTGGCAGAGCAAGACTTTTAATTATAAATAAGACATTTCCTTCCTCATCGCAGAAGTGAAAACCAAAACCGATGCACAATTAAAATTAGGTTTAATTTCTTTTCACAATTCAGCGCATTGGTCATGACTTCATTCCGGGTCTCCCAGGAGATGAAATCTAAGGTTATCAGAAAGCACAGATATTGATCAGTTCCTACCTACGAGGAGTTTTTTGTTCCCTGGTAATTTTTGACCCGAGCATTTGCTCGTTCATGTGTGCAGTGCTATTGGACACTTTGCGTAACCTTATACAGTCTCACAAGCGGGGTATTGTTGAAGTGAGCTTCATTTATCAGAAAGGGTAGTGTTCGTTTCTGTACAAGTGCCAAGAAGTCAAAGGTTCTTCAATGGGGAGCTCTCCATCAACTTACCCAGCATTGAACTGTCCAGAACCCAACATGCTTGTGCAACGTTTATCCATTGCTTAAGTACAACTGGAGAGAAAAATAAAGTTGATATATTTTTCCCACAAGATATTTCAATACTCCCCAGGCTCAATATTAATGCTTACAATTAATCTTGAGCCTTATCGTATCTAAATGTCTCAAAGTGCTGAGAACATGGCACTTTGAGTGTAATAGCTTCTGTTTTGTGGGATAATGGGGCAGCTGATCTTCCCCCAATCATTGAGACAAAGTGGCAAAGTTTATTTTAGTTCTTGCGTTTGAAATCGCACCGTTGAAACGTCTCAAAGTGCTTCACAAGACTTTACAGCGAAGTGCGGTGACTGTGTATCTTGTGGATAAACCCGGCAGCCAATTTGCACACAGCAATGCCCCACAAACAGCCATGAAGCTAATGACCAATTTTTTCTGGGGGGAGGGAATTATCAGCCGGGACACGAGAGAGGAATATTCTTTGCGAACAGTGCCATGGGACCTTTGATGTCCACGCAAAAAATGGTCACTCAATCCATGACTGTTTGTGGGACCCTGTTGTGCACAACTGGCTGCCGCGTTTCGCCCACAAAACATACAGTCTATTTAATTTACAGTATATTCTGTGAAGCGCTTTGAGAGGTCTCAACGATGTGATAAGGCGCCATATCAAATGCAACGATTATTATTATTTTTATTACTATCTCAGCAGGGAGACATGAACCTTGGTGTATCGCAAAGCACAAAAAAGCTGCGTTGAATTTATGGCCTCTCGCTGAAGATGGGGCCGAGGCACTGTAGGATCATTATCCTTATTACTGTTCGTTAAAGATCCAATGGAAGTTTACTTGCCGATTTTAATTTAGTGCGGGCTTCGCCAAAAAAAACAGCATGTTTTTGCTAAATGCTCGCCAGATTACTTCCACAAGATCACATGTAAAAAGAATGATTAATGTCTCATCGCCTGCCCATTAAACACAGGCTTACCCAAACAAACAGAGTTGACAACCCTTGACCAAGTGCCGCGCTGGACTTTAATCTAACCAGCCTAATCTGTTTGTACCCAGGCCAGCAATCAATGTGTGTCTGCTCCAGTCCCTGAGCCCTCTTGCTGCTTTCAATCTGTTTATCTGCCTTGAATGTCTCATCTCTTTTCCACGTTCCTTACCTATGAAAATGTCTTCCAGCTTCTGTTGGTCACTCTTGGCAAATGGATCCCGCATTGCGAATGGGAACAGCTCAGAAGCCACAAAGCCAGCCAGGGCAATTAAAGCTCCGTCAGGTATTTTTTTCATTGTTTTGCTCAAAATATACAGTCACTACACCTTACAGTATAACCTACGAAGGGCTTTGAGACGTCTCGAAGATGTTATAAGGCGCTATATCAAATGCAAGGATTATTATTATTATTATCGATATCTCAGTTTGATTGACAGCATTAAATCAGGCGGAGACCAGGTTGCTGGTTTCAGTTCGTTTCATTTTCCACATGTCTGACACATGTGGAAACCCATCATCATGCTTAAGAGTATCCAAACCAAACTGAAAATTCCATGCATCCCATCTGGAAATTCCAGAGATAGATTATTGGAATGGAATGCGCACTCTCTCCCTGAAGGGATGCATCCTGCTTACCTAATTCCAGAAAGTATTAGGTGCAAGTTGGCAAGAATCAAGGCTTGGGGACCAGAGTGTGCGTTGGGGTAACTGCTGGAGCCTACCTTGCCATTGCTAGCACTGTCTGGCAAGCTTTCCCACTGCTTGTTCAGCTGGTATTAACCTACCCTTTAGGGCTTAGGCTTGAAGGGTTAGCAACAACAACAACAAGATTCCACTTATAGAGCGCCTTTCACGTCGGGAGGACGTCCCAAGGCGCTGTACAGTTGGGTCAGAACCCGAGCAGGGGGCGAATGGTCAGGGTGAGGGGAGGGAAGGGAAGGAGCGAAGATGGGGTAGAGAGTCGAGGGGGAGCTGAAGGCACGGTGGGGAGCCAGTGGAGGCGAGCGAGGGTGGGAGTGATGTGGTCCCGAAGCCTGGTGCGGGACAGTACACGAGCTGCAGAGTTCTGAATGACCTGCAGCTTGTGGAGGGATGTGCCGAGAAGGCCGGCGAGGGATGACTTCCTGCCCCCAGTGACTGGTCTGCCCCTCCAGTTCCTACCGATGTGTTAAAGCAGGGTACATCTCTCTGGAGAGATAGCGAGAGTGAATGAATGCGCATTTCATTCCAGTCACGTGAAAACTTCGACATGTGTGCATATACGGAACCTTTGGTCGGATTTGGATACTATTAAACACAGCGACATGTGTCAGACACATGGCAGACGAAAAAGAGCAGATAATCCTCTGTCATCCTGCCTGAAAGAGAAGTAATTTCATTCAAAATGATTTCAGAGCAACCCCCAACCGAGCAGGATAAAAAGCGGTTGGAAGTCAACTCTGCCATTCTCCATGAAATGCCATTTCAATGGCATCAATGCCATCAAAAAAAACCATAAAGGCTCAATTTTCAAAGGAAGCATTGCATTGATGCAAGTGGTGTTTTATGGACTTTTTTTTCCCATTTATGCAACTGTGTCGAAGAGCTCTCTGCTTCCAGAGCATCGATGCTGCCCAACAGAACAATAATCCTTCCATTCGATGTAGCACTTTATCACATCTTCAAGACATCTCAAAGTGCTCCACAGAATATACTGTAAAGCGAATTGACTGTATATTTAGTGGGCGAAACGCAGCAGCCATTTGTGCACAGCAGCGTCAACATAAACAGTCGTGGATTGAGTGACCAAATTTTTTTTTGAGGAATTATTACATGACTGCAAAGGGCAGCGATCTCAATTAGCTGGTTCTCAAACTTGTTGCGGACAGATCGCACAAGCAAGATTAAGTGCCGGGGTGGATGGGTAGGGTGTTTTTTCTTTTGCATGTGGCAGAAGATGAAAACCAGACACACTGTAAGATTAGTGCTCGAAAATACACTCTGTAAATCCTGACATAGCACGAGAGAATTTCTTTTGGCAACAACTAAGTCAATGTAAAATGTCTCCATCGCAAACTAACATATTTTC
Source organism: Callorhinchus milii (assembly GCF_018977255.1). Taxonomy (NCBI): domain Eukaryota; kingdom Metazoa; phylum Chordata; class Chondrichthyes; order Chimaeriformes; family Callorhinchidae; genus Callorhinchus; species Callorhinchus milii. The sequence goes on along the minus strand of NW_024704752.1, from coordinate 3,815,106 downwards.
ATCGGTTGGTTTTCCTTTGCAGGGCCTGCATTACCAATGACTTTCGCTTAATTTCCTCCACCTGCCAAGTCTCCACTGTCTCTGGGGTCACAGACCATTATGTTCCTTGTTAACACAAAGGCTTGGCTGAGCGAATAAAGTGAACTGCACCGTTATGTCTCTCCCATGAAGGATGATGAGCTTTCAAGTTGCTCCTGAGTTTGAGCTGATCAAAAAACTGATTTCAGGATCTTTCCACACTCCTCCTCACTCTCTCTCCCACTCCGAGCCCCATTCCCGAAATATTCAGATATGTGCGAAGAGATAGTTTTTGTTTTCTGTGGCAAATCAAATCAAAGATTGCAATTGACACAGAGCCTATAATGTCTCAGAGCTCCTGACAGATCACTGCTTTCTGTGGATTTGGAGGCACACAGCATTGGACCACAAATAGCCATGGTGTGAACGATCGGTTTTATCTGTGGAGCATTCAACCAGGACACCGAGAGAAATGTCCTTCCTTTACTGATAGTGTCATGGGTATTTTAACGTCCACGTAAACAGGCACAGAGGAGACCTCAGTTTAACGTCTCATCTGAAGGCCAGCACCTCTGAACATGCAGCGCTCCCCCACTACCAGACAGGATAATCAGGGTAGACAACATGCTCCAAGCCCCTGATGTGGGGCATGAACTTGTGACCTTCTGACTCAGAGGCAAGAATCCTCTCCAACTGAGCCAAGGTCCCATTTTAGAAGTTACAAATCCTTTTGCAAATCCACAAATTAAATATTACGATGTGTTCCTAAGAGCTTTTATTCCTTATGTACAACATCTCAAGGAGATGAAAGAAACACAGATAAAGATAAGGCTGAACAGATAATATTTCATAATCAAAATAGTCCCCAGGTCATTTTGTTAAACGTTTCTGATGGATGGGCAAGTGCAGTTTTTTTGTTATTTTGCTTCCAAACTCAGCCGGTTTAGAAACAGTATCCCCCTTTGTTGCCTTACATCAATGTTAATTTGGAGCTCTCTCAAATCAAAAGCTACACAGAAATAGTATGCGTCCTCTTCGGGGGGAAAAGAAATTCTATGAATGCCGTTTTGGGCTGTACAAATTATTTCTCCTACGAGCTCATAAATAAGAGCTTTGAAAAGGAATAGCTAATAGCTGACTTTTCACTGTAAACCTGCCATCAATAACTACAATTTGTTTAAAACACCTTGAACTCCACGGGCAAAACCCAGCAAATGAAAAGCACACGCACGGCAAAACTGCGTGGCTCTGTTTGCTGATAGCTTTACAATCTATTCTGTATCGTCCCCACAAAAGGGGCACTGTCTCATTAATATCCTTCAGAAAGTGACCCACTGCAAAATGCGATGCATATGTAACCTTCAGAGGATGTGAGTGGGATCAGTCGCCTTTTCCAAATGCAATTACCTTCCTCTTAATTTATAACAGCTTAGTGGAGTTGTAAGTAAATAAATACTCATTAGTGGCCATGCAAACCTATGGAACACATTTCTGGGGATATTTTTGCGATAAACAAAGTTGATGGAAAGTTGTCCTGAAATCTGCCTGTGTATTGCTTTATCATCTGTGGGACATATTTTGTTTCACACAGTGTTGTTAGGACGCAGTGGCCTTTGAAGCGCGGGCCGCATTAACACTTAAAGGGGAATTAGACAAGGGCTGAAGAAGAAAGTGTAACAAAAATGGAGCAGGAGAAAGATCAGAGATTTGGGATCAGTGGAGAGATCTTCAGTGGAGGCATGGGATTAAGAAAGAAAACCGGCAAGGATACTTATGTAGGCTCCGAGACAGCAGAATAGGAGTACGTAGATTTAGAGCTGCAATGGGGACAGTTTCAAGATAGTTACCAGGAAGTTGTTCCTTACCAAGAGGGTAATTAGTGAATGGATCAGATTGACAGAAATAGTGGTTGAGGCAAGGACGCTGACACGCGTTTCAATCAAAAATGTGGGGCGGGCATTCTGGAAGGATGAGATCAAATAGGCCATCTTCATCTGAACCCATCTTGCCATCTTGTTGAGTTAGCACCAGTGGAGGACAAATGACCAAGTGAGTGGAATCTGTGCTGTACCTCCAATGATTTTAAACTGGTTTCTCTTCTAACAAGAGGAAAGGGAATTATTCCGAAAAAAATGAAGCATTTTACATACAGCTCTTCCGCCAGAAGGCATCGGTGGGAGAGGAACAATCTTGCGCCACATCTATGCTGACACTGCACTGGGGGAGCAGGACTGCATTTATTAGAGATGCCGGCCTTCAGATTAGATAAACCGAGGTCTCATCTGGTCTATTTAGTTGGCCCTTAAAAATCCCATGGGACTATTGAACAAGAGAAGGGAGTTCCTCCAAGAGTCCTGGCAACAGTCCTCTGCATAAATTGGTCATTCACTTCATGGTTATTGTGAGACATTTTGCTGAGCGCATAAATGACTGCCGCTTTTGTCTTAAAAATATACCCAGTCACTACGCTCGATAGAAATTACCTGTGAAGCACTTGGATAAAACTTAACGTTATTGTCACTGTATCAAAGGCAAGGATTGTAATCACCAAACTGACTAAAAGTAATTTTTATTAGGCTTTTGACGGGAAAGGAGTGATCCGGAAAAAAAAAATGCGGAGGGAATATTTTGCTCTATTTTATTTAATTTCTCTTCACTTATTAGAAATATTAGCTCATTTGCTATTCCCCGAAGTAGAACAGACTTTATCGGAAAGTCAAGCTGTAAACAAGATTTGTTCTGGCTGACATCTGAGATTTTTATTAATTTCAAAATCCAGCCATTTAAATGAACTTATATATAAATATCTTTTTAAAAAAAGTTTATCTACAGGGCAGTACGGGAAAGGAATGATTCCCAGGAACTGAAACCATGTGGAATTCTTTATCTGACTGGTAATAAAACAAATATTATTAAAGTAGTTGTACCACTATATATTTCCAATGTGCTAATAAATGTAAGACTTATGTGACTTGAATGACTTTAGTGAGTTGACCGAGCGAGGGCCTTGGTGTCTTAATGGCCTGCTTTGCGGGAACATGTGGAACCAATAAGTGGGATGACAGCAGAAACTAGTGTGCTACCTGGGAACCTTGCCTGAAATCTGTCAAGCTGGATTCATTAGGCCGGTCTGTTCTGCCACCACGCAGGTTATATCGCATAAAAGCGCTCGCCAGCCATGTACCCGCACAGTCACAGGTCACGTTTGCAGTTCTGTCGGCCTCCCTGGGTCTACGGCACTTGCAAATCTAAGGGCTTAGCAAGTCAAGGAACCTTAATGATACATTTAGCAAATGCTAGCACCATCGGAGTGACAAGCAAACTGCACACAACTGCAGGGATAGAGAACCCTACACACGTATCACTGCAGAGGGAGATCAAACGCTAGGGGAAAAGTGTTGTTATTAAGCACTCAATCCTCGATGTGTCTCAGGTAGTTACTTATTCTGTATTTAACAAAATAGTTATAAGAATATTTACTGGACTCTTGTGTGGAGCCCCTGTTGATCTAATTTCCTCAGTAAAACGCCGTTATAAGGCAAAAAAAATTGACAAAGACTTGCCCTCCATCCCCCCACTCCCCCCCCTCTCTAAATATAAAGAGAAGGCTTATAGTTGGTCTCAAAACAGACCAAACATGCTGACACCAATGACAGGAAGCAGATGTACTCCAAGGGGATGCTTTAGGCTGATTCACGGCTGCATATTAGCTTCACAGTTTCACAGACTGAATGCAGGAAATATAGACCCCAGGGGTTGGGGAGGGGGGGGGTTAAGGTACAGAGAAAGGGTCAGCCAGGCATTGGATCCAGTCTGCCAGCAAACAAGCACTCCCCCCGCCCCCTCCCACCCCAGATAAAATCAGTCATTTGTGGTTGTTTGTGAGAAGTGGCTCTGTGCAAATTGGCTGCCGTGGTCGTCCACAAAACACAGTCACTACTCTGGACAGAAAATAGGGTTGTAAAGCAAATTAGGATAGGGTTGTAAAGCACCCAAAAGGAGGAACCCGTTAGGAAAGAAACAAAACTTCTCTGGATTTCCAGTGTACAAAGGATTCACTGGACACTGCTCGCAAAATACACAGTCAATCCACTTTACACTATGCAAATAATCCTTGCATTTGATACAGCCCTTTATCACGTCTTCGAGACATCTCAAAGCGCTTCTCAGATTATATGTAAAGTGAATTGACTGTATATTTTGTGGGCGAAAAAGTATATCCTGTGAAAGCGTTTTGAGATGTCACAAATGCAACGATTATTATTATTATTATGAGAATCGTGAGGTACAAAATAATAGCTTTGGAAAGGAACATAGACTGGCTGACATTCATTTCCAAATGGGTATTATGAGCTACGTTGAAGCCAAACCAGCTGGTCTGTAAAATGTACCCAACAGAGGCCCAAAACTTTACCTGGTCCCAGCCTATAGCACATAGCACGCTGCTGAATCATAGAGAATTCTTTGATATTCACTTAATTTTAGAAAAGATTTTTCTGTAGTTCCTTAAAAAAANTCCAAATTAAGGCCGGATTTAAGAATTTTTCTGCGATTGCGCACCATAGTAAATGTTTACGAATAAACTGCCCCTACTGACAGTTTAGGTGATAATTTGATCATTCACTTCATAGTTGCTGGAGGGATATTGCTGTGTGCAAATTGGCTGCTGCATTCACCCACAAAATACACAAGTACCATACTTTACAGTGAAATCCTATGAAGCACTGTATCGAATGCAAGGATTATTATTATTATTATTATCAACAGCTACAGTTAAAATAATTACAATGCCCAATATATAAATCAATTTATAAATATATATAAAAAAAGGCAAAATTCAGGAGAGCGAATATAAATGTATTGATGTTGATGAATATCGCATATTACACTTGTGCATTACTTTGAAAGAAAATAAATAAGCGTGGGGGTGTTGGATGGGGGGGGGCGGGGGTTAATGGGAGGGTGAGGGTGAGCTGGAAGCATCAGACTGTAAATTGACAGCTCACCAACTTGTTCATCAAACCAGATGAAAACAGCTTTGAATTTCGGCTGCAAGACAGGCAGCTATTAGCACCAGGGCTTTGACTTTCTCTGTGTTGATTTTCTCTGCCCTGCCCTCTGCTGACCTTCCGAAAACTACTGTAAACTGTGTGCGCGTGTGACAGGCTTACCCTGATCAACAGAACGCTGGGATCAATAGCTTGACATCTGAAGAGTTTGTGCTCGTTTTCATTCTCCCAGCGTAAAGCGGGTGGAGGGCATCGGGGTGGAGGGGGGAGAAAATGAAGTATGGCAAGTATTTAAGTTCAAGAGTGTTGTGGTCATGGATTCAGCTTCTGACGTGAGGACCTCTGTTATGCACTGTCAAGACTCCCAAAGGTTACAGTCGATTCTCAGATATTCTTCCATTCCACAGCTTAGATTTAACACTTACAATAGTAATAAAAATAATCAATAACTCTGGCATCTGAAGAAGCACTTTATTACGTCATTGAAATGTGTCAAATTTTTCCACGGGAGTCAGCCAGGATGGGTAACCATCTCAAAGAAACTTTGGATCACAGTGCATCTTCTTGGCTTTTCTAGGCAAGTGTCCTCAACGGCCATCAAAAAAATATGGACACAGCAGTGGAAGTACAACACCCCTCACTGATGCAAGGGGAGGGAATCCAACATCAACCAGGTCTTTCCAATTAACTCAGCATTTTTCCTCCCAGCTTTTCACAGAAGGGCGCATTGAGATTCCTTTGCAGCTCAGAGTATCTCGCTTATAGACTGGCTCGGAAAATGATGGGAAGGAATGATCAAGATGGAGGGAATGCAAAGATTCAACAAAAAAAAGTATTTTTAAATAAGTATATCATCGCAACTTAAAATTAGCTTCTCCGCTGGGGCACAGTGGTGTAACGATGACACATAAATTGCTCTCCGAGAGACCGCGAGTCTGCATTTTAACCAACTGCAGAGATCAGTGTTTCATGTGGATGTGGAGTTTCGCCCAGTGTGTGTTTCAACCTAGGCCAGCTGCTTGAGTAACAACAGATAACAGGTGAGGTTTTTCAGACTCACATAGCATCGCTGGTGAGAGAGAGAGAGAGGGAGAGGAGAGTGAGAGGTTGACCACTACAATCTTAACATTACTACTGCGATGGGGGGGCAGAAGGCTGGGAAACTGTTGCCTATGATTTTGGTTTGATGAGTTAAATGGTGACACACGTGACAGGTTAACAGGTGGACTGAGGTGTGGGAAAGTGTTGCTTGCCAAAACACTTATTTTGATACAGTCTTAAGCTGCTTTCGTCATTTTATATGTGCACCCCATCAAGGAAAAAAGAAAGTAACAGCTACCTATCAGTCATCAGCTAATCTCGGTCTTTCTCTGCCTTTGTATCCTTCCAGAACATAACAGAAGGATGACCGAGGGAGATTCTAATATTCCTCACAATCGATACAACGCCTTATCATGTCGCTGAAACATCTCAAAGCGCTTCACAGGATTTTACCTTGAAGTGCAGTGATTGCACATTTGTAGGCAAATGCGGCAGCCAATTTCCATGCAGCACATGCAGACAACCGTGCAGTGAGTGACCGATTTTATTTAGAAATTGTTTGTGGGGTGGGGGGTGGAATTAACAGCTCGCCAGGAGTTACCAGTAAAGGTGATTGAGGTCAGGACGCTGGACTCATTTGAGGAAATCTGCAGTGGGAATGTTTCTAGGGCTGGTGCGGCATTCTCCAAGGGTAAGATCAAAAAGGGCCAAAGAGCACTCATTATCCATTCGGCCCCCCATTTAATAAGATTATGGTTCATCTTCTAACCTACTTCCATTTACCCGCCCTATCCCCATATCCTTTAATCCCTTTAGATTTTAAAAATCTATCAATCTCAATATTGAATATGTTCAATGACTGAGCATCTCCAGCCTTCTGGTAATTCCATAAATTCTCTACCCTCTGAGTGAAGAATCGTTTTCTCAACTCAGTTCTAAAAGGCTGAACTTTAATCCTGAGACTATGACCCATAGTTTTAGATTCTCCAACCAGGGAAACAGTTTCTACGGCATCTACCCTGTCAAGGGTAGGACCTTAAGAATTTTATAGGTTACTATAAGATCACCTCTAATTCTTCTATATTCTAGAGAATATAGGCCTAGTTTATTCAACCTCTCCTCATAGGTCAAACCCCTCATCCCAGGAACTAACCTAGTGAACCTACGTTGTACCCCCTCCAAGACATAACATAACATGTAGGAGCAGGAGTAGGCCATTCGGTCCTTCGAACCTGCCCCGCCATTCAATCATGGCTGATCTTCTAATCTAACTCCAGATAATACCATAACCCTGCTTTATCCCCATATCCCTTAATCCCTTTTGCAATAGACGCGTGTTTGTCCTTTCCAAGTTAAAGAGGGGAAGTAAATAATGCTGGTCAGAATCAGATAAGGCAGAAATACTGAAGGGTGACAACCGACACTCAACCTGGACAAGGCTAAATATAGCTGCTTTAGTATCGGTTGCAGAAATAACACAAGAGGTTCATGCTTAATCCAGGTGCGGACTTGATCCACTTAGAGCAGGAATGTATTGGATTGGAGAAACAACAATAAGTTGCATTTATATAGCGCCTTTCAAGTCTGGAGAGCATCCCAAGACCCTGCACAGTCAAGGGTTTGCATCCGAGCTGGGGGTTGGAATCAAGAGCAGCGGAGGGCACTTATTTTCTCGCATTGTAAATTTCTACGATTATATACTCATACCATCTTCATTCTCGTTTTCCTCTGAAACTCTTGCAAGTCTTTGATGGCCTTCCCGCCAATCAAAAGGAACGTAAGAAGCAGAGTGACTGTGGCTCAACTGGGATTCCAAGCGGATTGCTCACTGTGGGTTTGGAAAAGTACATTATTGTTCCAAACTTGGTCTCAATCAACCAGAGCTCTAGACAAGGCCCAAGTCATTTCTTTTGATTAACAGTCACGTGTTCTCCAGATGCAACCCAACATTCGAGTATCCTTGTTGACAGCAGCTTTACATTAGCTGGAATCCTTTTCTTTCTCCACCTAGGTTAATGGAGACCCCTTCATTGCGAACACGTGTTTTTTTAAAAGTCTCTAGTTCCAACGTCCGTCACATTTATCTGCATTAAAAGCCATCTGCCGCTCAAAGCCCCGTCTGTTCAAGTGGTCCCAGATCTTTTCAAAATGCTATTCATCCGTTTTACACCATTTAACTGCCCATAAAGCTTGCCAGGCACATCGTAAGGACATTTTTTCTAAAGATGTTTTCTGTTATCTCTCATGTCGCCGGTCCTCTCAGCCTTCGGTTATTTCTTGTTGCGATTTGTTTCCTAACCGTCTATTGTTTCAGCGTTTCCTTTATCCATTCATCTCTCAGTCTCTCCTCGGTTATTTCCCTTTTTCCTTCAATTCCACTGTTTCCGTACATAGTTTTGCTTTTTCGCTCACCTCAGTTTGTGTTTTATCAATATAACTGGAGGCCGGTTAACGACTGGAACAGGCTACCACAAAGGGTTGTGGTTGAGTCCAGGAAACTGGAGCTCATTTAAAAAGCAGCTCAATCCTGTGATGGAGGGAACAGTAGAGTGAGTGTTTAGGAGGGATGAGACCAGATGGGCCGAACGGCAGGGTGGGGGAAAATGACTGAAAAGATGGGTCTTAAGGCGAGCTTCAAAGGTGGGGAGGGATGGGATGAGGCGGAGGGATTCCAGGATGGAGTTGCAGAGAGTGGAAGGGCCAATCCTACGATCGGATTTTAATTAAATTCCAATTAGTTACTGACATATCAGACACGTGTCTAACTGCTCAGGCCATATTCCAGGCCAGGTTGTAGACCAGTGCATTCCATCCAAGGTCTGTTCCAACTCAAGCCACTCTATTCGTTAAGAAAACGTCTCTGACAGAAGAGCGGAAAGCACTGTTGTTTGACATCAAACTACGAGACGGAGATGAACGGTTCCTGTGAACCTTTCCCCAGATTTGTGTTAAACCGAAGATCAAGAGTTTGAAGCATGCTCAAGTCATACATAATTTAAGGGCTTCCATTTTATGAGGAAATCGTGTAGCATTATCCCGGAGGAACAGCTGATATTGTACATCAAAGTCAAATAAATTATCATAACCCTCGGGGACTTACTAAAAACATATGCACAGATAAGCACACACTATCACTTGAACACTATGCCAATATGCGCTAGATTTTCTTTGCTAAGAAATGATCTCCGCTTGTTCATTCTTAACCGTAGGAAGCCAGAGGTGGTATTATAATGCTAATGCTTGCATTTGTCATGAAGCCCGAACGCTTCACAGGTAATTGCGGTCAAACATGGCTGTGTATCTATAGGCAAACACGGCAGCCATTTACATGCCTATGTAAGTCAAGTCGTGGAGTCCTGTAGCTCAGTGGTTAGAGCACTCACTTTGCAAGTGAGAGACCTGAGTTCAATTCCAGGCAGGGCGAAACCTTGGGCAAGTTTCCTTACTCCACACTCCTAATAAGAATCCCTCCAAAACCAAAAACAATAATAAATTGGTCATTTTCAATCTACACTGTTTGTGGGACATTGCTGTGCGCAATTGACTGCCGCATTCGCCCACAAATATACAGTCAATTCACTTTACAGTGTGTTCTGTGAAGCGCTTTTGGACGTCCTCCCGACGTGAAAAGCGCTATATCAAATGCAAGGATTATTATTTATTAGGATTATTAAGGTACCACAAATAGCTGCAAAGTGAACAATCATTTGATCTGGAGGACTGTTGGCCAGGACTCAGTGAGAAACTCCCTATAAGTAGAAACCCGGTTGTAAGTCAAGTCGCTGATCGCTTTTCCGGACTTTATAATCCATCCAACAAAACTACCAAAAAAAAAATAATAATAATGATAATCTGTTCACTCAATCCATGGCTATTTGTGGGACACTGCCTAAGGTGTGCAATTGGCTACTGGGTTTCACTCACAAACTATACAGTCAATTCGCTTTACAATATATTCTGTGAAGCACTTTGAGACGTCTCAAAGACGTGATATGGCACTTTTTCAAATGCAAGGATTATTATTATTATATTGGCTCAGAGAGCAAACTGTTTATTCATTCTCACTGTCCTGCCTTATCCCCATACCACTTATCACTATTCAGTGTCCCAAGTTGAAAGGCACATTGGTGAAGTATAGGAGATGAGGAAAGGATCAGGCTAGAATGTGATATCCCCATAACTGACTCACCATAGAAGTTCACTATTGCTCAATAAACAGCATGCTTCATTGCAGTCAGTAGAATCATAGAATATTACAGGACAGAAGAAGGAAAGAAATTGGGGGAAAAAATTAAACTACAAAAGGTCATGTTTGTTATGACCTTTTTATGTTTGTTTCTTTCATCCTTTTCGTCACCAAATCAGAGTTTAACTCATATCGAATCAGTTGGTAACCCAGAAGATGGACGTGACCTGATTTAACAGTAATTTAAACCTCACAGTCAGAAGACAAGCTAGAATTTCATTGAATTTCTTTTTTTTCTGCAGCACAAATTTCACAATATGCTTCCAATTAAATATGCACATAATGAAATTACCTGGGTTGTGTTAAGTCAATTTCAACTGATTAAATTAAAAGATGGCAAATTACTTGTAAAAGTAAATTGCAGGTTAATAATATAACAAAAATAATTTCATGATATATTGTGTTACATGTTTGCAAACCGTCCATCTCCGCTGAATAATAATAATAATAATCTGTACATTTTATAGAACAATGTTCCACATCAAGCGATGATGTGAAAGACCAATTTTATTCGGGAGTTGTTGGCCAGGGCACTGGGAGAAACTCCCTTCTTTTTGCCACAGGATCTTTAATGTCCACCCAAATAGGGCAGATGAGACCTTCTGAAGGATGGGACATTATACCTGACATTACAGTGTTAGCCTAGACAGTGATTTTAAGACCCAACTTGAACCCACAACCTTGTAAACCGCATTTAACAACAATAATAACTTGTACTTATACAGTGCCTGTCATGTGGCGTAGCAAATCGGAGCCGAACAAATTGGCTGCCAAGTTCTCCTTACAAACACACAGTCACTACACTTCACAGAAATTGCTCGTGAAGCGCTTTGAGCTGTTTCGACGTCATAAGGGCCGTACCAAACGCAAGGATGATTACTGTATTATTTCAAGTAATGCAAGAATCAAATGCAACGTCCAATCTGTCTTGAGATCCGAACGAAAAATGCATCTGATTTGCCAGTAAGAAAAATTTCGCAGAAGCAATTCTTTCGTAAATTGAACAAAATTTAGCGAAACGGGATTACCTGTCCGACTGCACTTTCAGAATTAAATGTGGTCATGTGTGGCCCCCTGTGGTGAGATCAAAAATTGCAATATTGCTGCAATGAGAGAGTAAGTCTTGTCAGAGGGTAGAGTGACCTTATTAAGTCACTAATGATGACTCCGTGAAGATTACGCTACCTTATACATAGAGCCCTGGCCTTATTCCATCACTGGTGATTACTCCTTTGTAAGCGCAGCCTTTTGAAGTAGAAAACATTCGGCTTTTAAAATGAGGGGGCGCCTAAGGGTTTTTTTTCGTTGATGCAAACAAAGGCAAATTGAGGCAATCCTCAAACTCTTGCAGATTCTGAAATGTTTTCACTTCTGTTTGAGGGAGGGGGAGGAAGGTAGAAGTTTTCCATTTGTTCCAACACCACCACCCCCCCCCCCACACATTAATAAAAATGATAATCCTTTTGATGCAAGGATTTTATCACGTGTTGAGACATCTCAAAGCGCTTCACAGGTTATATTGTAAAGTGGAGACTGTATTTTTGCAGGAGAAACATGGCAGCCAATTGCTCACAGCAGTGTCCTATAAACAGTCATGGATTGACTGACCAAATTATTATGCTTTTTTATTTTGAAGGGATAATTGGCCCCGGAAAGGCAATCCGACAATCGACTAAGAACTCCTACTTACTGTTAGGTAAACAGAGTGGAGGAAGGAAACTTCTCTAATAATAATAATCCTTGCATTTGATATAATGATTTTCATAACTTCTAGATGTCTCAAAGCGCTTCACAGAATATACTGTTAAGTGAATTGACTGGATATTTGTGGGTGAAACGTGGCAGCCGATTGCGCACAGCAGCGTCCCTCAAACAGTCGTGGATTGAGTGACCAATTTTTTATTATTGTGTTTTTTTTTCTTGAGGGATTATTATCAAGCGTGTGGAATAAGGAAACTTGGCTAAGGTTTCACCCCGTCCAGGAATCGAACCCGGGTCCTCTCACTTGCAAGACGAGTGCGCTAACCGCTGCACTATGGAACTCCATAAAGGCAAATAAGTCTGACCATGTAACTCTATGTAACGTGCATTACTTTACGATACCTGTCGTCGTTATTTGCGCTTTCTTTTTCAGTTTTTTTGGTGGTCAGCCGGATTGTCTGCCGTGTGCGGAAACTCAGCACCTCGCTTAAGAGTCTCCGAACCAGACTGAGGGCTCCACACGTGTGTGCCACCTCCGCACGGAAATTTCCCCGCATCTGACCCTGACTCAAAGAGGAAGGAAAAGGACCATAAAACTTCGGTGACAAACGTGTTTTGCAGGGCAGGATTATATTTCCTGCATTTCCATGAGCTGCTGAGGTGGAAAAACAAGTCCTTTTTTGTGGGCTTGGCTGGCAAGCCGATGATGAACTCCCTTTATGAAGCTTTCCCACCCTCTGGCAGGTAACATTTTGGCTAATATCAAGACAGGTGAATGTTTAACATGGATTGCTTTGCGAGCCCTAACACGCTGATGTTGAATTGCCAATAACATTAGGAAGATTTTACCTGAGGGGTCTAACATGTTACATTCACAAACCACATCAGGCGCACTGAGACCAAAAGTCGTTTCATCGGTGACCAAACCGATCACAAATCACGACAAAAAGTGTCTGTAAAGCAAAACACCTGACAGATCGCACCACCTCAGTCCCAATGAGCCCTTCTTGGCTATATCGCAATTTCACCTCTCACTATTCGCACTTGATGCACCCAAACCCCATTACATTGTAAATCCTTTTTCCAGAACTGTACCTCTGAACAGGTACATGCAAAACATGCAGTCACTACGCTTTTACAGTAAATCCAATGTTTACCAATTATTACGAACTGACAAACCCTGAACCTATCGTTCAGGTTTTGTTAATTGGTTTTGCCTGCAAAATACACAGTAAATCCTGTGAAGCGCTTTAAGACGTCTCAACGGCATAATAAGATGCTATGTCAAATGCAAAGGTTATTATTATCAGAATTAGTTCTCTTAGTAATTCGTTTTCCCCCTACTTTCTTCCCACCTCTCCTCAAAGGGTCTTAGCCCTTCGTTCCTCTCAGTGGGGGTTGATGCCACAGGTTTGACTCAAGTAACTTATTGCTTTCCCTGCGATCTGAAGACCAGCCAGTTCCTTCAGTTTCGAATCAAACAACTGGAGCTAATTATTTGGTTTGTAATTGAGAGAGCCTTTGGCATCTTGAAAATCCATTTCAATGCCTTCACTGTACAGGTGGTTCTCCACAAAGCAGCCTTGAACAGCTTCGCCAAGTTGTCTCAATTGGCTTTGTCATAGCAGAAGAATTAATTAATAGTTTGGATGTAACTAAACACGCTAAATTGTCAATCTACCCGCAGCCGTTGAAAGAAACCCTTGCGTATGAATTTAAGAGCCTTTTGTTCACATGTTTATTTTTCAAAATAAACGTCAACTCCCACTGCTAGCAAATGCTAGGATTGTGGAGGGTTGGGTTGGGGGGTGGGGGGGTGGGTGTGAACTTTTATCTGTGTGCGTGTGATGCAAATACCATTCAAAGAAGCTTCTTCTCTCCTACGCACAGACAGGGAGTTACACTATACATAATTCTTTACAGTTTAGGTTCAACCAATAAAAAATGCTGCATGTCTTTTCTCTATCAACTGGGTGTCTTTGCTGGTTCTCAGGGCGTATGTGGGTGGAATTGGTCTGCAGCTTTCCCCTATTTCCCTCTTTGTGAGAAGCCTTTCACCTGCGATTGAACCAAGTGGAAAAGCATCATTCGTTTTATCTGGTTAGACTCCGGCAGTTACCCCCAATGCACACCTCTGGGGTCTCCAAGCCTTGGCTCTCGGCAACCCATGTCTAATACTTTCCAGAATTAGGTAAGCAGGATGCGTCTCTCCAGGGAGAGAGAGAGAGAGAGAGAGTGCGCATTCCACTCCAACAATCTATCTCAGGGATTCCCATGTGTAGGTGCGATGCATGGAATTCTCGGTTTGGTTTAGAGACTCTTAAGCACGGCAATGGGTTTCCATCCATGTCAGACACCCGGATGACTCCCCCCCACCCACCCAATGATACGTAACCCACATCCTGGAGACCTGGAACAACAACCACAAGTATCTGTGTCAAAGCACTCGCATATAATGTTCACTCAAGTGGGTTCAAACCTCAATTGCAAGTTGCGCACTTGCAAGCGGAGTGTTTGAGTGCCAACGGGTGATGTGATTCATAAAGGTTGACGGGGTCTGACAAGTTTGCGGTATATCGTCGCACATTCCCGATCGTTGAATTTATACGATGTCAAATGTTGACGGCAGCAAAAATGTGACACTACAAATCACACTCCCTCCGCCTCCCAGAAGAAGCAAGAAATACACAAATGATGGAGGGAGAAATAGAAGGAGTATGGAATAGGTGGAGACTGATGTGGAAGTATAAACACTGGCCCGGCTAGTTGGGCCAAATGGCCTGTTTCCGCACTGTACAGTTTACGGTAGTCATTCCCTGGGCGGCTCAGTACAAGAGCGAGAGTGATTCCGAAGCAATTAAAGCTGGATTTTCGATGGGAAGTGAACAGTCGCTCGCTCATCTGTCCAACACCCTCAGCCGAGGGTCACGAAACAAAGTGAAATGTGCGGCAGATCGGAGGGTGTGGGAGGGCATCAGGGTGCGTGTGGCTGTGCTCAGTGATGGCTCACTCGCGGCGAGTAAATGCCACGGAAATACCACGCGTGCTACCATGACAATAACAGTGCAACAATTTCTGTTCCCTTGGGTTCGGTGGGTGAGGGAGTGGGGGGGTGGGGGGGGTCACCGAGGTGCAGAAACATCAACAGCCTTTTAAATCCAAACAAATGTATTTCTTACAAAACAAATGTCACTGCACAACGGCAACATATGTTATTAAGATAACCGGCTTGGGAGCAGTGATATTCTGAACAATAATTCGGGCTTGTAACATAGGAAAGAGAGGTGGGGGTTTACGGTTTATATTTTCCAGATGTCACGGGGCGAGCTATTCCAGGGTGTCCCATTGCATATTCGCAACAATTAAGAAAACAAAACCGTAATGGCCGGGCTTTGATTTATTAGGTCTGAAAAGACGAGTGCGTTACTGAGGGACCAAAGAGAGCAGTTTGTGCCGTTAAGTAGGAATCAATACTGTGCAACAATTCGTCTGTTTCCTGAGAACCCAGAGCCAGCCTCGCGAAGGGGAGACTGAGAAGACAGTCCTGCGGAAAGCTTGATTGGCATAGAGAGAGCAGTCAGTGTTGAATGTAGTGCCCGAGCTGATCCCGGCTACGCCAAGCTGGTCTTACAGACAGAAAGGCCCCTGTTCTTTGCAGTCTAGTGCTTCTTTTGTTACAGGGAAAGAGAGAGAGAGTGTGTGTCACAGGAGGGTTTATTTGTTCCAAAGCTTGCTTTCCATTGGTTTCATTTTTTTTTCTTTTTATCCGATCTGGGGAAGGTGGGGGAGAGGGAGGGGGAAGTGTGTGTGTGTGGGGAGTGGTGGTGGGAGGTGGGGGGTGGGGTAACTCAATGAGTGACGAATGGGAGTTAGGGGGCTAGGGTCCAAGCGAAGGGGGTTTAAGTGTGTATGTGTTTTGTGGATGCTGTCGAGTGGATGACCATTTGAGTGAACGCAGTTGTCCACTGCTCTCACGGGTCAAACACTTGGCAAGAACAACGACGACTTGCACTTATATAGCACCCCTCACGTAAGGTAGCGTCCAGAGCGCCTTGGAGACCCTCCTCAGAACACTTTTGCTGCAATTTTGGTAGTTATCGCAGGCTTCTGGCAAACTACTGTACCTCCAATTAGCAACTGTACATCACTGCAAGGTCTCTGGATCTCTGTCCGACCTTGCTCTCGAGTTCCGTGACCTTACCTACACAGTGCTTCAAAACACATTCTTATTTTAGCACACAAGTCCCTTATGCAGCATACTACAGTGAGGGGTTGGTAGGGGCGGAGGTTTGGGGGTGGGGGGTGTATAGTGTATAAAATAATACACCAAAGGGAATTTCAGACAGTATGACCAGCTCACAGATTGCCTAATGTAAACGGTGTGCTTGGGTTTTACGATGTAATGTGAAACTTAAGTTAGCATCGCTGTCTTGTAACTCTCGCCTAATGTATAGACCTGTATATGCCCTGGATTATATGATGCCCTGGGATGCAGGCTGCCCTAAGATATATAGGCTGCCCCGGATTTTATTACCATCTCTGCAGTTACTGCAACAACAACAACAAGAAATTACACATGTATAGCGGCTTTCAAAATATGAGAGATTAACATCAAGGAATGACAGAGGCTTGAGATTATATACAATTACAGAAGGCGTGTGATCATATAGAACGGGAGACTGGTTGTATAGAATGGTAGAGGTATGTGTCATCTAAGAGGCATGGCATCGTAAAGGATGATAGAGACGGTAACCCTACAGGTTGACAGAGACATGTGAGCCCACAGACAAACACCGTGACCCAGTTCTATACCTTCTGTATATTAATTACGTTTATGTTCTGAACTTGTTGAGAAAGGCATCTCCAAAATGTAGAATGTCAACGAGGAATCAAGATAGTGTAGAGGCAGCACAGTGAGGACATTTCAGAGCGGCTGGGCTCCATCAGAAAAATGAAACAAGTGGCTACTGAGGCCAAGAGTAAGACAGCATCTAAAAGGGTCCCATGCTCTCACCACCCTCTGCATAACAACTTTCCTCCTTAACTCCCTGTTAGGGAGTTGCTGCTGGCAATAATATATATGTGCACCACTTGTTTTGGGCTCACTGTCAAATCCATAGCTGTCCACCTGATCGAATCCTAATAGAATCGTAACACCTCTTCCGAGTCCCCTCTCAATCATCTCATCTCCAGAGCGAAATGCTCCAACCTCAGTGCCCGGGAACATTTCCTGTGCAGAAAGAAAGACAGAAAGAAGCTCAGCACTTTGGAAAACCAAGTTGCAATAAACACCCAAATCTTTATATAAAAAAAATCACTCAACATCTTAGAGATCGCTAAACACGTAGGAAATTGCAATAAACCTAGAAACCATTAAAGGTGTCCAGCAATAAATAACCACGGGTCTCGGATGATAAATGAGGCTTTTAGCATACAGAAGCATTCCGAGTCATAAAGTCCAGCATTCCGGACCTTAATCACCTCAAATATACTGCTCCCATAATTATTAACGAGTGAATCCCACCATAAGTGCCAACGAGTTGAATCTGAATTAACATAACATCCACGGTTGAAATTATGTGATTACTGAACCAGCCCACCTTAACGACCGGGAGCTGTGCTAATATTAACTCAGCTCTCTCGTACTTTGCTCCTGCCAGCAAACTCGCTGTTTTGTTCGACAAGTTTCACACCTCAGAGAACCACGGCCTACTCGGGTTGGCTTAAGGAACGGCTCGCTCTGCAGGTTAAACGGTGTTCGGCCGTCAAGGGTAACCGAGCTGGGTCTGTAAGCGAGTCCACACTCACAACTCAACGAATGAATTTTAGCGGAGCTGAGATGGTGTGCAAGCTTCAATCTCACCTCGTATCATTCTTATTTCAACAAGAGATGGCCGTTTCATGATCGCTCCTGGGTATCAAATCTACAACTCATTACAATAGTTCGATGTGTTTTTAAAAAGACTTATTGATGCTGTGGTTTGCTCCTTTGAGCCCAAGGTGTTTGCTTAAAGCACAGGAGTGTCAACCTATCTGTCTCAGAAGCACATCAACCTAGAGTGCGTTCATCTCTCTCTGCTTCTATTTCAAATGTTCGCTGTTGTCTCTGCATATCACTGTCTGTCCAGCGCCTTGGGACGTCCTCCCGACGTAAAAGACGCTATACAAATGTCATTTTGGATTGTATGAAAAGCAGGAATTGCAATTCAAAGTGCTAGCGATGATTGTGAGATTGTCTGGGCAACGAGGCTCGACATGACATGAGCAGAACGCCAAACAGATAATAACAACAATAATAATCCTTGCATTTGATACAGCGCCTCATCACGTCATTGAGACGTCTCAAAGCGCTTCACAAAATATACTGTAAATTGAATTGACTGTATTTCGTGGGTATTTAGAGATGGAGGGCTCGCGGGTACGCTTCAAGGCAACTTGTGGAAGGTTGCTGTGAGCAAATCAGTTCCCCTACCGAAACACAGGAATCTCCTGATCGCTCACCCCTGCTATAACCGGTCACTACCACTTAAGTCATCACCCTGTCAATATCCCAGCGGCATTTATTTATGCGTTTATACACGCGTTTAACTCGCCGCTCCTGATAACTTGTCACTGAGCCCTTTTCCCTTGGAGCGACGATTTATCAGGAGTTTACTGCACACGCAGTCACCCCACACAGCCAAATCCTGCGAGGCGCTTTGAGACAGTTTCGACGACGTGAAAGGCTCTATATCAAAAAGCAAGGATTATTATTATTATCATTAATATGATACGAAGTGAGGCTCATGAGTCATTTTCCTAGTTGATGCTGTAATTCTGTCATTTTGCTACAAATCTGTCAAGCTCTCCTGCTGTGTTCTGCCAGGTGCCACCCGGGGTTTCCTATTTCTGTATTTCTGTGTGCTCCCTCCCTCTTTGTTCCTTTCTCTCTTGTTCCAGACCATTGTTTTCACTCTCGCTGTCCCCAATCGGGATGCTGCCTCCGTTTCCGACCGTTGTAAACCCATCTCTGTAACAGCAACGCATCTTTTTCCTGTTCACGTTCATTCCGTTTTATTGGCTGCATTGCGCTGCGGGCCTGGGCAGCGCTTGAACAGTCAGGACGACACGCTGTGCTGGGCTTGTACAGCGGCTGGGGAGGGGGGGGAGGTGGGGGGGGCGGTGGGGGTGGATGGTATAGGTGGGAGGAGGGGATAAAGCCTTCAGATGAGACATTAAACCAAGGTGCAGTCTGTGCCTGTTCAGGTGAACATTAAAGATCCTGTGGCACAACTCGAAGAGAAAAGGTAATTTCTCTTGGTGTCCTGAGCAATCGTTCCCCAAATACAATTGATCACTCGCTCCATGGCTATTTACAGAACATTGTTATGCACAAACTGTCTCGCGCCTTCACCAGACAATCCTGTGAAGCAATTTGAGAACTCCTCTCGTCTTGAAAGGTGCTGTCTCAAATGTAAGGATTATGATGATGGTAATGATGATGATGATGAGTATTATTATTATATTATTGTTATTCACAACCACAATTTCTGATAATTCTGTTCAGTCATTAATTGTCCGCTGAGTAAAGAAATATTTCCTGTTGTCAGCTGTCCATTTTTCATCCACAAAATATACAGTCAATTCGCTTTACGTGTATTCTATGAAGCGCTTTGAGACGTTTCGAAGACGTGATAAGGCGCTATATCAATTGCAAGGATTAATATTATGATTATTATTCAAAAGGTTTTATTTCCTTCTTAATTGGGTGTCGCAGTTTTCACCCTCATGCTGTCTCGGTTGCTCACGACTGAAACAAGATGTATTTGGGACTGACATGAACTTTAATCTTGTACCATTATCAGCAGGCTAGAGTCCTTAAAAATTGGAAGAACCTAATTTAAGTTCAATTTACTCTAAGCTCCTAATGTGAAATTTAAGAATTTCCAACAATTCTGCACCGACTAGAAATTTTTAAGACAAAGTCGTCTTTATTGGCCTTGCAGAGGGGGAGTGATTTTAAATGTTTGCAAGCGACACGTTGTCTGTTACACTGAACACCTTGAGACGCTTTGCAAGTCACACCTGTCAAGTGCAGCGACTGTGTATTTTGTAAGCAAATGCAGTAACGAATTTGCACACAGCAAGGTTCCCACAAACAGCCTTGAAGCAAATGACTGATTTATCTGACTTATCAGACACTGGGAGAAACTCCATTCTCTTTTCCAATAGGTCGCCCCTTCCCATCTATCCCAGCACTGCGCTGGGGCGTCAGCCTGGACTATGAGCTCCCCCGTCCCAACACGAGACTTGAGCAACTGAACCCCTAGGCGATAGTGCGACTGACTGAGACAAGCAGGAAAGAGATTAAAAAAAAGTATTTTAAATTAAGGAAAAAAAGTGCATTGGTAATGTTATGTTCACTCATGTGGATACAAGACAAAGACACGCAGGCTGCCAACAAGACATCGGAGGTTTGAGGGCAGCTTTATTTTTCCCGGAACTGGTACAGATCCTCCCTAATGAGGTAATCAGACCATTTTAAATCCAACCTCCGACCCACGCTGCTGTTTTAACTTACTTTACAATGTTTCTCTGCTTTAATTGAAAGTAGCAAAGGGGACAAACACCCCTCCCACACCCCCACTCCTCCCCCCCTTGTTCTCCCGGCCCGATAACCTTCCGGACGTATACTGACTGTTCACTTAGCGGCTGTTTTATTGGGGACACGGCTGTGTGCAAATTGCCTGCCCGATTCGCTAACTAAATTCATGGTCACTTGCCTGTGAAACGTTTGCGACTCATTTGATGTGGTAACCAAAAAAAAATTGGTCATTCAATCCACGAATGCTTGTGGGACATCGTTGCCCACAAAATATCCAGTCGTTTCGCTTTACAATATATTCTGTGAAGCACTTTGAGACGTCTCAAAGACGTCATAATGCGCTACATCAAATGCAAGGACTATTATTACAGGCCCTGCATCGACTTCAAGGATTATTACTATTGTTTCACATTCATTCAATCAAGCGATTATCCCCCACCTAGCGGCACTCTCCCCTTCAATCATTTGCTCCCAAGAAATTCCAAAGGAATCTTATTTGTAACAAACACCGCATTGATTTACCACTTAAAAACGGGTGGCTTTGCCCGCTTTTATACACTGCTTTTTTTTGTCTCTCTCAAGTTAAACCGGGACCCAGCTCCTAAAGGGCCCAGGTGGGACGCATTATATAAACTACTTGATTGCAACAAGACTTGGGAACCCAGTAATGTAGATAATCTGAGTACCTGGGAGCAATTTGACTGAGAAAACTGTCCACGATTAAAATACAGTTAATAGGAAAAAGGAGGAAAAATAGCACCACCCAACATGATAAACATTTAATGATACAAAGTGGATTTTGTTTGGGACACTGTGAGTGTGTGTGTGGGGGGATGGTGGTGGGGGGGTGGGAGAATGTTTTTTCTTGCTGAATTGTTCTAAATTTCCAGTAGTTTCCTCACTAGGGTTCGTTCTCCTTTAAAAACCCAGCCAGGACGGCAGGAATTTTGCTAACTGTGGATGCGTCCGCTGGGAAGTGACCCAAGGTTTGCAATCCTTCCCATGCATCAAAGGGAGGAAACGGCTTGTGCTTTTTCTAGAGATGGGATTCAGACCTGGGTCAGTCCAAGCTCTGAGACGCCCAGTCCACCATGCACGCTGCCCAAGCCCCAAAGCATCAGTTTGGATTCTCCTCAGACAAAGCTCCGGCCAAGAACACAAATATTAATGCCTAAGCCAGCGTTATCAATCAACTGAAATTGATGGGCTGCTTTGCCTGATGTCTGCTCCCTAATGCGTTTTCTCTATCGACTCCTGCACTGATGTCAGAGTTAACAAGCTATTGAAAGTCTCCGGCACAGGGTTAAGCTTGTGTTTATGGGTTTATTGAGCTTTTGAGACGTCCTTCCGACGTGAAATGCGCTGCATCAAATGTACCAATTGCTGTTATTAATGTTCACCTGTTGCAAGGATAGATCCATAGGAATTTACAGCACAGAAGAAGGCCATTCAGCCCATCGCTCTTTTAACAGCAACCTATTTGATGAGGATGATTAGACTGGCTGAGTTGCAATTTGGAGATAAAATATGAGGCAAAGTCTCAGAAGGTCTGAGCTCTTCTTTAAATCAGAGCAATTTCAATTCTTTCCATCATTCTGCACTTTCATGACATTGTCTGTCTGTTCAGGCGGACGTTAAAGAATTATAGAGTAATAGAAATATAAAGCACGGAAGGAGGCAATTTGGCCCATCGTGTCTACGCCAGATCGTTGAAAAGAGCTATTCAATTCAATCCCACTCCCCCGCTCTCTCTCCATAGCTCTGCAAACTTGTCCTCCCCAAATAATTATCTGCTTCTCTCTTAAATGTTGTTACCAAATCGGCTTCCACCACGCTTTCAGGCAACGCATTCCAGATCTGAACAACTCGCTGTGTGAAGAAATTTCTCCTCACCTCCCCTTTGTTTCTTTTAACAACTATTTTAAAATCAGTGTCCTCGGGTTACCGACACACCTGCCAGTGGAATAGTTTCTCCCTGTTCATCCTATCGAATGCCCTCATAATTTTGAAAACTTCTATTAAGTCTCCTCTTAACCTTCTCTGTTCCAAGGAGAATATTCCTAGCTTCTCTTGCCTCTCCTGATAACTAAAGTCCCTCATTCTTGGTACCATCCTGGTAAATCTCCTTTGCCTCCTCTTCAATGCCTTGACATCCTTCCTAAAGTGTGATGCCCAGACCTGAACATAGTCTCTTGCTGAGGTCTGACCTTTTATAAAGGTTCATCATAACTTTTTGACTGTTGTATTCTGTGCACCCATTTATAAAGCCTAGTATGCTTTTTTAACAACTTTATCTCTCTGTTTGCCACCTTCAAAGATTTACTTATATTAACCCCCAGGTCTCTCTGTTCCTTCATCCCTTTTAAGATTGTACCATCAGCTTATATTGCCTCTCCACATTCTTCCTCCCGAAATGCATCACTTTGCATTTCTCCATATTAAACTTCATCTGCCACATTTCATCTGCCCATTTCACCAGTCTGTCTATGTCCTCTTGCGGTCTGCTGCTATCCTCCTCACTGTTTACTACTTTTCCTAGCTTAGTATCATGTGCAAACTTGGAAATTGCATTCCTTATATCCAAGTCCGGGTCATTTATATAGATCAAAAATAGCAGTGGTCCCAATACTGACCCCTGGGTGACATCGCTGCACACTTCCCTCCAGTCAGTAAAAAAACACGTTCACCACCACACTCTGCTTTCTGCCTCCCAATCAGTTCTGTATCCATGCTGCCAGGTACAACAATCGTTGCATTTGACACAGAGCCTTATCATGGCATCAAGACATCTCTCCCATGCACTCTTTGAAAAAATACAAGGGAGTGTCCTGGCTGACAGCCGTCAGATAAATTGGTCATTCATTTCATGGCTATTTGCTATGCACAAGTTGGATGCCTCATCCACCCATGATTTGCACAGTCACTGTACGTCACAACTTTGAGACATGCTGCCGATATGAAAGGAGCAGAATCAAATGCAAGGATTATAATTTTTATAAGTTCAGTTAGATCAAGCTCATGATTAAGACCACTGAGTGATCCAGGGAAATTCCTGTCTTCCTGGGTTAAATGGTTTTACAAGTTTTCAGCTCAAGTGCTGCAAAGGTAAAAGAAAAATTACTACTGTATTACCAATGAAGTTATCCAGATGTTGGGAGTAGCTTTATTACTGTAATATGAGCTCCATCTAATTAAATAGTGACTGAACTAAAATTCTTTGAACAGTATAATTGTTATACTGTTTACTTTATTTTCCTCAAATGTTTATCTTATGGAATTTTTTTTTAAATCTTTGCATTTGATATATAAGCTCGTCAAAAATTACTATAAAGTGCAACGACAGTGAATTTTGTAGGCAAACACAGCACTCAATTTGCACACAGTAATGTTATGCTGAACCTTTATAAAACACTTGTTAGGCCTCAGCTAGAGACTGTTCAGTTCTGGGCACCGCACTTCAGGAAGAATGTCAAGGCATTGGGTGGGTGCAAAGGAGATTTACGAGGATGGTACCAGGAATGAGAGGCTTCAATTATCAGGAGAGGCAAGAGAAACTAGGATTATTCTTCTTAGAGCAGAGGAGACTTAAAAGAAGTTTTCAAAATTATGAGAGGATTCAATAGGGTGAACAAGTGGAAACTATTTCCACTGGCGGGTGAGTCGGTAACCCGAGGACACCAATTTAAAATAGTTGTTAAAAGAAATAGAGGGGAGGTGAGGAGAAATGTTTTCACTCAGCAAGTTGTTCGGATCTGGAATGCATTGCCGGAAATGGTTGTAGAGTCATGTAGCTCAGTGGTTAGAGCACTCGCTTTGCAAGTGAGAGACTTGAGTTCAATTCCAGGCAGAGGGCGAAACCTTGGACAAGTTTCCTTACTCCACACAGAGCCTAATAATAATCCCTCCAAAGCCAAAAACAATAATAAATTGGTCATTTTCAATCTACGACTGTTTGTGGGACATTGCTGTGCGCAATTGGCTGCCGCGTTCGCCCACAAATATAGTCAATTCACTTTAGAGTGTGTTCTGTAAACTTTGGGACGTGAAAAGCGCTATATCAAATGCAAAGATTATTATTATTATTATATAGAAGCTGATTCGATAACAAGTTTTAAGAGAGAAGTAGATAATTATTTGGGGAGAACAAGTTTGTAGGGCTATGGGGAAAGAGCAGGGAATGGGATTGATTTGGATAATTCTTTTCAAAGAGCCAACACAGACGCAATAGGCCGAATGACCTCCTTTTGCGCTGTATAATCTATGATTCTATGATGTCCTACAAACAGCCATGAGGCGAATGATTAATTTTTTTACAATAATGATCCTTGCATTTGACATAGCTTCATGTCACGTCTCAAAGTACTTCACAGGATACATAATAATGCAATAATCCTTGCATTTGATATAGCACTTTTTGTTCCTTCTAGATGTCTCAAAGAGCTTCAAAGAATATACTGTAAAGTCAATTGACTGTATATTTGTGGACAAAGCACAACAGCAGTGACCCACAGTCGTGGATTGAAGTGACCAATTTTATTTATTTATTTTTACCTGTGGGATTATTATCAGGTGTGTGGAGTAAGGAAACTTTCCCAAGGTTTCACCTTGCCAGGAATCAAACCCAGGTCTCTCGCTTGCAAGGCGTGTGCTATAGGAATACACTGTAAAGTGTATTGACTGTGTATTTATCTGGGAGATTGTTGTCCAGGGCAACTGGGGAAGAGAGAAAATCCCTTCTCTTTACAAATAGTGCCATGGATTTTTTTAACGCTCACTCACTCACTCACCAAGAGCCTCACTCTTGTATTTAAATCCCTTCACGCCCTAGCACTCCACTATCTCTCCAACCGGCTCTCTCCCTAAACCACTACCCGCTACCTCTGCTCGAATGCCTCCGGCCTCCTCCTTGTTCCCTGGACACTTCGCCCCACCATCGGTGGTCATGCTTTCAGCCACTACGCTGTGGAACTGTCTCCCTCAATCCCTTCATCCTACTCGCCCCCCCATCTCCCCATTTTCAGGTTGGGGTTGAAGACCTTCCTCTTTGACAATGCCGACAGTCACCTTCCTCCTTCCCCTGGCTTGGCGTCGTGCTCCGCCACTGTTAAGCGCTCCGAGACACCATCTGGCATGAAAGTTCTATATATATATGCAAATGCAAGATAATTAACACATCACTCACTGTATTTTATATTGGTGATCATCATCACACACTGCATTGCACACCGATATTAATTACCACATCACGCACCATCTCTCCCACTTCCACCCCATGATTTTTGCTAATACCTACAGGACAGAGGCTGCAGCTTAGGACATCTATCAATAGACCCAGTGAAAGACAACATATTGTTACGGGGAAATGTGAGAGATATGAGAACGCAGGGTGCAAATGAAGCAACTGAGCCCAAATCCCGATTACAATCGCTTCAAAAATCCAATGGTGGAAAAACAAGATCAGCCACTGATTAATAGGAGACTCAGCCTAACTGGAGTGATTCAGTATTTCTGTAGGGTCCATGGGAACAGCTGGGCTGTCCCTTAAATCTCTCCAGAGTTGCAGTAGATCAAAGGTCCCTTGTTCAATATCATGCAAACAAAGTGTATCATTAGGGGAGCTTTCCGCATAATATTTGAAGAACTTTAGCACGTTTGCTCTCAGGCAGATTTGTATCACACGCTGGTGGCATCCAAGTGAATGGGAACTCTCCGCTCCTGATGTGCACTTTCTAATTGTGATAAATGAAGCCAGTGTCTGCGTTTAATTTCACTGCAAACAGCTGTCAAGTCTGTCAGAAGCAACATCTGGTTTCCTGCACTGGAGAAACCTATATGTGTTGCCACTGCAGTCTTGTTGGGGAGTGGAGGGCTGTGGATTGGCGGGGGGGGGGGGGGGGGGGGGGAGAAGGGGAGGAGGGGTGGTTGGCGGAGGAAGGTAAAGCTTCTTTTAATGTCAGAAGAGTAAGATCCTCTCGCTTGGGTGTGACCTGGACCACTATTAAAACAAACCTGAATCATTTACTATTTCAGGTAAGGAAACAGCCTGAAATAGTAGGCTACTGATCTGGCCTTTTGCAGAAATCAACCATCAGCAAAAGTTAAAGCCACATGTCAGTAATTTATTGAGGGGCAGGGTGATGTGAATCAATAGTTATCTTGCAGTCCAAGCGAGCAGGCATATCATCATAAAGTAATCCTTGCTGATATAGCGCCTTAGCACATCGTTGAGACGTCTCAAAGCGCTTCACGGAATATACTGTAAAGCGAATTGATTGCATATTTTTGGGGCGAAACACGGCAGCCAATTGCGCACAGCAGCGTCCCACAAACAGTTGTGGACTGAGTGACCAAATTATTATTCTTTTTTGTATTACCCTAGGAAAGCGAACCATCAATCGACTAACAACCGGGTTCCTACTTACTGCTAGGTAACCAGAGGCGTGTGAAGTAAGCAAACTTGCATAAGGTTTCGCCCTGTCGGGAATCGAACACAGGTCCTCCAGCTTGCGAAGTGATGTGAAAAGCGCTGCACAAATGTAATTTGTTGTTGTTGTTGAGTGTTCTAACCAACATACTGCAGGACTCCACCTACTTTCAGAGACTTACTCCCCACCCCCACAACCCCAGCCATATATGATTTAAGGCTTCTACTGAGCATTTTTAAGTAAGAGTCTTTGCATAGCTGGAGTGTTGTCAAAATTGCAAGAAGCTTCAAACAACTCTACAACAACAACAAGATTACATTTGTATTTAACATAAGCAGTTAATCACGATCCTGGCTTACGATTCACCACATGCCACCAGGGCAGTCGTCAACTTTCTCTTTTAACAGAAGAAAAATACAATTATTCTCATTCTCGTTGTTGTGGGTGGTGGGTTTTATTTGCAAACCAAACCACAAATGCTGTAATCGGAAAAACTGTGCTCGTATCCACAGTTGCACTGTGCCATGCGTCTGCCCCGATATCAAAAGCATCTGAAAGCTAATGGAAACCAGAGACTTTTTTTATCCAAGAATTTCACTAAATAGCCCTAAGTTTTCTTGTGTTGACCTCAACCAGTGATCGCAGGCAACAAAAACCCTCTGGGACAGGATCTGGAGGTATTGGGTTGACTGAACTTAGATCGTAGATTTTGACTGAGGTCAGTTGAGCTTACAAGTTCCTCTGATCGTTGTGCGGTATCAAACTATATCTGACTGCAGTCATTCCTCTGACATTCCAGTACCTTGTTCGAAAGAAGGGGTGGGCCGTGCCGGGGGGAAGGGGTTGGTGTAGGGAGGGGGGAGGGAACCCTGCATCCTCAAAGGCACCATCCTCCGGGTGAATCACCTGTGTTCAAATGGACGTTGTTGGAAAAGAGATGGGCCAACAACATTATTTATAAGAACAGTTTGCATTTATATAGAGGCCCTTATCCAGGGTAGCGTCCTAGAGCGCCTGACAGTGGCAGAGCACGATTCCGAGCCAGGGGGAAGGTAGAATCAAATGCAAGGTTGAAGAGGAAGGTCTTCAGGTGCGATCTAAAGATGGGGAAGGAAGGGGCAAGGCGGAGGGATAGAGGAAGAGTGTTCCAGAGTTTTGATTTGTAGAGGTTTGTTGGCAAACCTCGGCAGCCGATTTGCGCATAGCAATGACCCACAAACAACCGTGAACTGAGTGACCAAATTTGACTGGGTTACAAGAAGGATGCAAATTTCAGCCCACTATTGCAAAATCATTTGTCTTCAGAACTGCTTGGCTATTTATAGCGCTAAAATCAAAGCGGCACAGTCAGATTTCCTCCATTTTAATCTGTCGGGATTTGCATTGTCCAGAATATGAATCAACTATCAAGTTATTTGGAGCTCTTCCATTGCAATCAATCCTGGTCACCTGGTCATCAAGATTATTATTATTTATAAAGGTTGGAATTGATTTTCTGCTTTGATTTTACTGCTTTTTTTATGAAATGCTTGACTTTAAAATGCTGAGTGCACATTGATTTCACGCAGGAAACATAAACAGCACATGATCTCTAAGTTGCACTCATACTATTGTATTATTGTAACAATAACTCCATCTAATCCCAGCAGTTGTAAATGTTGTAGCTGTATTTTCAGAAAGCAATTGCATATATAATCAAAATGAAAAATACTGCAGATGCTGGAAATCTGAAACAAAAACAGAAGTCGCTGGGAACACTCAGCAGGTCAGGTCGATTGCATGTATAAATTCTCTCACCTTTCTCCACCTTAATGCAATACAATTGACATTTATACAGCGCCTTTCACATCTGGAGGATATCCCAGAGCGCTTAACAGTGCTGTCTGGGCACCCGAATCTGGGTGGGAGCTGAAAAGGGAGAGATGACCGAAAGCATGGTTCAAAGAGGTATAATCTCTCTATTTCGTTGATGCTGCAGAACCATGCTCAATCCCCTACTGAAATTTGCCCTCTCGTCTCTCTCAGGCTCCTGCATACACTACTTCTCCACTTAGTGGAAGTCAAATCTCAATCATACTGTCTGTCTCCTTCTCCAATTTATTCTTCCATGAGGCCCCCAACTCCCTCAATTTCCCCTTCCTCCTCCAACAAAAAAAAACAATAATAAATTGGTCACTTCAATCCGACTGTTTGTGGGACGCTGCTATGCACAATTGGCTGCCGGGTTTCACCCACAAATATACAGTCAATTCACTTTACAGTATATTCTGTGAAGCGCTTTGAGACGTCTAGAAGACGTGAAAAGCGCTATATCAAATGCAAGGATTATTATTTATGATTGTTACAACTTAATGTAGCAACTTTCAAATGCACTCACTGAGGGTGTTACAGAGAGTGGTTTTAATCGCTGGACAATTTTATGAAGTCAACATATCCCCTTTTATGATTCCCAACAGCAGTAAGGATCCATGAAGTCCCCACAAGGAAGGAGAGAGATTTAGAGGGACGATTTTACTCTTATACTATTCTTATATTGGCGGAGTCTGGGAGAAGGGCATCTCCCTGACCACTAAGTCACTTTGTGGCTTTAGAAGACAAGAGAAAGCCAAAAGGGAAGAGACTGAAGAACTGGGGTACAGCTTCTCTTTAAAGTCGACGGACTAGCAGAGAATAAATGCAAGGCGCTGCATATTTGATGAAAAAATAGGAGGCACATGTTTTACATTGATGGAACTCGCCAAGGGGAGGAAGTTGAAAGAGGTCTGGTGGGTATTGCTTGGCTCATCACTCAACATGTCCAAACAATGTGAGGTAGCACAACACAAAGGGAACAGGATGTTGGGCTGCATTGCTGAATGAGTTGAGTTCAAATCGGCAGACGTCATGCACCAAATGTGAAGTGCTCTAGTCAGGCTACACCTGGACTACCGAGCACAGACTGTTCACCTCCAGATGGAGCGCCCTCGCAGGCCCCAGAGACCATGCCGATGAAAGAGATGCTACTGTTAGCAGGATGTGCCATGAGAAATAACTAAAGAGTTTAAGGGCCTTTCAGCTTCAGAAGAGAGACATCTCTGATGGGACCCGGGAAAGTCCCTTCCAAAAATGCTTTCCGATGCTTCAACACAGCAGGTTTACAGAGTCCAGGTTCAAACCTGTAAAGTTTAGTACAGACGCCAGGAAGTATTTCTTCACGCAGTGTGTAACCGTCAGCTGGGGCAGGTTACCAGAAAAGGACAGTTGGGGCCAAGTCACTGGACTTGATTAAGAAACAGCTGAAGCAGCTGGATGCTACATTGGATCGAGTGTGTTGGGTGTTCTGTGAGAATGAAAACAATTGCGGAAAATTCTTAAATTGAGTCTTGATTTGAAAAAAAATAAACGGCTTAAAAATTAAGAATTTCCCGCAATTCCGAGTGATCTTACATTGCAAGAAAAATATCTTTGGCAGGCTAAAACCAGCTTCAAATTACAAGCTTTAAAGTGGGTCAAGGGCAGACTCCTTATTGTTGAGATAAAGCCCAAGTCCGTCAGAGACACAGTTCCTATCACGTCGGGATTACGTTTCAAACATGATAGCCTTGGTTTAACGTATCCTCCGAAGGAAGACACCTCCGACGATGCATTTCCAACGCATGTCAACACTGCACTGGAGCATCAGCTTAGTCTATATGAGTTCCGAGGCCCTGACGTGGGGCGAGAATGCTGTCGACTGAGCCGGGCTGACACAGAAGTACGTTGAGAGACACAGACCGTGTGGGAAGGTGTGCCTGCAGCTCTTGCTTGGAACAAACTCCAGGAAACTGAGAGAGGGAGACAGACAGACAGACAGACAGAGAGAACCACATTGAGCCGCCGTGCGGATGGCAGTAGCATAACGTGGAATCCCAGCTGCAATGGTTGGAGGTCATTGAGGCAAATGTGTGGCATATGTTAATGCAGCTGGCACTGTTAGTGGACCACCTATAGACCATTGCTTCCCTAATGGCACAGCGGTTGTGGTAGAAACATAATTAGCAGCTGCTTGTGATATGTTTAGGGCTGATTTGTTTCTTTCTTTCCCTCTCTCCCCAGATGGAATATCGCATCCTATAATGCAAGCACGCGCTGCCAGGCAGCCATCCTTTCCTTCCCCTCTCACAACAACAACAAAATTACATTTATAGAGCGCCTTTCACGTCAGGAGGACATCCCAAGGCGCTGGATAGTCAGGGGTCAGGACCTGAGCATGGGGAAAGAGGTGGGGTAGGGGTGAGGAAAGGCAGAGAGGTGGGAGGGAGACTGAAGGCACGATCGAAGAGGAGGGTCTTGAGACCGGCCTTGAAGGAGGCAAGAGAGGAAACGAGCCGAAACGAGCCGACAGCTAAGACAGGCAGTGGGTTGAATGCGAACACCCATGTTAACATGTTAACAGAAAGTGCACATTGCCCTTGCCACCTGACTGTTACTAACAGGAGAGGTTCCTCACGCTCCTCCCGTGCCTCGCTCACTCTCGCCTCCTCATCAGAAGATTGCGGGTTCAAGCCCCACTTCGGTTTTTTGAACTCATAATAGTCTAGGGCCTTTACAGCACAGTGCAGTGCCGGGGGTGGGGTGGGGGGATGGAGGAAGGTGCCATCCATCCGCCTGCTTGTCTGGTGAATTTTAAGACAAGATGCTCTTGAGGCTGAGACGAGAACAGAAGTTCCGGCCTCTGTACCACATAGACGCCATACAGCGTAAGCATTTGGTTAGCTAAACAAACAAAAACGATTGAATAATTTTTTTNGGAGCTGAACCGGTTGATGTCCTGTAAGTACAATAGTTGAGTGATGGCAACACACAGAGATTCCCGATAGAGATCTCACTGGTAAACACAAATCAAATCCCTTCAGTTCTGAAGCGTCCTTTGTGGTTAATGCTATTGTACCTACAGAACAATGGCCAGTTACTTCACTGCTCCCACCACCAACCACCCCCCTCCCCTCCCCTTTTTAAGGGTCTATTTCCCCAATTACTAAAAAAAGGTCTAACCCCTCCCTCCCTCTCACCCCTGTCTCCCCGTGTCTCTGACCCAGCCTTTTTGTTGGCATTTGACTCAGCTTTGGATAACAACCAAATACATTGCACTGTGTGTGTGTGCACGATCACCAGCGAGTTAAGGAAACTCTCAGTGACTGGTGCTTATTCACATTCACCGACTGCTCTGCCTCCTCCTGCAACCTGACCCTGACCTCAGTCCCACCGTGCTAACAGGAACATGCTTGACTGATCCGAAGCACGTCCAGAGAACGAACAACAGACCAGCCCGGCAACTTCAGCAACAGAGCACAAAAGAGGCCAAGAGCTGCAATCGCAGCGGCAATGATGACTCGCGCAACATTTCTCGGGCAGGTTAGTAATGGAACCAGACAAAGAACCATGCAGCACAGGAGGGAGCTGTTCCATTCCGTGTTAGTGCTCGCTCCCCCTGCTGCAGCTATCTACTCCAATTCCATTCAGCAACTCTTTTCCCTCCCCCGATGCCCTTTAATGTTGGCTTCTTCGAATATTTTATCGGATTCTCTTTTGAAATGTTGCCAAGGGTCTGGAGCGACTTCCGTCGATGCACGTGGGCCAGTATTCAGTGTTTCGATGTTAGCAGCGCGAAAACAGACCATTTAGCCTAACGGGCCTGGGGTCGCTGAAGACTGCAGTGTTGCTCAGAACACAGGTAGAGACCCACTCCCCTCTGCTCTCTCTTCGTTGATGATGCAATCTTTGTTTGACAACGTTGCCCGTCTATTGCCCCGAAAGATGACTTTGTTGTGACGTTCGGTTTGCACCCAATTTTCCGCCATTTGCTACCAGTGGTGGCGGTGTGGGGGTTGTGGAAAAAGCTGCCCAAGTGTTCACTAGAACGACTCGCATGTTTTACAACGGCCTTCATGTGGGGTAGTATCTTGGAGCGCTTAAAGATCGCTTCACTCTCAGCTCATGCCGTGTTGCCAAGTGACACTAATCTTCACGTGTGAGCCAAGGTGATGAGAGTTGGATTGCTATTTGATTGTGCAAAGGCTTTAATCCTCCCATCACTTTCTGTCCATGCTCACAGACTTTCTATTTGGAGTTACTGTACTGTACTTAATAGCAATTAAGAGCTTTCCACTCCATAACTTGGGGGCATCGAAGCTAATCATAACTGCTTTACTGATGCCCCACCTGAAATAAATCAGAAACCTGTGCACAGATCAGTGACTGAACCTGGGAATCTGAAGCCAAGCCGATATAGTTCAGCTTCACCCAAGGCAATGGGTTCAACCAACTAAGCCATTTGGGGGATCTAAGTTGCACTATTATACGCTCATTAGTAAAGGTCAAGTGATTCAATCCTTAAAATTTGTCCGATTTCACATAATGGCTTAAATTACAGACGGAGAGGGGGAAAAGATTCACAAAGGGCAAATGCAAAATATCTTCCTTGTGACTTTGCAATGAGCATGTTCAAAATGTTTATCAGCAAATGAGCCTGAAAATAGAGACATAAGAGACTTTGCCAATTACAAAGCAATATGTTACAGAAATAGTTTCCGCCCTGGGTGAATGCATGCGTTTTGAATAAAGGGGAACTATAACAAATGGAAATCATTTTAAATTCCAACAATTAGTGAAGCGGACTACTTTGGAAAAACACAAAGGCCAAATTGATTGGTATGTTTAAAAGCAAGATAGTTACACACTTGGACGTATTAAAGGGGTCTGCAAAAAAGGTGGAGCAATGGGATTGGATAAATGAGACTTAATCTTGCTTTTGATAGAACACCTTTCACATCTGCTTTCGCCCATATAACACACAGGTGCTCCACTTTACATTATATGCTGTGATGCTCTGTGGGACATCCTCCCACCCATGAAAGGCTCTACACCAAATGTGTGTATTATTATTATTATAATAATTATTATTATTATTACAGTTGGGCTAAGAGGCCATGCATTGGACATCTGTATGAGCCTGCTGTTTTATCATTTCATGTTTTTTTGGGGGTTAGTTAAGCCAGTATCCCACTAAATGATAGTCCAGGCAGTTTATGAATTCACAGCCATTATTTTCTTCTCAAAACCTGGGTAAGACACCTCATCTAAAACTCTGTTTATTGATCCCTTTTCTGCCATAAAGTGTCTCACCCACGCTACTCGATTGGTTCACATGAGGCGGGGCTAATTACACCAGCAATGAAACATGTTCAGATATTTTGGAGTATTTTTTCATTAAGGTAAACGTGAACCTTGTAACTCTATATTAAAGGATTTACTTTCTCATCAAAAACTGCAATTATTGGTTTGAGGGACAACAGTGCAGGGAGAGGTAAATGGAAAGCTAAGTGGTGCGTGGAGAGTAATAGATACTTGGAGGAGGTTATGAGGCTATAATTCAGTGGAGAGGTCCTCATTACATCAGGAACCATGGGGGTGAGTCTCAGTCTCAGTTTGTGAACATCAGCAGAATGCAAGGATAGAGTTACAGGAACTGACTTGCTGGAATGCTATTTTTTTTTAATGTGCAAACTCCTGACTTTTACAATGAGAGTTTGAAATTGTTGGCTGGAACCGATGGCGTGGAGAGCAGAGGAAAGCTCTCGCCACATCAGGGCAGCCATTTGTTTTAGATTTTTATAAAACTGCTTATAATGAATTAATATCAAAACCTGTTTCTAGCATTGAAGCTCATTTCCATTTTTTCCAAGGAGCTTTGAGCATTTTGGTCTCTAGCTTTCTTCATCCTGCACTTCCCCAGCTGTTTTCAAAACTCCGCCACCCGCGTCCTCGCCCCACCAAACGGCGCACACCCATCACCTCGGTCCCTGCCAGGCTCGACTAGCTCTCAACGGATCAATTTCAAGTTCCTCGCCCTCACCTATAAATCCCTTCACGCCCTAGCGCCTGCTATTCTCTCTGATCTTCTCCTGCCGCACTCCTCAGCTAATCCAGGCTTGCTGCACATCCCTGCCCCCTTCAACAATATCATCCTTGGCCGCTCAGCTACGACATCGCTAACCTCTGGAATGCCTTCCTTCTACCCCTCTGTGTTACTCCCTCTCCGTCTATCTTTAAATCCCATCGTAAAACCTACCTCTTCGATTACATGTATGGGTCACCTCCATCCCACTCGCCCCTTTCCCTTGCTTAACGTGTGATCCCATTTTTGTATCCCACTTTACCTCCCAGTAAGTAGGAACCCAGGTGTTAGTCGATTGGCTGATCGCTTTTCCGGGGGTAATAATTCTTTCAAAAAAAAATAATAAATTGGTCACTTCAATCCATTACTGTTTGTGGGACACTGCTGTGCACAATTGGTTGCCACATTTTGGGCACAAAACATAGTCAATTCACTTTGCAGTATATTCTGTGAAGCGCTCTGAGACGTCTCGAAGATGTGATACACTATCACTAAATACAAGGATTATTATTATTATGACCCTTTAGACTTCATTTTCTGACCTCTGATAAATGTTTGCAGCCTTCAATAGGTAAAAGTTTGAGCGAGACTATAATGCAAAGGTACTTTGGGTTTGTATCTAAGAGCTTTTCTTTTTTTTAAAGCAAATCTGACCTGCTTAAATGTCTTATTTTAAATACAGTGAGTCAGAAGTGAAGATGAGAATCATCACCTTTTCCTGATAGTCGCTGTCTGCTGATGTAATAATGCCTGGAAATGATTTCTGTGGAACGTAGACTGTTAGCCTGCAGAACACACACTATCACTCCACTTTACGGTGTATTCAATGAATACAAAGCGCTTTGAGACATCCTCTGGACGTGAGAATTGTAAACAGCCACGAAGTGAACGACCAATTTTATTGGGGAGATTGCTGACCTGGACACCAGGAGAAACTCCCTTCTCTAGAGATCACCTACAAAATACCCAAGGACTAGTTGGCATATCATAACATCACTTTCTTTTCATTGCACGGGCTAATTAACGCATCACACTTCACGATTGTTGCACCATTATTTTGTCAACAAAAGCTTGCCTTTATACAGTACCCATCGTGTCTTGGAACCTGTGGCTACCTAGCTCCCTTCTGGGTAGGGTCACCAGGCGGGGTAACCACAGAGTCTTCAGCGTGGGCACAAAGGGAAATCTCGCGCCCGTCACACACAGATTCCTCTTGACAAACTGCCCAGGTGAAAAACATGTCAATAGACACTAGATTACGACAGTGCATCCCACATCTGCCAGGACCCGGCAGCAGAAAGCTCAACACCTGGAAGGCTGGACTGACGTGAACCTTCTCGTCTGACGTGACGGAGACCAGAGTCACACCCCCGCTTGGAGATGCTGTCGATCGCCGAGCTCGGTCGGCTGATGTCAGGTCACGTCAAAGGACTCGATGGCAACACAGCAAAGAGGGGCTCTTGTTTAAGCAACACATCTAGCGAAGTGTGGTGTGTGTGTATCTGTGTGTGTGTAAAAAAAAGTTGATGTTTTCCAGAGGACGTACAGCGTTACATATGGGACACAGTGTACACAGCAGTTTCCAGAACAAGCCACTTTGTAGTCAGGCTTATGGTCTATAATTCACCCATGCCTGTTGCATTCAGGAGTTGTTAAGCCCAGCAGTGATCCCAGTGATTTATAACCCGGTGAACCACAGCTCTCCCTCCCCTGTCGTGTATCCTACATACCGAAGGTGTGCAATGAACGGCTCACGTCGGCACAGCCCGTTTAAAAGATCTGTTGTTCGGCAGAGGTTGCTACCCTAGTGAAATGAACAGAAAGAAACGAGAGACGGAATAAAAATCATATAATGATAATTAATAATCTTTGCACTTGATTTAATGCCTTTCTCTCCGGAACACTGTCCCGGAGGACCCTCCAGCTCTCACCTACTCCCCTCCCCTTGCTCAAAGCCCACCTCGTGACCGCGCCTCCAGTCATCTATCCCCTCTCTCACTCCCCACCTTCTCTCGTTGATTGTCCAGCCTGGAGCTTGAAAATACTTTGAGGAATCCTCCCGACATGAGAGGCTCAGTATAAGTATAGATCGGATTGTACTGTGTGGGTGTGTTTTGTGTCAAGAGCACGTTTTGGAGGACTCGCAGGATTCATCATCGAGTGTAGGGACCGTGAAAGAAATAGAAACTGAAGTTACTTTTTAAAAAGGTGCTATACCAAAAGCAAGGATTATTATTATTATTATTATGATGATCGTTTACATTTCTGGATCATTAGACAGAAGATACCTCAGAATAACGGATTGTGAGTGCAAGACCCCTACGTCTGATCTTTCCCACACCAGAGCACTTTAACAGTTAATAGAACAACTATATAGTGGACAGAACAGTATCTGCAATGTCAGCACTGGAACCCATTCTGAGCAACCTTTGACTCCAGCTGAACATTACTGGATGTGACAGTGACACAATCTTTGAAAAGGTCAATCAATGCTTGTCGGGTCCTCCCAGTTGTTTTTGATCACCTTCGCCCCGTAGCGCGCCCTCCGCGCTGGGTGGAAATTGGTTTTCCCTGAGCTCAGTGCAGAAATTGTCTACAGCTGTCGGGGCTCTTACCACCACCACTGACTTGGGAGGTGGGGGTGGGGGGGGCGGGGGGGGCTTCGACGGTTTGGCTCCTAAAAAATTTTTGTGTCCATTTTGATTCTTGAAGTATAAAGAAGATTTCACACCTCCCAGCGCCTCCCCCATCACCTCTTCCAATCTCCGATTGACAGCGAAGGGAAATGGCTGTCTTCGTCCAATGATTTACACCAACTTAATCACATTCACTCAGGTCTTAATGCATTGCTGATCTGTTCGTTGAATCCCATGAGCTGCTACGGGAAGGTGGTCAGTGGGTGGGTGGGGGTAGGAGATGAACTGACAAGCACTAAAGGGCCTTAGAGATTGGCTGACACCAAACCCGATCCAGTGGCCCACTGACCTCAACT
This sequence comes from Callorhinchus milii, assembly GCF_018977255.1. Classification (NCBI taxonomy): domain Eukaryota; kingdom Metazoa; phylum Chordata; class Chondrichthyes; order Chimaeriformes; family Callorhinchidae; genus Callorhinchus; species Callorhinchus milii. The sequence continues at coordinate 3,777,175 of NW_024704752.1, read as the reverse complement.
TCGTCTCATTGTGGGAGAGATGTTCCAAGGCTCTCAGTGACAGTGCTTATTACTTTATCAATCTCCCTTGCTTGGAGTTCAACTTCAAAGCGGCAGGTGGAGATATAACTGTTGACAATTTCATTGCTCTCTCATGGACTCATTGACAACTCGCCCCTGCTCAGCGTTCACTCCTCTTACCCGATGGAAATGAGGAGCCATCTTCTTGGGAGATGCCAAGCTGTTATTGCTAAGTGAGGGACAACTCAGATCCACCCCCAGCAAGTGACTAAGCAGACAAATATTGTCTGAAATACCGAGTCACACTTTCCACAATTCAGGAACCCTATTTTAAAAAAAAATGCTCTTGTTTAAAACACAACTAGAGAAACACACCTCTAGTTGAGGGATATTTCTTAATGTGATTCCTTAGTAAGCGGGAACTCCACTCTGGAGACAAAATATAACAGTTCACTTTACAGTATATTCTGTGAAGATCTTTGAGGCTTAGAAGACGTGATCAGGCGCTATATCCAATGCAAGGATTATTATTATTTATTATACCTCACCCATCGGACTTTCAGTAGGTTGGGCGACGTACTTCCAATTATTGTAAGTTGCGCATCTCAGATACACTGAGAAAGACCCCATTAATGTCATTGATTTTAATTAACATTAACATCTTTCAAGGGAGATATTAAACTCGGGTCCCATCTGTGCCTCTTCAAGCGGATGTTAAAGATCCTGTGGTGCTATTGGAAAAGAGATGGAAATTTTTCCCGGTGTCCTGGTCGACAATCCCCCCCTGATAAAATTGATCATTTATAGTCAGGTAAATAATCACAGGAGCTTGGCATGCACCCAGTCACAATTAAAGATTTCTATTTGACCGGTGAGTGAATAACTCAACAAATGTAATCATTAGCTTCCTCATAAAAGCCACTTAAAGGCTCTCTTCTCATTTTTCACCTACTTCGGGAACTGTGATATTGCCATTACTCCATTCATAAATCAGAAGATGTTGGAAATGTGGAGGCGGTAAAGATTTCAATAGATATGGTACGTCCGTCCTGCTTTGAAGGACCATGTAACATCTAATAATACATGTCATAAATGGCATTAATCAGAAGGTCATTCTCTCAAATCTAATTCACTTTAAATGCATTACAAGAGAAAAATCTGTGAGCAATTTATCTTTGGAGAGTTGATGGCTATTATTCTTAGCCAGTGCTAAGATATACACAGATGAAACTGTTTTAAAAGTAAAGGTGCTCTGGTTGGAGCAGTTTGAAGGAGGTTCAAGATCTTTGAGATACACCGGGTTAGACACACGAGATGAGTTCCATCTCACTCGATGGCTATGTCATGTGCGCATTGGAGCTTGTGATTAACATGCGGCATTTCTTAACAAATTTCTAAAGAAGAAAGCGTTGATTATCAAATTGACAAAACATTGAAGAAGCTAGAGAACCCGGATTCAAAAGAGAGATTCAGATGGTCCATTTGGTCTCACCCACCGGGATGAACACAAGTATAAATCATACAAATTGCTTTGAGACATCCTCCTGACTTGAAAGGACTGTAGAAATATGAATCGTTGTACTTGTGGAATAATAATAATCCTTGCATTTGATATATACTGCCTTATCACGTAGGTGAGACGTTTCAAAAAACTTTAAAAAACTACACCATAGCATCTTCCCGTCACGGTATCAAGCTCTGTCTTAAATGATTCCAGTGCCCTGGCCTCAACTACACTTCCCGGCCATCCTGTTCCAGTCATTAATCACCCTCTGCGTAAAGAAATACTTCCTGGTGTCTGTCCTGAAATTGCCCCCTCACAACACTGAACCTCGTGCCTTTGTCATCTCTGGAAGTTTTATTCTGGCGAGTCAGGAATTCTTCCCACTCGGCTCCTGTTATCCCTGCAAACCCAAGCCCTAATGGGTAGGTAAGTTGATCCATAGCCGGACAGGCAACGGGAAGCTTGCCAGACAGTACAGCGTCTCTCAGGAGATGCCGGAAGCCGTTAGAACGCAACGGACCACCCAAAGTGCAACGAGGCGCGGCATATAGAGGTTTAACCCCCGGCGAATGACAAGTTTAACAGTTCAGGGAAGTCAAGTGCAGATTAACACAAAGTAAAAAGGCCGAACGCTCTGCGTAAACAATCAACGGTGGGGGTGGGGGGGGTGCCCACCTCTCACAGTTGACACGTGCATCTCGTGTTGAATTTCAGTCTCTAAGCACATTTAGCCTCAGTATTAGAGAGTTCTGCACAGTGTCGTTTCGAAGCATGAAAAGTACAATATTATGCTGATATTATTAACCTTTGGTCCGCCAATAGTATAAATATACATTCAAATACCACAGCAGAGTGCCTGTAGGCTAAAGGTTAATTATAAAGATCGCTCATCCTTTCATGCAGGAGGCTGAGGTGTCATAAGATAGCTTTGTTTCCCTTTCCATGGGCTTGCTGTGTCTAGGCACTGAATAACCAGTGCAGACTCCTATCTGAGGAACATCATCATCAGACTTTTTCATGAGAAAGATCGGTAGGGGGGGTGGTGGGAAGTGATTTATAATAATAATACAATGCTTGGTGAAAATATCAGCCTCCCATAAAAAGAAAGCTGCTACTTTAGGAAGCTCAAGTATATTAAGTAAAGGTAACATCCATTCCTGTATATAAAGTGGCAGTGTTATTGACCCATTATTTAGAAATTACCTCTGCAAAGCGATTTTAAACTGTAATAACATAACCATCATAATAATGATAATAATAATAATCCCTGCATTCAGTATAAGCATCTATAATATCAGAACATCTCAGAGCACTTTACAAGGGAATTGTTTTCAAATGCAGTGATTGTGTCCCTGTAGGGAAACTCAGTGACAGATTTGCAGGCAGTAAATCAAACGCCTGATTTTTATTTGAGGGGAGATGGAAGGGTGGGGACGCGGGTGGGGCGGGTGGGACATTGGGGGATTGACAGCAAAGAATCTGGGAGGGAAAAACTCCCTTCTCTTTGGAAGAAGTGGCACAGGATCTTTAATGCCCGCCCGCACAGACAGAGGAGCGCATCTCATCCGAAGAGAAAGGACCCATAACAATGCAACTCAACTCTCTTCCCCAACACCCGCACTGCGTAAGCCTGGACCGTAAACTCAAAGCCCCAACCACTCAAACCCGCAACCTTCTGGCTCAGAGGCGAGGGTGCTCCTGACTGAGCCAGGCTGGTACTATTGGAGCTCCAAGAGGAGCTTTAATAAACGCCGTACAAACATCTCTGTTGATGAAGCGGATATCACACATTGTTCGAAAAGCCCTTTGAAAGCTCTGACATTGTACACGCTCGGCTCCACGTCAGAATCCTACATTTCTGACTGCGAAGGTGCCTTTAGTTGTAACCGCACACTCGGTTTTATCCATCCCGAGGTAATCTAATTTGATTTCTATGTAAAGTGGACAAACCTGTTCGTTTTATTTCCCCCGCATAAAGAAACACATTATGCAGCCAAGCTCCATTTATAATGGTATCCCTGACAGAGTGACAGTGTATATTTTCGAATGTGAATACCGAGTACTTGATAGAAAACAGACCGCTTCGACTGAAGGCTACAAAGAGAAATTGTTTCCCTCCCCTTGCCAGCCAACCCCCCCCCCCCCCCTCCACAAACACACACATTTTCCGAGCTGTATAAAGCAGCTGGGCGTAAAATTCTGTTTGATAATACATGAAAAGAGATTGAACAGGCGTTCACTCTGTGTGTTATTGTCCTTCAGAAAGGATACAGTTCTGAATGGATCTGAGGAGGTCAACTCATTTGGCGCAACTACAACTAACTCTAGCAGATCATAGAGGCAGGTCAAATGAATGTTTCCCCCCACCTCGCTCCCCTGGTCTGTACATCAATTTCTCTCCCCACCCCACTTCCTGAAATCTCTGAATCTTACTGATATTTTACTGGACTACGCAATAACTCAATTTTTTCATTCCTTTTTGCTACTTGGGGGGAAAAAATGCATCATCATTACTATTAGTATATAACCCATAAATAATAATAATAATCCTCATACTTGACATAGTTTGTGGGACCTGTTTGTTGGAGCAGACAGCTGAAAAAAAGAGTCCCCGTTGCTCAACAGTAATTACTCAGAAGCACTTTGAGACGTTTCAGGGCAATATGCACGTTCTGTCTTGTACAAAAATCTCGATTCTATCAGCCTTGTCAAATTGGTTTAAAATTGCAGTCTTTTTTTGATTGCTACAAACAATTTGCTTCTTTCAAGAAGGGCTCTGGCACTGCTGAAGTCTCCAATTTTCATTCCCGGTTACTTCTTGAGTGCTGAGATAACGAGTTGAAGTGGCCAGAACCGATTGACTTTGCACTTACCTTGCGATGAGGACACAGGCAGCTCTGAGCTTGCAGAAAGCAGAAGCATAAATATTGGGTAGATGTAGCAGTCCTGTAACAATCGTTGCTTTTGATATAATGCCTCATCAAGTCTTAAAGCGCTTCACAAACAAGTGTAATGACTGCAAACGCAAAAACACCAGCATCAACAACATCAACAGCTAGTATCACGCCACAGTACGTGTATATAAATAATAATAATCCTCGTATTTGATACAGCGCCTTATCATGCCATTGAGACGTCTCTAAGCGCGTCACAGAATATATTGTAAAATACATTCAACGCATTGAAACGCAGCAGCCAATTGCACACAGCAGTATCCCACAAACAGTCATGGATTGAGTACCCAATTTTTAACTTTTATTTTTGGAGGGATTATAATAATATTCCTTGCATTTGATATAGTGCTTTTCACATCTTCTCACGTTTCAAAGCGCTTCACAGAATATACTGTAAAGTGAATTGACTATATTTGTGGGCGAAACGCAGCAGCCAATTATTACCCCCGGAAAGTGAGCCACTAATCAATGGACAACCGGGTTCCTACTTACTGCTGGATGAACATAGGCATGTGGAGTACAAAACTTGCCTAAGGTTTCGCCCTGCCAGGGAATTGAACCCGGGTCCTCTCGTTTGTGAGGCGAGCGCGCTAACCAGTCCTGTGAGATCTTCAAGTGTTCCTTTACGCAGAAGACAATTAATGACTGGAACAAGGTTTACAAGGAAGGCTGACTGGGATTCATTTAAAAAAATGGCTCGATGCTGTGATGGCAGGGTGGGTATTCTGGGGGGAAGAGATCAGATGGGCCGAAGATCCAAACCAATCTTGTGAAAAGCATGGTCTACCAAGGCCACTGACAACTGATGCCTGGCGACATATCTGAACAGCCCATACAGTGGTTCTCACCCTGTACGCATTGCATAAATCCCAGAGATCCTTCAATACTGAGAGCTTCTTCACACGACTGAATGCATTGCATCCGCTGAAGTGGCCCCGTTTAAATCATAAAAAGCTGTAGTCAATGAGTTGCGTGGCCCCACACAGCAAAAGCACTTAGAGCAAAAGCACTTTGTGTAGCTCCTTATATTTCAACAATACATATTTCCGCAGGCATGACCTTGTCGAAGCTGTGCTATTACAAAAAGAAGCTGCTTTCCACACGCGCACACGCGCGCAAGATCTTTAGCTACATGCATTTTATTCCACAACAGAGCACCTCTTTATCCTAAACAGATGACCAGCTAATAGTGTGAAGACGGAAACAACAGGAAGAAATAGATTCCAGTTAGAAACCTCACAAATTCTGTGCTTACGTGACTTTGGGTGCCATTGAAGAGCTGAGAGCAGAGAGGTGCTTAACGATCATCGTGAGGAGGTCTAACAACAACAGCAGCAGCAATAAAATCAGCAACAGCAATAAAATCAACCACAGCAACAGCAATAAGATCAACCACAGCAACAGCAATAAAATCAACCACAGCAACAGCAATAAAATCAACCACAGCAACAGCAACTTCCTTAGGGTTAATATCAAAAACATCAACAATCAGACAGGATCAACCTCCACCTCCCACAACAACAATCAACAAAATCATCAACAACAACAATGTGAATAACATGAACAACAACAAAATCAACAGCTACTATTGAAACCAATTAAGTTTTTAACCAGAGAGAGTGTGGTTTCACCAGCATTCAATGGTGACTACGTTTGTGGAGTCCTGTAGCTAAGTGGTTAGAGCACTCGCCTCGCAAGTGAGAGAACTTGGGTTTGATTCCCGGTCGGGCCAAAACATTGAGTAAATTTCCTTACTCCACACGCCTCTTTTTACTTAGCAGTATGTAGTAACCCGGTTGTTAGTCGATTGGCAGATCGCTTTTCTGGGGTTAATAATACAGTCAAAAAAAATAACTTAGTCGTTCAATCCACAACTGTTTGTGGGACTCTGCTGTATGCAATTGGTTGCCTCGTTTCTCCCAAAAATAGACAGTCAATTCACGCTGCAGTATTCTGAGTGCTTTGAGACGTCTCAAAGACGTAATAAGGCGCTATATCAAATGCATGGATTATTATTATTATTAAGTGGTGACTATTAGGATGGGGGAACCACCTGCTAGGAAAGGTCATGTGCCCTCAGTCCCAACAGGTTCCTCTAGGATGTTTATAGGAGGCCAAACAAATCTGTCCACAGAGCCCACCTGCCTGTAACGGCCTTTTAGACAAAACAGTCTTAAGGCCCACGTTATCCCTGGGGGAATGTTTGGGAGACATGTCATGGGGGCTAGCTTGGAACAGCCAAAACCATTGCCTTGGAGATACAAAGCCCACACATAAAAACAAAGATGGCAACTGATTTATGTTCAGCATATCCCAGTTAAGATACATAGTTTGTTTGAAGGGCACCAACACAGGAACAGCAGGAAACAAAATAGAGGGGCCTGTGTTCCTTCTGTCAGTAAAAATGTTCGCATGAATAGCAACAGGAGGAAAATAGGACTTTTACAAGCGGAATTACTGTACCATGTGTCAACATGCATTGCAGATCTCTGGCCCATGATACAAATGGCAATCATCAGTGATGAGGGAGTCACTGGTGTCTTTACAATGCACCTTTTTGGCAGTGCAGCGCCTCTGTACTCAGGGCAATTAACCTTAGATACAAGAGCAAATCTAAATAACGAGGTTCGCACAGAGAAGCAACGACAGCAACTTACATTTACATAGCGAGCTTCATGCAGGTTACCTTTCGAGCTTCGCTCTGTCCCACCAACTCTTATCAGATAGGCCTGAAATATGACCTGATTTTAGCTGATGAGATCAGTTTCATCTTAAATTTTTAATGTTGTGCAGATTATTATTTAATTAGCTCATGTGCACGGAGCCCTTGAAAATCCTCTGGCAAACTCTGCTTTTGAGACATTCCTTGCATTTGATACACCACCTTTCCCCATCAGGAGGACGTCTCAAAGCCCTTCACAGCATTTACTGTAAAATGTAGTGGCTGCATGTTTTGTAGGCGAACGTGGCAGCTAATTTAGGCAACGTCCCACATACAGCCAAGAAGGGAGCAACCAATTTTATCTGATGGATTGTTGGCCAGGACACCAGGAGAAACTCCCTTGTCTTTTTGTACAGTGTTGCAAGATGTTTCTAGT